>NC_143044.1:16169166-16480000 GCF_057628025.1 Oncorhynchus mykiss | reverse complement strand
TGGCTCATAACACGTGACAGACCAACACCTCACGAGGCTTCTTCTCTCTAAGCTGAGACTTTCAAACTGAGATATCTTTCGTTCTCAAAACAAAAGTCTGGGCGTACTGCCAAATTGCAGCTACTGATAGTGAGGATTCGATCAGTCAGTCACTTGCATGAGCATAGAAAATGGTTACTAGAAAAGCACATGAATAGAACACAGAAATGTGTTATTAGAAAAGCAGAAACATTATAAATGTCCAACAAAGAAGATATGATCTTCAATCATTGTGAATCTAAACAATGCTGAGTATCACAGCTTTCTTTGGCTATCACAAGCAAGTCAAAGCTTAGTTATCATAACTGTGTGTACCACCATAGCTAAGAAGTATGAACCAACACATAATAAACTGTTGTCCCGAACAAACAGCCCCTAGACTGTCTCAGACACACACAGGGCTGGTGGCCTACCCATATCAACATCCCCTTTGCATTTAGATACTAGAGCTGGGAATCTGAGTCAATCTAAGCCTGACTTTGCACCTAGTTTGCCAGTTGAACTGAGATTAGTTTTCAAGTGAACGAGTAAATTCCCTCCTGGCTGCACGTAAGAAGGGGAAAGGTCAACTATGAACATGGGGCATTCACTAAAACCAGTATTTTTTTTGCCAATAACCACCTTAGTAAACCTAGAGGGAGCAGGTGAGGTGAGAACAGATACAGTTACACTGTAAGCATTCTATGGAATTTCAGGCCATCCTGATACAAAACCAGTCCTGCCTGGAATTTAGTGCCTGATGTCTGCAAATATCAACCATCTCTCCCTCAACATAACCAGAGGGGAAAAAACAAATACTCTTAACAATAACTTCCCTAGTCCCAAAGGAAACAACCCTGACAAACCCATAGTCAAAGTGTACCATTGTCAGTTGTACTTTAATTCAGTGTACCCAAACATTCTGTAGCCCCCCCCCCCCCCCCCCAATTACATTACACACTCCAACCATGATACAAAATAAGACTCCAAAAACAATGCAATCTAACAATACAGCAACACTTTGATTGTTTTGTTTAGACAGTAGAGGAGAAGTTTGATTGTCTGAACTCATGAAATTGAATGAGCACACCATTCAGACCAACTTTGTTCAAGTTGCATTTGAAGAGTTTTCTGAAAAGTCTAGGGGTTGCATTCCATTCAGCAACAAAAACAACGAACAAAGTGACTCATATCAAGATATACCCGCTGCACCCATCCTCTGCTAAACCACAAACGAGAAGAGAAGACTGAAATATACTGTTGAGTGTGGTGTCTTGCCCAGTGTGTGTGTGTGTGTGTGTGTGTGTGTGTGTGTGTGTGATAACTCATGGAACACCACAAACAACTATCAATCTCTTCTCAGATCGCCGTGCGGAGGAGAGTGTCAATAAAATGTTATAATAAAGCCACATTACCCTCGACTTACAGTTCCTGAAAACAGACAAGGGTTACAGGCACAAAGCATGACATGAAAGTGGAAATTAGGTGTGAAATGGAAGCTAAAAGTCTACATTTCTGGGAAATGAAGGCATGAATACATTTTTCAACGATTTTCCATCCTAAAAATGAGGAATAAGCAAAGGCTTTGATTTCTGGTCACACAGATGGAAAATGGGTCTTAAAAATCTACTAGAAGTCTAAAAGTCTTAAAAGGTATTAGAGATACATCAAAACACAATAATGATGAAGTGAAGACCCCTGCCAACTAAAAGCAACATAGTTTAGCAAAAACGATATGCCTTCTGTAAGTTTAAGAAATACTGCCTAGTGTCTTGTCAGTGTTACCAAAAACCCACATATTTTATCTCACTCATGAAGAGTGGAGGATTATGAAGGTTCACAGAAGTAATAAATAAAGGTAGACCTACCATTTAGTTAGTGTTTTTACTGACAATAATGTTGTTTATGAATTATTAAGTGATTACAACGCATCACAAATTGGTAACAGAGTGACCATAAAATCTGTAACAGAATGACTGCAATTTAATTGGCCACAATGGGAAGTAATTTTAGTCACAAACCAAAGTTGCAGTAGAGCACAGTACAGTATAATGAATTACAGTAGAGTTCAGTACAGTAGAGCACCCACACACACGAGTGATGTAATATACTCTAATGGACTGTACTCTACTTTATCTCTTCTCACTTTAAATGCAACTTGGACAAAGTTGGTCTGAATGGTGTGCTCATTCAGTTTCAATACTCTATACTCTACTTGATTTTCTTTACTGTACTCTACTGTACCACCCTCTGCGGGGTCACAAACAAGGGGAAATGGAAAGAGAGCCTGTTATGCGACTTCCACTTTTGGACGTTAACAAGACACTCCATCTTAACTCCTCCACATTTGCTGGATTGGCTGTGATGTCCAAACTTGTAAAACAGAGATGTTTTTTTATTGGTACAGATTTGGTCTTGTCTGGGCCAACCACATTTGGTCTTGTTTGGGGGGAGGGGCTCATTAGAATTATAGCCAGTGTGTAGCATAATACCCAAACATGTATAGGAGGATATTACATTTTTCTAGCTTTGTGTACTTATTCAGGATACATCACCATGAAGATAATGACATTGATAATTATGCATTTCTGTACATTACAGATCAAGGACCCATGATGTTATTCTGTTACGGTCATTCTGTTGATCCACTTCACTTACTGTAGTTAAATAACCAAAATAGTTTGGTTTCAAACTTAAGGTGTCATATCATAGCTGATATTTCAGATATTTCAGTTTTTGGAAAACGTGGTCACATAGAAAAATGAGGAAGATATTACTGTCATTCTGTTACCAAACTTTGCATCTGCACTGTTCTTCAAGTAAATGTGTTTTTGTAAAATGTTCAGTGGCAATTTTTAAAAGTGGACTTCTGCATATACACTGAGTGTACATAACATTAAGAACACCTTCCTAATATTGAGTTACACCCCTCACACACACACACGTCTTTTGCGCTCAGAAAAGCCTCAATTCCTCGGAGAATGGACTCTACAAGGTGTCGAAAGCATTCCACAGGGATGCTGGCCCATGTTGACTCCAAACCTCACAGCAGTTGTGTCAAGTTGGATGGATGTCTTTTGGGTGGTGGACCATTCTTGATACAAACAGGAAACTGTTGAGTATGAAAAAAACAGCAGTGTTGCAGTTCTTGACACAAACCGGTGTGCCCGGCACCTACTACCGTACCCTGTTCAAAGGCACTTAAATATTTTGTCTTGCCCATTCACCCTCTGAATGGAGCACACATAATCCATGTCTCAATTGTCTCAAGGCTTAAAAATCCTTCTTTAACTTGTCTCCTCCCCTTCATCTACACTGATTGAAGTGGATTTAACAATTTACATCAATAAGGGATAATAGCGTTCACTTGGACCTGGTCAGTCTATGTCATGGAAAGAGCAAGTATTCTTAAATTTTTTTTTTTAAATGAACCTTTATTTAACTAGGCAAATCAGTTAAAGAACAAATTCTTATTTACAATGAAGACCTACCCCTGGCCAAACTCGGACGAGGCTGGGCCAATTGTGCGCTGCCCCATCCGATTCCCAATCACAGCCGGATGTGATACAGCCTTGATTCGACCTAGGGACTGTATTGAGATGCAGAGCCCCAGACCGCTGCACCACTCGGGAATATTCATAATGTTTTGTACACTCAGTATAGGTGTATGGTTTGTTAAACTTAGCAATCAATGGTTTTTACTTCGCATACATTTTAAAGTGAAAAAGTGAGTCTCAGCATCACTCTGTTACTGTGGAATTGCCCAAACCTCAATGTGCCTGCACAACCATAATAATAGCACATCCAGCTCTACAATTCCCCCTCTGTATATATGAGGGTATGCAAGCATGGTGAGAGGTAGCCTAGTGAGGGTGCCTAGGCTAGGTGAGAGGAGGGGGAGAGAAAAAAGTAGTACTCCACAAGAGTGAGTACGGGTTGGAAAGGGGGGGGGGGGGGGGGGGGGGGTTGAGTTGAGTCAAGTACAGACAACCGAACCGCGTTACAGAGCTGGAGCCTTGAATACAGTAACGCTTTTGTCCCAGTGGCCCAACCACTGCGCACAAAGCAAATGATCTATCAATCAACTCCTCTCTATTTTCCTATACGACTACGCGTTGTTCTACTACTGTGGAGTCATGCGCATCAGGCAGCTAGAAAGTAAGCATGTTAATTTGCACAGAATCGCAACAGGGTATTTGCCTTGTTCCTCAATGACATTGTGCAGTTGCCCATTTTAATATAAATCGAACACGATAATCATACTTTCCCAAACACTTGCTATTATGAAAGCATGGATAACAAGCAGGCAACACTTCCAAGTTTCTAGACAATATTTGACTTTCTCTAGCCATAGGTTAGCCTAAGAACAATATTGTATGCTTCTTTGAACTTATTGCATGTTAGTTAGCAACGGAAAACATCTCAAGCAAACTTCAGCAATCAATAAACAATTTTGGGCAACAAAGACACCCAAAAGAGGATGAACATATAATGTCATAAGTAAAGATGATACCGGGATTAATGCCTTACTACCTGGCCAGCTGAGAGTCTGTCGAGGTTAAGTCATCTTCGATTTCCGCAACAAAGGACCTGCAAAGTATGTGGGTCCTCATGCGCACTGCTGCCGCCACAGTGGGACTGAGCAACTGCATGAAACTCCGTATTCTCTAGCTAGAAGGTTGTAACGAAATCCTCGTTCAGCGAAACCATTTCTCACGCGCGGGGGGGAACAATTATTGGTTCCAATTCAGCTTAACCATGCTTATATTGAGAATATTTAATATATTCGGTATGTTGTGTTTTTTTGCCATTCATTACACATTGTTTTACTTCTAGTTCAATATAAACTACATCATTTTACTCTCCCCCTCCGTATTGGTATCGTCTACTCGTGTGTCATTTTCCCCCACAAACTATTCTGAATTTACAACTCCGTAGTAACACTGTTAACAGTAACTAGTTCACTTGGCTTCATGCCCATAGGGGGCAAAGGGGCACTTGCCCCCTCAGATTTGTCATGTAAAAAAAACAAACACGTAATGTAGTTGTTGTTTCTCTATAATACTACAAGCCACCTAGCAATTTTATGATGTTGGCTTTAGCTAGCTCAGATAGTTGAGGTTGGGAGATTGGGAACCTAACTACCAAGAAGCCATATCAATTAAGTTAGAGTAGCTTTCTTGTCTATCTTAGCTGGCATGCCTGATGGAAAGGTTTAGAATATAAATAACTAAATGTACTTGAATACACATTCCTTTCAATCTTTTACCCTGTCTTTAGCAGAGATGCAGAGAACAATATTTACACTGAACAAAATATAAATGCAACATACAAAAGTTTCTAAGATTTTACAGAGTTACAGTTTATATAAGGACATCAGTCAATTAAATAAATGCATTAGGCCCTAATTTATGTATTTCACATGACTGGGAATACATGGTGCTGGAATAGTGGATTCAGCACCTGTTTTCTTTGCGACTTGTAACTCTGGTTTTAAATGAATAGTTGTTTAGTAGTCCGAAAATGTCGGAAACATTAACTTGCTTGACCATGCTTTAGGTCATGTAACTGTTTGTGACATGCAATATGTTTTGTGGACTTCACCGGACAGATGTTGCTCTCTGGTTTTGTGATGAAACAGTTGTGGTTGAATCTATTCTGAAACTTCTCGGCCTTGGCCTATGTATCATGGTGTCAAGGCATATGAACTAACAGGTTATAGAGAGAACAACACAATTATCACAACGCATAGCTTGTAAAATGTAATTTTTTTCCTGGCTTGTCTTCCCCGGTGATTTTACCCATGCACCGCTAATGACAGGCTGATTCAGGGGCATCATGCACCGCAAAAATCTCAGAGGGCACAAAGTACATGAGGATGGCTGGGGGTGGTCCCGGAGGGGAGCTAGGCTCACTGTCTGTAATTTGGAGAATTTTGCCGTTTTCAAACACCTGAAATAGCTTTTTCCTGCAATCTAGAGCCATAATCAGTATGCTTAATTCTATGTAAAAAATAAATAAAAATTCTGTATATCCAAGGATACCTCTTCAGCTGTCTGTATCCTCCTGAATGGTGCTTATTTTTTAAAGTAACTATACTGAACAAAAATATAAACACAACATGAAAAGTGTTGGTCATATATTTAATTAGCTAAAATGAATAATCCCAGAATTGTTCCATACGCACATAAAAGCTTATATCTCTAAAATGTTTGAAATTTGTTTACATACCTGTTCATGAGCATTTCTCCTTTGCCAAGATAATCCATTCACCTGACCAACCTGACTGATCAAGAAGCTGATTAAACAGCATGAGCATTACACAGGTGCACCTTGTGCTGGGGACAATAAAAGGCCACTCTAAAATGTGCAGTTTTGTCACACAACACAATGCCACAGATGTCCACTAGAGCTGTTGTCAGCTAATTTAATGTTCATTTCTATACCATAAGCCGCCTCCAAATAAGTTTTGGAGAATTTGGCAGTAGGTCCAACCGGCCTCACAAGCGCAGATCATGTGTAACCATGGCAACCCAGGACCTCAACATCCGGCTTCTTCACCTGCAGGATGGTCTGAGACGAGCCATTCAGACAGCTGACAAAACTGTGGGTTTGCACAACCAAATAATTTCTACACAAACTGTCAGAAACCGTCTCAGGGAAGCTCATCTGCTTGCTCGTCATCATCATCACCCTTGACCTGACTTCATTTTGGAGTCGTAACCGACTTCAGTAAACAAATGCTCATTAAATAAATAAAAACAGTATGGGGATGAGGTAGGTAAAAATGGGTGGGCTGTTTACCGATAGACTATGTACAGCTGCAGCGCTCGGTTAGCTGCTCAGATAGCAGATGTTTGAAGTTGGTGAGGGAGATAAAAGTCTCCAACTTCAGCAATTTTTGCAATTCGTTCCAGTCACAGGCAGCAGAGAACTGGAACGAAAGGCAGCCAAATGAGGTGTTGGCTTTAGGGATGATCAGTGAGATACACCTGCTGGAGCGCGTGCTACGGATGGGTGTTGCCATCGTGACCAGTGAACTGAGATAAGGCGGAGCTTTACCTAGCATGGACTTGTAGATGACCTGGAGCCAGTGGGTCTGGCGACGAATATGTAGCGAGGGCCAGCCGACTAGAGCATACAAGTCGCAGTGGTGGGTGGTATAAGGTGCTTTAGTGACAAAACGGATGGCACTGTGAGTAGAGTAGAGTGTTGGAAGCAATTTTGTAGATGACATCGCCGAAGTCGAGGATTGGTAGGATAGTCAGTTTTACTAGGGTAAGTTTGGCGGCGTGAGTGAAGGAGGCTTTGTTGCGGAATAGAAAGCAGACTCTTGATTTGATTTTCAATTGGAGATGTTTGATATAAGTCTGGAAGGAGAGTTTGCAGTCTAGCCAGACACCTAGGTACTTATAGATGTCCACATATTCAAGGTCAGAACCATCCAGGGTGGTGATGCTGGTCAGGCGTGCGGGTGCAGGCAGCAAACGGTTGAAAAGCATGCATTTGGTTTTACTAGCGTTTAAGAGCAGTTGGAGGCCACGGAAGGAGTGTTGTATGGCATTGAAGCTCGTTTGGAGGTTAGATAGCACAGTGTCCAAGGACGGGCCGGAAGTATATAGAATGGTGTCGTCTGCGTAGAGGTGGATCAGGGAATCGCCCGCAGCAAGAGCAACATCATTGATATATACAGAGAAAAGAGTCGGCCCGAGGATTGAACCCTGTGGCACCCCCATAGAGACTGCCAGAGGACCGGACAGCATGTCCTCCGATTTGACACACTGAACTCTGTCTGCAAAGTAATTGGTGAACCAGGCAAGGCAGTCATCCGAAAAACCGAGGCTACTGAGTCTGCCGATAAGAATATGGTGATTGACAGAGTCAAAAGCCTTGGCAAGGTCGATGAAGACGGCTGCACAGTACTGTCTTTTATCGATGGCGGTTATGAAATCGTTTAGTACCTTGAGCGGTATGGGCAGGCATAAGCTATGGACAATGAACACAATTGCAATTAATCAATGGCAATATGATTGCACAGAGATACCGTGACGAGATCCTAAGGTCAATTGTTGTGCCATTCATCTGTTGCTATCGCCTCATGTTACAGCATGATAATGCACGGCCCCATGTCACAAGGATCTGTACACGATTCCTGGAAGCTGATAATGTCCCAGTTCTTCCATTGCCTGCATACTCACCAAACATGTCACCCATTGAGCATGTTTGGGATGCTCTGGATCGACATGCACAACACCGTTTTCCAGTTCCCACAAATATCCAGAAACTTCGCACAGCCATTGAAGAGGGGTGGGACAATATTCCACAGGTTACAAGCAACAGCCTGATCAACTCTATGCGGAGATGTGTCGCGCTGCATGAGTCATATGGTGGTCACATATGGTGGACATCTGTGGCATTGTGTTGTGTGACAAAACTGAACATTTTAGAGTGACCTTTTATTGTCCCCAGCACAAGGTGCACCTGTGTAATGCTCATGCTGTGTAATCAGCTTCTTGATCAGTCAGGTTGGTCAGGTGAATGGATTATCTTGGCAAAGGAGAAATGCTCATGAACAGGTATGTAAACAAATTTCAAACATTTTAGAGATATAAGCTTTTATGTGCGTATGGAACAATTCTGGGATTATTCATTTTAGCTAATGAAATATAGGACCAACACTTTTCATGTTGTGTTTATATTTTTGTTCAGTATAGTTACTTTAAAAAATAAGCACCATTCAGGAGGATACAGACAGCTGAAGAGGTATCCTTGGATATACAGAATTTTTATTTATTTTTTACATAGAATTAAGCATAATGATTATGGCTCTAGATTGCAGGAAAAAGCTATTTCAGGTGTTTGAAAACGGCAAAATTCTCCAAATTACAGACAGTGAGCCTAGCTCCCCTCCGGACCACCCCCAGCCATCCTCATGTACTTTGTGCCCTCTGAGATTTTTGCGGTGCATGATGCCCCTGAATCAGCCTGTCATTAGCGGTGCATGGGTAAAATCACCGGGGAAGGCAAGCCAGGAAAAAAATTACATTTTACAAGCTATGCGTTGTGATAATTGTGTTGTTCTCTCTATAACCTGTTAGTTCATATGCCTTGACACCATGATACATAGGCCAAGGCCGAGAAGTTTCAGAATAAATTCAACCACAACTGTTTCATCACAAAACCAGAGAGCAACATCTGTCCGGTGAAGTCCACAAAACATATTGCATGTCACAAACAGTTACATGACCTAAAGCATGGTCAAGCAAGTTAATGTTTCCGACATTTTCGGACTACTAAACAACTATTCATTTAAAACCAGAGTTACAAGTCGCAAAGAAAACAGGTGCTGAATCCACTATTCCAGCACCATTTCAACATAATCTAATCACCTATGCTTCATCTAATACAGTGACAACTAAAATATAACAAAAACTATTTAGTCTAATCAACATAAGCTAAATATGATGTGTCTGTCCATGGTACTAATTTCTCTCTTTGTGTGTGTGGAAGTAAAATAAAATGTGTTGACTCACCCCACTTGTTGAGAAACGCCAAAGCCATCCTACTATTTCATGTTGCCTAAAAAGTCTATGACTTTATCATACAAGCTTTGAGTTTTTGTTGTCCTAGGCTACCTAGCTAAAATGCTTTCTCGCTAGCCTAACTTCCTTTCATGGGCAACAATTCACTAAGCCAGCTAGTTAACATTAGCCTAACGTTACAACATCTAGCTACAAATTGAACTTCCATCCTCTCAGGCCAGGGGCATGATGTATGAATTTATGGTTCATTCCTAATTGCCATTATAATCATTGGCCAATACGAAGAATTAAGTAAAACCACAAGTCGAAATCCATATCTCCAGTCATGGCTAATTTAGGAAAGGGACGATTTTAGCTAGCTACTAGCCACCGAAGGGCAATGACACAACGAGATGCAACAATTCACGTTTTCTGTCAATGACGTTTGGCTTCTAATGTGATGTGACTGGTGGGAAGCCAAATCCAAACTGGCTTCCCTTGCCACTTTTTTTTTTTACGCCAGTACCATTCACAGCTGAGCTCACTCAGTTTAGCTCAACGCTGATTGGCTATAAAAAAATATATATATTATCAAGGGAGGCCAAATGCTCGCTGGCCTCCCTTGCATTCAATGCTGCGGCAACAATGGCATACTCTTTTTGACCAGACAGCATAGATGGGTTACATATACAGAGAGGCGCTGTTTTGTTCGCTTGGATGCTTTCCCTGGTGAGATACATTCAGCCTCTTGCGAATTGAAGGACATTTTCTTGGTCATTTTTGTGGGTAAGCCTGGCTTCCCTTGGCTACCATGAACACACACCACTGCAGCCTGTGGCATATTAATTGAAACGTATTGTTTCCAGGCCTTTATAACCTGTAATTTATGACACTTGCCTAAATACTAGGCCCTATAAATTCAATGCTCTGATTCAGATGACCATTTGTATGCCTATGTCTAAAAGTGTTCCTTGTCACAGTAATATCTGAATACACTCATAGTTCTACTTCAAAATATACTAGATAAAGAAAGTGTCATGTAGAAACATGTAGTAGGTCTAAAGTTATATAAACTATGTAGCCGTAGCGAAATACTAGGCCAGGCCTAGTAGCCTAAATTAATGTTTAATAGTTGTACGTAGAGATAAATAGCTACATCCATATACTCTGTAACTGTGAAGTTGACTGAGCTGCCTGTACTGTCTCATTGGGACCCGGCAGATGTTTTGAAATGTGGCAAGGAGGAATTTCTCCCACTTCCACATTGCTTCCCCAGCATGGAAAACTGCACAGCTATATGCAGGAGTAATTCAATCAGCACCCGGAAATCGTATTAAGAGGTCTCAAACGTTTCCAAGGAGATGGAATGAAAAACATAAATATTTACTGTATCACACTTGAGAATTAAATAAAAGTACAGCATTCATGGTGTTAGTGCGGCAAGAAGGCAGTGGCATCAACTCTGCAACTCTTGATTAACATTGAGTGGAATAAAAGTCTGGCTTCACACCAGTGCCAGCACACGTTGCCTGCTGACGATGACAAAATGATGAACCTACTTTACATTTCATGTTACCCATATTCTTAAAGTGTATGTCTTCTGTGACTCAAGAGACACAGATCATGTGTCTATGGCAATGGACATCCTAAAACAGGACAATCTTGTCCTGTAAGGGCTTGTGTGGGTGGGGTTCAGACTTTTGCCTGCACCCACACCAGTCCTTTTCGGTCGGATTGCTTACGCCTGCCCTAGAAATAGCTTGGCATGCCAGGTGGCTGTTGAAAGAGGATGACATGCTCCAAGCAGATGAATGAAACTCCTCTGTTCAACAAAATGTATAATTTAGGCCTCAAATTCCTGGAGCCAGTTTAATGACTGCTGCCTTAAAACATGGTGTACATTGTGCATGCTTTAGTTCCATTAACAGCACCAGCGCTCCAGATGTGTTCCTGTTCACAGCCTCGTAATCTAACAAACTAACCACTATCAAACCCTCAGCACAGGGTGACAGAATCACAATCACATAGCAGATGCATAAACATTTGCATGGAAATGATCTATCATTTCTATTCATCCAGAAGAAACTAAGGTGCTTTCCACAGATGCAATTGGAGAATTATTTGAATGGTGTTTTGCAACTGCATTGGCAGCATACCCTGACAGTAAGGAATGCGGTGTGGAAAAGTTGACTGAAATACTCTCATGACTTGACTTCCATTAACAGGATAGTAGTACCTTCCAGTCTCCGTATTTGTGACTGCGTCTCTTAACGACAGCACCTGTGCAAGGGAGTGGACTTCATGTACAGTGGCTTCGGAAAGTATTTCGACCCATTGACTTTTTCCACATTTTTTTATGTTACACCCTTATTCTAAAATTAATTAAATTGTTTTTTTCCCACCTCAGAAATCTACACACAATACCCCATAATGACAAAGCAAAAACAGTTTGCTAATTTATATTTTTTTAAATTATGAAATATTACATATACTGTACATAAGTATTCAGACTCTTTACTCAGTACTTTGTTGAAGCACCTTTGGCAGCGATTACAGCATAAATTCTTATTGGATATGACACTACAAGCTTGGCACACCTGTATTTGGGGAGTTTCTCCCATAATTCTCTGCAGATCCTCTCAAGCTCTGTCAGGTTGGATGGGGAGCATTGCTGCACAGCTATTTTCAGGTCTCTACAGAGATGTTCCATGGGGTTCAAGTACGGGCTCTGGCTGGGCCACTCAAGGACATTCAGAGACGTCCCGAAGCCACTCCTGCGTTTTCTTGGCTATGTGCTTAGGGTCGTTGTCCTGTTGGAAGGTGAACCTTCGCCCCAGTCTGAGGACCTGAGCACTCTGGAGAAGGTTTTCATCAAAGATCTCTCTGTACTTTGCTCTGTTCAGCTTTGCCTCGAACCTGACTAGTCTCCCAATCCCTGCCGCTTAAAAACACCCCCACAGCATGATGCTGCCACCACCATGCTTTACAATAGGGATGGTGCCAGGTTTCCTCCAGACATGACGCTTGGCATTCAGGCCAAAGAGTTTAATCTTGGTTTCATCAGACCAGAGAATACTGTTTCTTAAGGTCTGAGAGTCTTTTGGCGGGCTGTCATGTGCCATTTACTGAGGAGTGGCTCCGTCTGGCCACTCTACCATAAAAGGCCTAATTGGTGGAGAGATGGTTGTCCTTCTGGAAGGTTCTCCCATCTCCACAGAGGAACTCTAGAGCTCTGTCAGAGTGATCATCGGGTTCTTGGTCAAATCAAATTAAATGTTATTTGTCACATGCGCCGAATACAACAGGTGTAGACCATAAAGTGAAATGCTTACTTACAAGCCCTTAACCAATAATGCAGTTTAAAGAAAAACCCTAAAAAAGTAAGAGATAAGAATAACAAATAATTAAAAAGCAGCAGTAAATAATAGCGGGGATATATACAGGTGGTACTGGTACAGAGTCAATGTGCGGAGGCACCGGTGTCGAGGTAATTATGTACATGTAGGTAGAATTATTAAAGTGGCTATGCATAGATAATAACAGAGTAACAGCAGCGTGGGGGGTGGGGGCAATGCAAATAGTCTCGGTAGCCATTTGATTAGCTGTTCAGGTGTCTTACGGCTTGAGGGTAGAAGCTGTTAAGAAGCCTTTTGGATTAAGACTTGGCGCTCTGGTAGTGCTTGCTGTGCGGTAGCAGAGAGAACTGTCTTGACTAGGGTGGCTGGAGTCTTTGACAATTTTTGGGGCCTTTCTCTGACACGCCTGATATAGAGGTCCTGGATGGCAGGAAGCTTGGCCCCGGTGATGTACTGGGCCGTACGCACTACCTTCTGTAGTGGCTTGTGGTTGGAGGCCGAGCAGTTGCCATACCAGGCAGTCACCTCCCTGACCAAGGCCCTTCTCCCTCGATTGCTGGCAGCCCAGTTTGTCTGGGCTGCCAGGTCTAGGAAGTGTCTTAGTGGTTCCAAACTTCTTCCATTTAAGAATGATGGAGGCCAATGTACTCTTGGGGACCTTCAATGCTGCAAAAAAAAATTGGTACCTTTCCCCAGATCTGTGCCTCGACACAAGGCTGTCTCGGCGCTCTATGGACAATTCCTTCGACCTCATGGCTTGGTTTTTGCTCTGACACGCACTGTCAACTGTATAGACAGGTGTGTGCCTTTCCAAATCATGTTCAATCAATTTAATTTACCCCAAGTGGACTCCAATCAAGTTGTAGAAACATCTCAAGGAAGATCAATGGAAACAGGATGCACCTGATCTCAATTTTCAAATCTCATAGCAAAGGGTCTGAATACTTATGAAAATAAGGTATGTTTTTTTTATTTGTAATAAATAATCTGTGGTGCAGAACAAAGACATTGTTTCTGTGCCAGCCAAAGAACCATTTGAAGACTCCTTAGACACGGTCTCTTCTGAGACAGTGTAAATGTCAATGTGACGATATTGATCAGAGTGAATAGTCAATAAGCATCTTGTTTCATGGGAAAAAGTTGTGTAAAGGAATACAATATAAGCATTTCGCTGCACCTACTACATCTGCTAAACTGTGTATGAGACCAATAAACTTTGATTTGATATTCTATAATGATGCACATCCAGGCAGGGTATTCAGTACTTGTAAATTTCCAGGCAGTAATTCTTGTAACGCGTTTATTCAACAGCATGCCTCACATCAACTGCTTCTATTGGGCCACATGCCCAGATTCCAATTAGAGGTTGAGTTTGACAGTTATTAATGACAGAGTTACGGCAGGAAATCATGGCGCTTTCTTTGAACCATGTCTGTGTATTCATTTCGAGCTGGTTGGTAAGGTGGATTGCAAAACTGAGGACTTTGTGAATGAAAAATGTTGACATACAATACCGCTCAAAAGTTTGGGGTCACTTAGAAATGCTCTTGTTTTTGAAAGAAAGCTCATTTTTTGGCCATTAACATAACATTGATCAGAAATACAGTGTAGACATCGTTAATGTTGTAAATGACTATTGTAGCTGGAAACGGCTGATTTTGAATGGAATATCTACATAGGCCCATTATCAGCAACTATCACTCCTGTGTTCCAATGTCACGTTGTGTTAGCGAATCCAAGTTTATCATTTTAAAAGGCTAATTGATAATAAAAACTAAAAGAATGCAATTATATTAGCACAGCTGAAAACTGTTGTGCTGATTTAAAGGAGCAATAAAACTGGCCTTCTTTAGACTAGTTGAGTATCTGGAGCATCAACATTTGTGGGTTCGATTACAGGCTAGATATATTTTTGGATTCATCAATCCAAAACATGACATTATCTAAATGTTGGACTTTTTATAAAACTGGTTTTGATTCTGCATGGTTTAACATCACATAATACCAGAGACTCTTGAATTAATGTGAAATCGTTTTTATATTTTTTTTTGTGTAGGAATGTGACCAGACAGCTTGGGTCAGTGTGTCAAATTTGATGTGATAAGTAACAAGGTTTTGCTGATTAGAGGACAAGGCTTGATGCATTTCTAATGCTGAGAAATTCCCCCCTCTGCTGTGTCTATCATATTTAGTGGCATTAACCCCCACATTTCCTTGTGACAGTTGTAAACTCAGCAAAAAAAAAATAAAAAATCCCTTTTTCAGGACCCTGTATTTCAAAGATAATTCGTAAAAATCCCAAAAAATTCATAGATCTTCAGTGTAAAGGGTTTAAACACTGTTTCTCATGCTTGTTCAATGAACAATAAACAATTAATGAACATGCACCTGTGGAACGGTCGTTAAGACACTAACAGCTTACATACGGTAGGCAATTAAGGTCAGTTATGAAGGTACAGGATGGCACAACAACTGCCAGGTTACACCAGGAACACACAATCCCTCCATCAGTGCTCAGACTGTCTGCAATAGGCTGAGAGAGGCCGCACTAAGGGCTTGTAGGCCTGTTGTAAAGGCAGGTTCTCACCAGACATCCGCGGCAACGTCGTCGCCTATGGGCACAAACCCACTGTCGCTAGACCAGACAGGACTGGCAAAAAGTGCTCTTCACTGATGAGTCGTGGCTATGTCTCACAAGGGGTGATGGTCGGATTCGCGTTTATCGTTGAAGGAAGGAGCGTTACACCGAGGCCTGTACGATTTGGAGATGGAGGGTCCGTCATGGCCTGGGGCGGTGTGTCACAGCATCATCGGACTGAGCTTGTTGTCATTGCAGGCAATCTCATCGCTGTGTATTACAGGGAAGACATCCTCCTCCCTCGTGGTACCCTTCCTGCAGGCTCATCCTGACATGACCCTCCAGCATGACAATGCCACCAGCAATACTGCTCGTTCTGTGCGTGATTCACTGCAAGACAGGAATGCCATTGTTCTGCCATGGCCAGCGAAGAGCCCGGATCTCAATCCCATTGAGCACGTCTGGGACCTGTTGGATCGGAGGGTGAGGGCTAGGGCCATTCCCCCCAGAAATGTCCGGGAACTTGCAGGTGCCTTGGTGGAAGAGTGGGGTAACATCTCACAGCAAGAACTGGCAAATCTGGTGCAGTCCATGAGGAGATGCACTGCAGTACTTAATGCAGCTGGTGGCCACACCAGGTACTGACTAACTTTTTATTTTGACCCCCCCTATGTTCAGGGACACATTATTCAATTTCTGTTAGTCTCATGTCTGTGGAACTTGTTCAGTTTATGTCTCAGTTGTTGAGTTTTGCTATGTTCATACAAATATTTACACCTTAAGTTTGCTGAAAATAACAGTGAGAGGACATTTCATTTTTTTGCTGAGTTTACCTCCTAAGCCTTGTGAAAGAACATCAGGGTACAGTGATATGGTAATGCCAGAAAGAGTGAACGGTTACATAATAGAAGGTGAAGGATTTTACATTGCAGGTTGGATTGTCATTGCAGAATTTAGATGTCAGATGTCTGGGATCTGATACAATGTGGAGAAAAGGGAAGGAAAGTGGAAAAATGTTAATGTGCAAGAAAAATAACATTTATTTATTTGGGGGAATACTGATTGTTGGTGTTGTCCTTTCTCAAAAACATTTCACAAAGTTTTAAATTGAGGAATAAGTCCATAAAAACAACATTTCAGAATGCTGTTTTGCTTGAGGGCAAAAGTCAGTGTAGTCGTTTGAAGATTATTGCGGTCACACTGTTGCCAGTCTTGCCACCAAACTGGAAGCGGGGTGTTGGTAGCTCTTTCACAAAATCAAACCCTGCAAGTCAAAGACAATAAGTTTATGAGCAGCAAGCATAGAGTTAATACCTTGCTGTGCTAGCATTGCTTTTCAAGCTGTGAAACTCCCCCAAAACCCTTGCACTAGACTATGGTTTTGTGTGGGTTTTTAAACAACTATCATTCACCATCTGTGGTGCATCTTCAAAGCCAGTAGAGAGAAGCTGTCATTTTGACAGATGATGTTCACATGGCCTTGGTCCCAAAAGCATCTCCCCAGCTCTTACTCATGCTGAAGTGTGACAGCAAATGGGAGCTTGCCTAAATACTGGCTAAACAAGGCTGCTTTTGTTATAACCAGACGTTTGACCAGAGAGCTTTCTTGGTTGTGGCATTATAGCAACATTTTAATAATAGGCCAGACACTGAAATAAACCACCCAAACAAAGATTTTACAAGCCCAACAGACTGCCCTACTCCCTGCTGATAATATTTAACTTGCTATTGAGCATTCAAAATGATCATCATAATGGCATAAAAGATGCCATAAACAATCAAGGTTACTGATGAGAACTGACTTTGCATTCATGAAACAAACAGATATTTAGGTCATCATTATGTTGACTGTGGGATGGAGGCGTCCTGAAAAGTGTAATAATTCAGGCTGTACACTCATAACATTCCAGTGTCTCGGATGGTTCACTCACCTTGGCTGAACATCTGTAGTAGCTGTTCCTTAGTCCAGTTGCAGGAAGTGATGATGAACAGCCCCTCCTCCTTCAGTGCCCCTCTCAGGGATTGGATGTAACATGCTTTGCCCTCCTCAGTGTTCTCTGGGTTCAGGCTTATGGCGTCAAATGTGCCCTTGTCGATGCATACGTCAAAGTCGCTCAACTCTCCAGAGCAGCTCAAGAAGTCCACCTCCTAGTATGATGCAAAAGGCACAGTGAGTGAGTTGATATCAGTATATGCTTGAATCATATTTACATTTATATACAATAGCCTGGTACTCCAGATGTGTTGAGCTACATTATGGCTGTATGAGAAAGCCTGTACACCAAGTCTATCATTTCTCAAACTCTTTGGCATTAAACAACTGATAGTGCCTTCAGAAAGTATTCATACCCCCGTGACTTCTTCAACATTTTGTGTTACAGCCTGAATTCAAAATGGATTAAATAGATTTTTTTCATCACCCACCAACACACACACACACACACACACACACACACACACACACACACACAAATACCCCATAATGGCAAAGTGAAAACATATTTCATACATTTTTGCCAATTTATATAAAATGTAATACAGACATCTCTTTTACATAAGTATTGACAACCCTAAGTCAATACATGTTAGAATCATATTGGGCAGCCATTATAGCGGAGTCTTTCTGGGTAAGTCTCTAAGAGCTTTGCACACCTGAATTGTTCCATATTTGCACATTATTCTTTTAAAAATTCAAGCTCTGTCAAGTTGGCTGTTGATCACTGCTAGACAGACATTTTCAAGTCTTGCCATAGACTTTCAAGCCAATTTAAGGCAAAACTGTAACTAGGCTACTCAGGAACATTCAATGTCCTCTTGGTAAGCCACTCCAGTGTATATTTGGCCTTGTTTTAAGTTATTGTCCTGCCGAATTTGTCTCCCAGTGTCTGTTGGAAAGGAGACTAAACCAGGTTTTCCTCTAGGATTTTGCCTGTGCTCTATTCCATAGTTCTTGCCGATGACAAACATACACATAATATGATGTAGTCCCCATAATTATTGAAAATATGAAGTGTTGCGTTGGATTTGCCCCAAACATAAGGGTCTGCTTCCAGGACATAAAGTTCATTTCTTTGCCACATTTTTTGCAGTTTTACTTTAGTGCCTTATTCTGTACAGGCTTCCTTCTTTTTGCTCAGTCATTTAGGTTAGTATTGTGGAGTAACTACAATGTTGTTTATCTGTCCTCAGTTCTATCACAACCATTAGTCTTTTAAGCTCTTTTAAAGTCCCCATTGGAGGTTTCCTTCCTCTCTGGCAACAGTTATGAAGGACACCTGTATCTTTGTAGTGACTGGGTGTATTGAAACACCATCCAAAGTATAATTAATAACTTCACCATGCTCAAAGGGATATTCAATGTCTGCTTTCTTATCTACCAATAGGTGCCCTTCTTTGCAAGGCATTGGAAAACCTCCCTGGTCTTCAAGGTTGAATCTGTATTTGACATCCACTGCTCGACTGAGGGACCTTACAGATAATTGTATGTGTGGGGTACAGAGATGAGGTAGTCATTAATAAATTGTGTTAAAACTATTATTGCACACAGAGTGAGTCCATGTAACTTATTATTTCAATTGTTAAGCAAATTTTACTCCTGAACTTATTTAGGCTTGCCATAACAAAGCGGTTGAATACTTATTGACAAGACATCTCAGCATTTATTTTTTAATTAATTTGTAAAAATGTATAAAAACATCATTCCACTTTCATATTATAGGGTATTGTGTGTAGGCCAGTGACACTAAATCTAAATTTAATCCATTTTAAATTCAGGCTGTAACACAACAAAATGTGGAAAAAGTCCAGGGGTATGAATACTTTCTGAAGGCACTGCATATAAGGGACTTTCAGCATCAATCTTTGGCTTCGATATCTGTTGAACTTGAGTAACCACGTGACAGAGGCTAATATCTGTGAAAAAGTAGAGCACTTTTGCCCCTGTGGTCAAAACTGACCACTGCTGAGGAACTACCACCAATGAAAGACCTCTTATCCTTATAGGCCATGGAACACTAGACCTCTGGGGTGAGCCAATCAGCCACACTCACCACCACCTAAGGGTCACATCATTGGCATTTTATGAGGGGGTTAGCAGTGATTCAGTGTTGAGAGAAATCTGTATGTCCATTGGAATGGCTGCTTTTGTTTTGGACAGATGCGGCCATAAACCTCAGTGATGTGATTTAGGACAGAGGTGGGAGGGCAAGGCTTTAAAACAGTGGAAAAACACACATCCAAATGGTGACAGAGGTGGGATTGTCCTAGGCAGACACTAACTACATGGTACACTCCAGGCTAGTCATTCACTCACACACTTTGTCTTCTACTGCTCTGGGGGTATGGATCATGATGCTAACATACCATCTGACATACACACCCACTGCTACCCATACAGGAATGTTGCCAGGCTCGGGTCAATATTGACTTCAACAGCAAGCACCCTGACCAAGTACAGTATACAGTACACAGCTCCAGAGCAATGATCCCTCTAGCCCACAGAGAGAAGCATGATAGAAAGTTGAGTGAAGTTCAATCACTTTACTGTGGCAATTGTGATTGACCCAATGCAATGTCAGCCACTTTCAATACAAACACCCCAAAACAAAACTAACTATGCAAGACTTATTAGTATGCAAAACTAACTACGCAATAGATTTTGTTGTAGGCAGAACGCATCGGAGTAGGATTCAATTGCATTGACACGCTCTACACAGACCCGTGGGGCATAACCAATCAGAGCTGCAGTAGGCTTATATGCAAATAAGCCATGGCCATATATGGATCTGTGCCATTTACTTTGAACTGGACTGTTTTCAGCAATACATTAAGTAGTCAACAGCCAGATGATAGCATAATTTGTTGATTGTCCGTAATAATGATATGGGAATAATAATGCATTATATTTTGTAAAGTGGTTTCTTGCATCAAACAACATTTTCAATCACCTCCTTGCCCTGCATGTATTTTTTTAAGTCTCATGGAACATAGGCCTACATTGAACACCACCCATTGGCTGCTACTGTAGGCTGAATGGGGCCGTCATTGAAAATACGATTTTTTTTTCTTAACTGACATGCCTAGCTAAATAAAAGGTGAAATTAAAAAATGATAAACCAGCTATTTCCATGTTAAAATGTTATGGGATGTATTTTCTCCATTGTTTTTGATGTTAGGCCACTCTGGTAGGACTACATTATGATCAAATAGCCACAGTAGCCTACTTGGCCACTTAAAACTAATTTAAAGCGGGTACAACCTCAGTGTTTACAGTAAACAAGCGCTAGAAGTTGCACAGAATTTTCACAAAGTTCAAGTTTGCTCTCAGCAGACCTGAAATTAGCTCAGTGTCATTTTTTTTTTAAAGGGAACATTGCTCCACAGGAAGGTGTACAGTAAGATATTATACTATGCATGTGTGTGTATGGGGGAGGAAACCTCACTCATCCCTAGGTACGGTATCGTATGGCTGAGCAGCATTTAAAATCTGTTTTTCTTGCACATGTGTTCCTGCAGATGTGTTAAATCCCATCAGTTCTCCCAGGCACAAGGTGGCTGAATCCAAAGCCGGGAGGAGTCCCATTACTTTTAACATCCCCCCCCCCCCCCGAAAGGTAAACACAGGAGAGTTTCCACTTATGGCAGCAGGGGATAAGGTGCGCTGAAAGCTAGTTTGTGTCACTGGCAGTTGAAGATTTCATGCAGAGCTAAGCATCAATGGCTGGGTTTGTCCGTGGCCTGGGGTCCATCCAAGAGACCCTCAGTCCTAAACATAATATTACTGAGATGGAGTAAGGGAATGTTGATAAATGTTGGAAATTGGCATTTTTATATTCCAGTCCTGCACGTGGCATTATACCATTACAGTATGCTTAAATCATAAACAAAATTAACAATAAGGTTTTTTATTCATGAAATGGTCATTCTGACAGATATGTCACATATACAGTTGAAGTCAGAAGTTTACATACACCTTTGCCAAAAACATTTAAACTCAGTTTCACAAATGCTGACATTTAATCCTAGTAAAAATTCCCTGTCTTAGGTCAGTTAGGATCACCACTTTATTTTAAGAATGTGAAATGTCAGAATAATAGTAGAGAATTATTTATTTCAGCTTTTCTTTCTTTCATCACATTCCCAGTGGGTCAGAAATTCACATACACTCAGTTAGTATTTGGAAGCATTGCCTTTAAATTGTTTAACTTGGGTCAAACATTTCAGAAATTCTTCCACAAGCTTCCCACAATAAGTTTGGTGAATTTTGGCCCATTCCTCCATGACATAGCTGGTGTAACTGAGTCAGGTTTGTAGGACCCTTGCTCGCACACACTGTTTCAGTTCTGCCCACAAATTTTCTATAGGGTTTTAGATCAGGGCTTTGTAATGGCCACTCCAATACCTTGACTTTGTTGTCCTTAAGCCATTTTGACACAACTTTGGAAGTAGACTTGGGGTCATTGTCCATTTGACTGACTGACATCACCTGACTGATGTCTTGAGATGTAGTTTCAATATATCCACATAACTTTCCTCCCTAATGATGCCATCTATTTTGTGAAGTGCACCAGTCCCTCCTGCAGCAAAGCACTCCCACAACATGATGCTGCCACCCCCGTGCTTCACAGTTGGGATGGTGTTCTTCGGCTTGCAAGCATCCCCCCCTTTTCCTCCAAACAGTCATTATGACCAAACAGTTCTATTTTTGTTTCATCAAACCAGAGGACATTTCTCCAAAAAGTACGATATTTGTCCCCATGTGCAGTTGCAAACCGTAGTCTGGCTTTTTTATGGCGGTTTTGGAGCAGTGGCTTCTTCCTTGCTGAGCGGCCTTTCAGGTTATGTTGATATAGGACTTGTTTTACTATGGATATAGATCATTTTGTACCGGTTTCCTCCAGCATCTTCACAAGGTCCTTTGCTGTGGTTCTGGGATTGATTTGCACTTTTCGCACCAAAGTACGTTAATCTCTAGGAGACAGAATGCGTCTCCTTCCTGAGCGGTATGACGGCTGTGTGGTCCCATGGTATTGTGATACAGTGAATGTGCCTTAATCTGTGAAATAATCTGTCTGTAAACAACTGTTGGAAAAATTACTTTTGTCATTCAAAGTAGATGTCCTAACCGACTTGCCAAAAATATAGTTTGTTAACAATAAATGTGTGGAGTGGTTGAAAAACAAGTTTTAAAGACACCAACCTAACTGTATGTAAACTTCTGACTTCAGCTGTATGCAGTGCACCACACCTATTTTTCTTCCAAAACATTAGCGACAAATATGTTATTAATTTATTAAAATATGACTGTATAATGAATAGGTATGAGGTATAGACATACTGTATGGAGGTGTGTGTTGGTGTCTGTGCATAGATCTCACAATACAATCAAATAATGCCACCAACAGTATACCATCTGCTGTAACCATGTGTCCCATGCACATAACAATTGCTGGTATACACATGACCAAAACACTGGCTATTTGTTGTTATTGCAAAAGAGAGATAGGTACTCTCCCTTATCACTTGTGTATTAACAAAAAACACTCAACTCCATTACTGTGCACTGCAATTACAAAGCTATTAAGCCTGCTAATGTACTGTGCAACAGCAGATATATACTATGCTGTTACTGTAGTGTTACTGTAGCGATTATAATTTCTACACACACACACAGCAGTTTGGGCTTACCTTGACCTCCACATTAGAAAAGTCTTCTGTCTGCAGTACACTTCTTGCAAGTTTAACAGAGGCAGCAGAATAATCTATTCCTGTGAGATTTGTGTATCCACTTTTGGCCTAGAGAAGAAAAAAAAATCAAAATGCATAAAGAACATGAATAGTCATGCAAAGGCAAAAATGATTGACATAGGTGAAGAGAGTATTTAATCAAATGTTGTCCTACACCGAGTGTACAAAACATTCCTAATATTGAGTTGCACCCCCTTTTAACCTCAGAACAGCCTCAATTCGTCAGGGCATGGACTCTACAAGGTGTCGAACGCATTCCACAGGGATGCTGGCCCATGTTGTCTCTAATGCTTCCCAGTTGTGTCAAGTTGGCTGCAGGTCCTTTGGGTGGTGGACCATTCTTGATACACGGGGGCAACTGTTGAGCGAAAAACCCAGCAGAGTTGCAGTTCTTGACACACTCACCCTCTGAATGGCATACATACACAATCCATGTCTCAAGGCTTAAAAGTTTTTATTCAACCCGTCTCCTCCCCTTCATCTACCCTGATTGAAGTAAATTTAACAAGTGACATCAATAAGGGATCATAGATGTCACCTGGTTTCAACTGGTCAGTCTGTCATGGAAAGAGCAGGTGCTCTTAATGTTTTGTACATTCAGTATATGCTACAGGTGTAGGCCTAATAGGCATTTTTACAGCATAGTAATTCCACACCTTTCAATTTTTTACAAAGCCTACCAGTTCTACTAAGAGGACACCATTCCCTGTGCCAATATCAAGTATAGCAGCGTCTTCTGGGATTTCCTCTTCTTCCATCCACCGCAGCACACGGTCCATACTCTCTTCTCCAAACCTTGGGAAATAGATATGGGGCACAGTGCAGCACAACGTGTCCTTGGTTGCTGTATATTGTACTAGGTAGTTCACTGGGGCAAAGTGTTACAGACAAATTAGCATTCCACCCATAGACATTAATTCCACCTCCCCAATCCATTGCAATTAAAAGTTGATATTGGGCTGCAGATCCATGTACACTACAACCAGAATTATCTTTACCATATCTCACCGACGTCCCCAATGTCTTTAAACGTCTGCAATTCCCTCTGGTACGCATCATCCCAGCTAACAGAAAATACATGAAAATAATGTAACCTCGCAAGGAACAGAAATATACAAAGTTTCTATAAATAGTGGCGTAAAACAGCTCGTGTGGCGTAGTGCCTTAATGATTTTTGGACTGTATGGGAATCGCAAATAAATACAAATGTAACATTAGCAATTATGCTGGGCAAGGAGAACAGTGGTGTCATTTGGAACACTCACTATTCTTTCGTTCCGAGCTTCGAGGGTGTAAAATCATCTTTGACCAAGTCCTCATTGATTTTAGAGGTATTTGGACAGCCACGCGTGCATTCAATGGATTCCATACCAGATAGATAGCTAGCTTCTTGCTGTATAAACCAAAGTAGCTAACGTTAGCTAGCCAAGTAGCAAACGCGGGCAGGAAGCAAGCATCAAAACGTGCTCCTCTACTTTCATGTGCACATATTCTGTATGTTTTAAAGAAGAGGACTACTGTAGCTAGTTAGGCAACGTAAATTAAGCGATATGCGTTATCGTTTATAATAATGCACAGACATATACGTTTCCCATTGTGTTTATGACACCCAGAGGAGCGAGCGTGCAACCAAAGAGTTGTATAAGTAACTCAAGATAGACCATAGTAGGCAGAACAAGCAAGGATGTGGGCAGAGCCAAGTACGAGCTAGCGAGATCCTATTGACGCGTTCTAAGCATGTATTTAGATGTTTCCGTTAGGGAACGCCTACTCTGTGAAGTGCGCGTGTGCACTGACTCAATTCGCCCTTGCACTCCTTCTCAACCATGACATTTAAAGGGTAAAGTCTACAAAACTTAGTCCACTATTCGTAACACATTTTAATTTTTTTGAAACAAACTGTATGGAGATCGAATGTTTAATCGATGAGAAAATTAGCAGAATATCGGCCAAAATCCATCTCGCTCCATTTTCTCCTACTACTAACCACTGGCCTTCCTCTCCTCACCATATTTGGTGGTGAGTGGGAACGCCAACCGGATGCTTCATATTTATACATCCGGTGAAACATCTAGGAGGGGTGCTATCATTGAGTTATAGATGGGATGTTTCCATCATGGCGGCATCCATTTCGGGATATACTTTTAGTTCTGTGTGTTATCACAGCGCTAACAGCAACTCTGATCATGTAAGTACAGGAAACATGTTAATGAATTGGGAGAGAGTGCATAAATTTGTTTAGTTACAACTTGGGTATATATTTGGATGTTATTGTCTGAAATTAAGTCAGTGGATTTCCCAGTGTCATCTTCCTGTTGCTCGCTAGCTGCAAACTAAGCGCAATCACTTACATAGCGAGACATTTGCTAGCTAACGTTATTTTGCTAGCCTGCTATGCTATCTATGTCAACCCAACTGACTTCCGTGGTGTCGACTGTGTATGTATATATAGTATATGTTTGACAATGCAACATTGATGTTGCTATAATTAGTTGGTTGATTTAACTATATTTGAAAAATGTAAATAGCATCACCTTCTGCAAATCAAGCACTAAAAATGAACTAGTTAGATTCTGGGCATGTCATCATCAGACAGGTAGAACAAGGTAGCTGTCTAGATTGTTTCCGCGTTATGTACTGTAGCCAGTTAGCCGGTTATGTTAGCCTGTCATGTTAAATGATCTGATTTAACATTAGTTAGCTAACTGGCCAAAAATGTAGCTCCATTTTTATTGCTATGTAATTGTTTGTTGTATTGTTTTTGTAAAGTAATTTATTCTAGCACTGTTACCACATAGTTAGCACGCTAGCTAGTTGGACAACTAGGAAGTGAATTGATCAAATAAATATGCATGCCACACAAGATTTTGTTTATCATTAGAAGACTGGATTGACACCTGTCAGTAAACAGTTGTGTGTCGATGCTGCCTAATGTTTCACCTGACATTTGACACGTGATTTGTGATTAGTCTAGTGGTTAGAGCGTTGGACTAGTAACCGGAAGGTTGCAAGTTCAAAACCCCAGCTGACAAGGTACAAATCTGTCGTTCTGCCCCTGAACAGGCACTTAACCCACTGTTCCTAGGCCGTCATTGAAAATAAGAATTTGTTCTTATCTGACTTGCCTAGTAAAATAAAAATTTGTGTTGACAATGTGTAGTGAGAGCTTGAAAAGTGTCAGGCCTCATAGTGCTGCTTGAGTGTTTATTATTAGTAATTGTCTTCTGCCCAATATATTCTAGGCCTATTTTTATAATTATAAACAACTTTTTGATCCTACAGGAGGGATTCCTTTTAGGAGAAGTTAGGCATGAAGAAACTGTCAGCATCAGTGATACACAGATCAGCAGTTCTGAACTACTCCAAGTAGTAGGTAAGGCCTTGGGTAGCTAACTCAAAGAAACCAACCTATTTGTTTCCAGGCTTGTCTTGGTGGGTTATATGCTCCGTGCTACTGTGGAATTCTGTCAAACTGGACTGGCAGGTTTCAGATCAAAAGGAGTGTCTCTTGTTTTTTCTGTTTATAGTGGAAGACCTTTACCGCAGCTGTTCAATATGTTATGTAGCTAGTAATGTATTTTGTATGCAATATTACTGTAGGCTGTCTAAAGTCTTACAATTTGTAGTCATCTCAACATTTATAGCGGTAAGATTATATATATATTTTTTTTTAGTCATTTAGCAGACACTCTTATCCAGAACGACTTACTTTTGAGTCCATACATATTCATACCGGACCCCTTTGGGAGTTGAACCTAGTTGCAAGCACCATGCTCTACCAACTGAGCTACACAGGATGACAAACTAACTCTATACGATGGAGTTTAATAACATACATTTGCTGTGTTCTTTTTTTTTTTTTAACAGAAGTCCACAATCATGAACCTTGTGCACAGCTATTTAGGTAAGATATTATATTATTTAAAATGAGATGGAATTTGTTGTCCTTAATGACATTTTGTGACATAACAAAGTAAAATGTTTTTTCCAAATGACTGCTTGGTTTATGTGCAAGTTATGGGCTTGAATATAATTAGACTAGTGATACATTTGATCAATTATTTATCCAATCAGAGATTAAGCTTTGTCTTCATCATGCTATCATGCACATTGTAGGTTAAATGCCGCACAGTACTTTTATTCAACAAATGAGGGATGTAATTGTCAGTGAACAGTAGGTGGCCCCACCCCACCATGAGTTTTGAGTAACAAATGCAGAGCTACTGGAGGAAATTGACTTTTTGTCTGTATCTTTCCCCCACCAGCTTTTATGATTATGCTGGACAAGTCAATGAAGAGAGTCTTAACAGAATTCTTAAAGACAGACGGAAAGTGAGTATTTATTGTATTGTAGGTCTATTTGTATGAACATTTAGTGGTATTATTTGCCAGTAGTATCTAGCTAAAACACTGGCTGCGCATCTTTTAAATGACCCTCTTGTACTTGACCTCCCCTGCGCGTGCGTAGAATGTCATCGGCTGGTACAGGTTCAGGAGGAACACGCAGCAGCAGATGTCGTTCAGGGAACAGATCATCCATAAGCAGCTGACCCAGCTGCTAGGAGTGCCTGACCTAGTCTTCCTCCTCTTTAGCTTCATCTCCACAGCCAACAACTCCACACACGCCCTGGAGTATGTGCTGTTCAGACCCAACCGCAGGTAGGACTACACATAGCCATACGCACGCAGTACCAAACAGCATGCACAAACAGGCTGGTGCATATGTTGGCGATGCTGAACAATTCACACCTTTTTAAAGGGATTCTTAGGGATTTTGGCAATGAAGCCCTTTATAATCCACACATTCAAACTGTACATTAAGTTAGCTGTTGAACCACCCTCCTCTGTGATTATTCACAGGCTGTTGCTCACCCTGTGCTTGCAGGTCAGTGTATGTGAGAGTTGGATAAAAGCATAAATACCCAGTGGCACAGATACCACAGAGGCGGCGAACAGTAGTGTCCTCTACTTTGAGAGAAAATGGTTGCTAGTTGTGGAGGCTCCTCAGGTGCATAGGCATAATTTATTTTATTCCTTTATTTATTTGTCAGGCACAATGTACAGCATGCCATTGCACCAGATTTGTCTGTTGTCCCTGGGAAGAAAACTTATATTTATATTAAGTCAGAGTTTAAATGTCCAACAGTATCAGACATCTTAAGAGTCAGAATGTCTTAACGTTCACATGACTGCTTTCCTTTATAGAATGACCGTTCAGATGCATCATACATAGTTCATTAATCTATGTCAGGTCTAGCAATTCTATATCTAGGGTCAGATGGACAGCACAGCTGGAGGTCTGTCTGTAGGGATTCAAGGCTTGTGTGTTGGAATCAAGCTGGGGATTTAAATGCTACTCTGTCTGGCTCGAGGGCTCAGAGTGGGTTGGTGGAGGCCTGGCGGGATTGTGTGTGGGTGAAATTGGACATTAGCAAATTATTACGTCTTCTGACCTCCCAACTAGATCCATTGGATCTGGGCATCAATCAAAGCTGTTGCTGCCCTACATACAAGTTACAGGGCCCCAGCCATCAATGGGTTTAAGGGTATTTTGGGCAAGGCTGTGCATCATCAGACCAACTCTCTGGTTCTACCCAGCAGGTACAACCAGAGGGTGACCCTCAGCATCCCAAACCTGGGCAACACCAGCCAGCAGGAATACAAGGTCTCCTCTGTCCCCAACACCTCACTCAACTACGCCAAGGTCATCAAAGAGCATGGGTGAGTGTCTCCCACATGTAGGCACTGTCAAGTTGTTTATTTTTAATGATTGAGAATCTTGTTTGATGGAAATGGGATATGTTGTATGTTTTGCAGGGCTGAATTTTTTGACAAAGATGGTGTGATGAAGGATATCAGAACAATTTTTCAAGTCTACGGTGCACTACAAGATAAAGTGCAAGTGAGTTGGCTGCCAGCAAATTTCCTATTCATACCATTCAATTGATATGTCACATACTATACTTGCATAAACAGCAATGTGGTGCTTTGGTTGACACCATAGCTACAGTGCCTTCAGAAAGTATTCAACCCCCCATGAACTTTTCCACATTTTGTTGCATTACAAAGTGCGATTTTTTTAAAACAAATAATTATTTTTACACAAAATACTCTGTCAACAAATGTATGAAAAATAAAACTCTAATATATCCTGATTTAGACAAGTATTCAACCCCGTGAGTCAATAGATGTTAAACACCTTTTGGCAGCAATTACAGCTGTGAGTCTTTTTGTGTTAGTCTAAGAGCTTTGCACACCTGGATTATACAATATTTATTTTTAAAAATCTTCAAGCTCTGTCAAGTTGGTTGTTGATCATTGCTAGACAGCCATTTTAAAGTTTTGCCATAGATTTTAAAGCCAATTTAAGTCAGAATTGTAACTAGGACACTCAGGAACATTCAATGTCATCTTGGTAAGCAACTCCAGTGTATATTTGGCCTTGTTTTAGGTTGTCTTGCTGAAATGTGAATTTGTCTGCCAGTGTCGGGAAGTGGACTGAACTTGGTTTTCCTCAAGGATTTTGCCTATGCTTAGCTCTATTGCGTTTCTGCTCACCCCCCAAAAATCTCCTTAGTCTTTGCCGATGACAAGTGTACCCATAACAAGATGCAGCCAGCCACCACCATGCTTGAACATATGAAGAGTGGTGCTACTCAGTGTGGTTGGATTTGCCCAAACTTCATGCTTTGTATTCAGGACAAAAGGTTAATTTTCTTTGCCACATTCTTTGCAGTATTAATTTAGTTCCTTCTTGCAAACATGATGCAGTTTTGGAATATCTTTTCAAATCCAAAAACATTTTGTCACGTGCTTCGTAAACAACCGGTGTAGAATAACAGTGAAATGCTTACTTACAAATCATTTTAACAATATATATTTTTAAATGGTGACACGAGGAATAAGTACACAATGAATAACAATATAGAGTAAAAATAACATGCCTATATACAGGGAATAGCAGTACTGAGTATGCTGTACAGGCTTCCTTCTTTGTTTTAAAATGACTATTGGCCAACAGGAGGCTGCTGAGGGGAGGATGGCTAATAATAATAATAGCCGGAACGGAGCCAGTGGAATGGCATCAAACCCATGATACCGTTCCGCCTATTCCGCTCCAGCCATTACCAGTGCCACCAATCTCCTGTGTATTGGCCTTCAAATGAAATCCCATAGAGGTTTCCTTCCTCTCCAGCAACTGAGTTAGGAAGGATGCCTGTATCTTTGTATTGACAGGGTGTATTGATACGCCCTCTAAAGTGTAATAAATAACTTGACTATGCTCAAAGGGATATTCGGTGTCTGCTTTTATTTTTACCAATCTACCATTGGTGCCCTTTTTTGCGAGGCATTGAAAAACCTCCCTAGTCTTTATGGTTGAACATCTGCTTGAAATTCACAACTTGACTGAGGGGCCTTACATAATTCTGTGTCTGGCGTACATCGATGAGGTAGTCATAACAAAAATCATGTAAACCACTATTGCACACAGTGAGTCAATGCAAGTTATGTGATTTGTCAAGCAAATGTTTACTACTGAACTTAAGGCTTTCCATAACAAAGGCTTGAATACCTTTTTGACTCTCTTAGCTTTTCATTTTAAATTATTTTGTAAACATAAAAAAAAAAAAAAAATCCTTCATTTTGGGTTATTGTGTGTAGAATAGTGACACAAAATCTAATACATATTGAATTCAGGCTGTAACAAAACAAAATCAACAGGTTGACTACTTTCTGAAGGCACACAGAAAAATAGTGATGATATGATTCTTGAATTGTTAGCTTTTTTTCCTGTTTCAGTCTGTATGTGGAGAGGTTGAGCAGAGTGAACGTGTGAAAGAGAAAGTCCAGGAGGAGGTGAACAAACTCAAACAGCAAATTGTTCTCAGGAAACGAAAAACCACAGATGAAGAGAGAAGTATGTAACTTATTTGGGTATGAATTTGGCTGCTCAAATTCATTCTCATGAAAAATTATTCCTGTATCAACTATAATCTCCCTGTAACTATATGCGGGGAGGTATTTTGCAATGTGGTATTGCGCAAAGAAAATGTTTTTTGTTGCTTATTGAACCCCTCTCCTTTTTTAATATTAGCCTATTTGTCTCTCTCCGTCATTCAGGACTCCAGGAAGCGCAGAACCCTGAGCCACGTCTCACTCCTGAGGAGAACACAGAGCCCCCGGAGACCTCCCTCCTGTCCAGAGTGGCCTTCCACACCCCATCCACCCCCGAGCGGCCAGGTCCCTCCGCAAACCCTCCTGCCTACGCAGACCTCCTCTCCTTGCAGAATGACTCACTTCTCCCCTTCTCATCCTCCCCTACCAGTGCTGCGCTGCTCCCCCGGCCCCAGGCTGTGGGCTCCCCAGGCCACCCTTCTCCCAGCCCATTAGGTCTGGGTCTCAGTGCTGGCCCCAACCCTGCTCCTAGCCCTGGTACACCATACCTGGGAAACGGGGACGGATCCAGCTCTGACTCCCTGGACAGACAGGCCGCAGGGCAAGAGGATGATGATGATGATGAGGAGGAGGAGGATGATGATGATGATGACAGCAGCGAGTACGAGAACCTTGTGAGCGAGGTGGGGCAGTTGCCCCCAGTTTCTGCCAGTGTGTTGCTGCAGGGCCGCCCAGCCGCCCTCAGTCCGGACGGCGACGCCTCAGTCCGTGGTACACAGACCTAGTAGATGGGGATGTGGGGGGGCTCAATTAACTGACGCACCAAGATAGGAGGGCGTCCAAACCAATCAAAGATAATTATTCTATATTAGAGGAAGTGCCAGCCCTGAAAATAAAAGGCATGCGCAGGTGGGGTATTCTGCTGTGTATATCTGTTTGTCTTAGTTTTATCTCTTCTGGGGGGAGTATCAAGCTTCATGGGGTTTTACTTTTCTGTCTAGCATGGAAAAGCTAGTCCGTTGGAGCCTGGCTCTCTTCAGTGGATGTGTTTTGATTTAGGGACGGAGGACGTTATAATGGAATAAACGCCAACCGGTTTGTCCGACCTCTCCGTATGGATAGACCCACTCCGCTTTTCCTGGATCATGCTGCGTCACATCTGCATCACCAACTTTAAGCATCCAATTGTACCATTACCTCTTGCACTATTTTTGCTTTCTTTTAACAATTTAAGAAAAGCAAAAGGAAAATGTTCTGCGGCCTTCAAAACCTTTTCTTTTTTTTTGTGAGACGGGTGAGATTTTTTTTCAATATTTTTGGGGTGGTGATTTGCTTATTACAAAAAAGAAGAGATGGTGGTGACTGCCAAAGTAATAGAAACACTTGAGAAAGTATATTCAAAGCAGGTGCTTCCAAACACAGGTGGGGAACCTGAGTGGCCTGCCAAGCATTATCATCCCATCATGCCTATGGGCATGTATAAAAATGCTTGGCAGGCCATTATTTTGGCTACTATGGCTATGCCACCAACCACAGGGCATGAGTTGTTACTGAATGGTTTGATGAGCATGAAAACAATGTAAACCATATTCAATGCTGTCTGTCACCAGACCTCATCCCAATTGAACGCTTATGGGAAATTCTGGAGCGGTGCCTGAGACAGCATTTTTCACCACCATCCATGTCGCATCCCTCCCAAGTTCCAGACACTTGTAGAATCTATGCCAAGGTGCATTGAAGCTGTTCTGGCCCCAACGCCCTATTAAGTCACTTTATGTTGGTGTTTCCTTTTATTGTCAGTTATGTATGTAAACTATCATTTCGGTAGCCTGCACGGTTCTAGACACTCAACTTTGAACTGTCATTAGGATTTAATTTCCTTTTAACATCAATGTATTTTTATGAATCATGCGGTTGCCTATTTAGATGACGAAGAATAGTTTTTATTCAAAGTTTTCCTTTGCCACTACTATAATGGGTGCTTATATTATTTTTATGACAACTTTAATGTTACTCTCTCATTCTTCTATAATAACACTGAAACTGTATGCGCTTTGCTGCACTTAACAAATGTAGTTGATTTATTTTATTGTGCTTTACCAATGCAGTTCAGTTGTGCGACTTGAGTAGTATGCTTTGACCACCTGAGCAGAGCTAGCTCAGCTTTTGCGCATTGTATGGGGTCGACAGGGCGAAAACACAACTTACTGTAGCTTTACTAACCAGACAACTCTGCTGCATCAGAGCTAGCAGTAAACAAGAAACTGCTTCTACATAGACCTGTCTGCTTCTTCCACCTGTTGTCCTTGCACTGCTGGTTGCCTCCATTACTGCTGACACTGACTAGAATGGCTTCTCCCTAGGTAATTCTGATGGAAAGGTTCTCCCTGTAGTGTCTAAATGTGTTACAGCCTGGGAACAAGGCAACTCCTGCCTATCCTGTCAAAACCAATAGACCTCACACACTCAAAGCTGGTTGGGCTAAATGTGTATGGACCTTTTGATAATGTGACAAATATGACCTCAATTCATAGTCCAGTGCCTTCCATTTTGACAGTTACACTGGCTCGTAACTACACACACACAATGCAAGCGACTGGAAAGAAGTTTGTTCCAATTGTGGTGAGAGGATCCTTTACCCTGCAGTGTTATGCTAGGCCGTGTATATATTTTTTTGTGCTCTGCTTACACCACATATTTGGTTGTTTACAGTCACGTTAGTTAAGCTAACGTAGCAGGCATAAAATAAATGCCTGAAGCTAGATCCCCCTACATACTAGTCTTGACTAGAAGAAAAAAAAAACACTGTAGTGGGAGGTTCTCTTCTGCACTGTTCAATCAATCCAGTAAATGTTGAGTTAAGTGGGAGCGTCGCCTTGTTAATGTCCAAAAGGAGAAGTTGCATCACTTGCTCACTTTCCATTTCCCCTGAAAACCGGAACATATGGTTGTTGTGACTGCAGAGGCTACTGTCACGTTGGATGGGTACTGTCAGAAACCAACTTTGCAGTAGACTTTCTTCTTTGACCCTTCACAGAATCCCAATATTGCTGTTTGAAACTGGAATTACACTGAACAAAAATATAAACGTAAAGTGTTGGTCTGATGTTTCATAAGCTGAAATAAAAGATCCCAGACATTTTCCATATGCACAAAAAGCTTATTTCTCTAAAATTATTTGCACAAATTTGTTTAGATCCCTGTTAGTGAGCATTTCTCCTTTTCCAAGATAATCCATCCACCTGACAGGTGTGGCATATCAAGAAGCTAATTAAACAGCATGATCATTACACATGTGCACCTTGTGGAGACAATAAAAGGCCACTCTAAAATGTACTGGTTTGTCACACACTTGAGATGTCTCAAGTTTTGAGGGAGCATGCAATTGGCATACAGACTGCAGGAATGTCCACCAGAGTTGTTGCCAGAGAATTTAATGTTAAAACGACATTGGAGACATAAGCTGCCTCCAATGTCGTTTTCGAGAAATGGCCTCACAACCGTAGACCACGTGTAAACACGCCAGCCCAAGGACCTCCACATCCGGCTCCTTCACCTGCGGGATCGTCTGAGACCAGCCACTCAGACAGCTAATGAAACTGAGGAGTATTTCTGTCTCATAAAGCCCTTTTGTGGGGAAAAACTAATTCTGGTTGGCTGGGCCTGGCTCCCAAGTGGGTGGGCCTATTCTCTCCCAGGCCCACCTATGGCTGCGCCCCTGCCCAGTCATGTGGAATCCATATATTAGAGCCATTTAAATACATTTCAATTGATTTCCTTAATTGAACTGTAACTAAGAGAAATTGTTGCATGTTGCGTTTATATTTTTGTTCAGTATACACTATAGTGGGAAGAAATCCCATACATAGATGGAGAGACGGGTTCTGAGTCAAGCCCAGAACAATGAGTGTGTGACACATTTAGAGATGGCCCAGTGACTTTTCAGAGATAAGCTAGTGAGTGAGGGGAGACTTGAGTGTCTTTAGGGGACCTTGCACGTTCGAGGCAGACAATGACACAGCTCAATTCTCCATGGATGGTTTTAAGCATTTAGCATGATAATGTGCAAGGAATAGTCTGCTAATTAGCCAGAAGGGATGTAGGGAGGAGCTTTACCATGTAAAGCAGTTTGTCCTTTTTACTGCAGCCAGCTTTTCCCATGTACAGCCCATTTCCTGTATGTCGCTCTTTCTGTCTTAAGGTCATCTAGCTTTCCTTCATCACTTAGCCATGTCAACTCATAACGTGGCGGACTGGTACTCCATTTTTATTTTATTGTTTACAAATGAATCACTGAATAACAAAGTCACAACTGATTATAATGACAAAATTGAGAGTGAAAGGAGTGGTTTCCACTTGATCACTGGAATAAATAATGGGAGTTAAGAACAAATAATAATGTACACTCACTGTACAGTAGATGGGAGGGGGTAGCATTCAAACAGCACTTATTTATGAGCATCTCAGTCATGTTGGAAGTGGCTGGCAGGAGAGGAGGGTGAAAGTACTCTAAACAACACGGTTTGGCCCCAAGCTGAAAGCGGCCCCTGAAATCCTTCTCTCTGAAGCACAAAGTCCCATTAAATCCCTGATGTCTGAACATGTCTATCATAGGCGGGACAGTGATAGACCAAGCTCTTTTGGTCACAGTTGTTCTCTCACAGAGAACACAGTTCTTATGTGGGGTGTAATAAAAGAGACATGCTTATTTATTTTGCAGAGTTATTTGTTCACCCTTTCTACCCACTTTTTTGTTTAGGCCTGAGTAAAGGGTTGTTCAGAAAGACCAACTGTTAAAGGCCCAGTACAGTCAAAAACTAGGTTTCCCTGTGTTTTATATATATTTCCACACTATTAGGTTAGGATAATACGATGAAATTGTGAAAAGTATGCTAATACTCTTAATAAAGTGTAAGAGTTGTTTGAAAAGACAAGCTGATATTTCGGCCTGTTTTGGCAGGGTGGAGTTTTTGGCCTTCCATTGGGACATCACCATGCAGTAAATGAGTTAATAGACCAATAAGAGAGAGATCCAAATATTTCCACCAATGAGTTAATTTTCAGTTTTCCCCTCCCCACTCCCAGACAGTCCTAGCAAAATTCTTGCCTGAGAAATTACTATTTCCTAAGAAGCTATTTTTGTTTATTTTTTAACATTTGAATTGAAAACAATCACAGTAAGGTACTACATTGTTACCCAGAAATGATTTAATATTGAGATAACAAAACAAAAAAAGCTGCATTACACTTTTAACAATTCACATCTCTCACATACAAATTCGTTAATGTGCCCATTCATTAGTGGGACTTTTGAATTAGAGAAAACAGTTGTCATTCTCTGGAGTTATTGAACATTTTTATTGTATAAATCTCCAAGATAATTATTATTATTCATTTGAGAGAAAAAGTCAAGAGATTGCATGTCTTTTTTAAGGAAATCATATGAGCAAATATAAAATGTTATACATATGGCATTGCTATAAATGAAAAAATTCCAGATAATTTAAATATTCCATGCGTTCCTATCGCTCTGGATAGTTCCAGAGAACCGTTAGCCGGCGTTCGAGAGCGGTAGGTAGCCTAGTGGACTAGTAACCGAAAGGTTACCAGATCGAATCCCCGAGTTGACAAGGTAAAAATCTAGGCCGTCATTGAAAACAAGAATTTGTTCTTAATGTTCTTAAAGGACTTGCCTAGTTAAATAAAGGTAAAACATTTTATAAAAGCAGAGTGGTCTTCTTCTGGGACGTAATTTGGGAAGTGGGTGGGACGTTCATGTAAATAAATCATTGAAATAAACAGTCGCATGAACCATGCAGAATTTGAAAGATGTATTTATTGTTCTGCTAATTTGCCATTGTTTATGTCAATGCTTGAAATAGGTTTAAAGCAGGGTCACAGTCTGTCGTTGGTAAAATAGTCATGATGATTGATGGTGGTCTAGAACTTCCATCGATTACTTTTTTAATAACCTGCCCTTTACTGCAGACTGCTGCAGTATATCTTTTTTTAAATCCCAAATATGACGTCATCCTAATGTCCCTTAAAGATATACAGCTGAGATACAGACGTAAACAAATTACATGACGGTGGCTCCGGGAATGGGGTGTAATGTAATATTCCGTGGTACATAATTTAAGCCAAGACTGCAGAAATTAATTACGGTTTCATATTATTTTGACTTCAGAGACGGCTAAAATAAAGCCACAGGTATAACAAAGAGTTATACATATTTGATTAAGCTTGTTAACTATTGGCAACGAACGACGTATTGCATAGCAAACAGGAGGAATATAAAAAAACGATCCAATTAGTTTGCCCGTTGAATCCAGGTGATAAATCCTTCTGCTTCTCTCTGGAGTGTATTTTTTTTCCAGTGTCCCCCCCACGCCGCCATTAAAAACCGACAGAACGGTGGTTGAAATTTGGGATTAAAAATATTTAAAGCCCTGGAGAGACTGCATCGGGGTTGTTGTTCTATTGCACAGGTCTCGGAGCTACGTACAAACGGAAACTTAAATATGTGTATTTTGACCAAATGAAAGCTTGACTTCGGGACATACAGATTGGGTTTCGTTGGGAAAGCGCGAGCGATATAACGTTAATGTTGGACTGAAGCTCAAGAGCGGTTTGTTGTGGTTGCGCGTTGAAGGAGTGTAAACACAGGAAAAGGTAAAACACAGTTACATCTTTGGTTAAAACCAGCAGACGCCACTGTTAAATGTTAGCTAGATACAGTTGTCACCCCTTGTATGAGATTGTTTAGAACGAAAGCCATAACGGTACCTTTACTGCGATCATCATAGCTGCACTGAATAGATAACGTTAGCTGGGTACTTTACTGTACTGTAGTTGACTAGCTACACTAGATTATTTTCAAATGTGCTAACGTTGGTTAGAATTTGATTTGTCAAAAACAGTTTCATAAATTTAGAGACCAATGGGCACAACATTGTCTGTTTAAAAAATATTGCCTTAAACGAATGTGAATTTCGCCCTGCATATTAAAACTTTAGTCGTCTCGCAAATCTAAATTATTAGACAGACGCTAAATTAACTAGTTACAATAGTTAGTCTTGTAGTTGTGTTTTTACCATTGTTACTTTGTAAATAGCTAACTATAATCATCGTGGATTTTTATTCGACACGCCCAGCCCAATATGCAGTAGCAAAACTAGCTAATTACAGTAGTTGACTTGTTACATTGCTCAATTGAAATAAATAGACACACTGCACATATGCTTCTTTTTGTTTTTTTAAACCAATCAGGTAGCTAGCTACCAATCCAGGCTATATAGATAGACAGCGAGGCGTGGCTTCACGTGACCACATCCCGGAGTAGGTACAGGCATAGGGTACTCATGTTGCTCTGATGTCATTTGTCGAACTTTGGTGGCCTCTTAAGCAAACTACTGACACTTTTACATTTCCATAAACGTGTTCAGCAGCATCACGTGTTGTTATTAATATGCGGGGCTGTCATGACAATAATTGGCATGATACTTATTCAGACACTAATTTACCTGACCTGCTAACACTGACAGAAAAGATAATAAAACTGTCGCATTATACTTACTTCACTGTTTGTTTACCCCTAGCTTTTTTAGCCGGATAGCGAGAAATGTATCTCTATCTAATTCACTAGTCAGATATGTTGCGTAACTACTACCTGCCCTTGAACGGTCTAGGTATTTAGAGAAGTGTATTCTTGTTGGATTGCTTATATGGCCTTTCAACTTGCCAGAGACCAGCTGGGGAGACAACCCTACCAAATGGCCCAAATTAGCCAATGTTGATACCTACACCTAACGTTACATAGCGGAATCTCCAGTTTTGCATAAATATACAAATGCGGAAGAATATTATAGCTGTTATTTGGACTATACAGCTCACTAGTCCTAACTACAAGGGAACTAGCAAGCTGTATGCAATACATCCAGAGATGTTTGATTGGGTTCCAGTCCAGGCTCTGGCTGGGCCACTCAAGGACATTTAGAGACATGTCCCGAAGCCACTCCTGAGTTGTCTTAGCTGTGGGATTAGGGTTGTTGTCCTGTTGGAAGGTGAACTGGCGCCACAGTCTGAGGTCCTGCACACTCTGAGCAGGTTTTCATCAAAGAGCTCTCTGTACTTTGCTCTATTCATCTTTCCCTCGATCCTCACTAGTCTCCTAGTCCCTGCCGCTGAAAAACATCCCCACAGCATGATGCTGCCATCACCATGTTTCACCGTAGGGATGGTGCCAGGTCTCCTCCTGACGTGACTCTTTGGCATTCAGGCCGAAGAGTTCAATCTTGGTTTCATCAGACCAGTGAATCTTGTTTCTCATGGTCTCAGAGTCCTTTAGGTGCCTTTTGGTCAACTTCAAGTGGGCTGTCATGTGCCTTTTACTGAAGAGTGGCTTCCGTCTGGCTACTTTACCATAAAGGCCTAATTGGTGGAGTGCTGCAGAGATGGTTGTCCTTCTGGAAGGTTCTCCCATCTCCACAGAGGAAATCTGGAGCTCTGTCAGTGACCTTCGGGTTCTTGGTCACCTCCCTGACCAAGGACCTTTTCCCCCCCGATTGCTTATTTTGGCCAGGTAGCCAGCTCTAGGAAAAGTCATGGTGGTTCCAAACATCTTCCATTTAAGAATGATTGAGGCCACTGTGTTCTTGGGGACATTCAATGCTGCAGACATTTGTGGGTACCTTTCCCCAGATCCGTGCATTGACACAATCCTGTCTCTGAGCTCTACGGACAATTCCTTCGACCTCATGGCTTGGTTTTTGCTCTGACATGCACTGTCAACTGTGGGACCTTATATAGACAGGTGTGTTCCTTTCCAAATCATATCCAATCAATTGAATTTACCACAGGTGGACTCCAATCAAGTTGTAGAAACATCTCAGGGATGATCAATGGAAACAGGGTGCACTTGAGCTCAATTTGAGGCTCATAGCAAAGGGTCTGAATACTTATGTAAATAAGGTATTTCTGTGTATTTCTAAAACATTTGCTACATTTTCTAAACTGTTTTTGATTTGTCTTAATGGGGTATTGTGTGTAGATTGAGGATTTTTATTTAATCAATTTTAGAATAAGGCAGTAATGTAACGAAATGTGGGAAAAGTCAAGGGGTCTGTAGACTTTCCGAATGTGCTGTAATATCCTGAAACCATGAGGTTCATCTAACCTGGTCCTTGAACAGTTGATTCAACTTAATTTTGTGGTCTTTTTCTCGTACTAATTATTGTCATGACAACCAAGTATATTAATAACGACACATGATGCTGCTGAAAACATTTATGGAAATGTAAAAGTGTCAGCTTTTCGAGCAGGGCTAGCTAGTTAGTCTGGAGACATCGCTTGGCCCCATAATTGTGACATACATTCCATGCGACAATCTCTGTTCATGCTAACATTTTTACATTTAGAATGAAAGTGTTTTTAGGTATGATGTAGATTGTTCATTTAAGATGAAGTAGAAGTATGTTAAAAATGACCAACCAAACATATCCATAATGATTAAAAAAAACACAAAAAAACAGCCATTGTCAGGTTGAGTAAAGCAGGCAATTTATCATAGGAGTAACAGGGTACCCTATGGCTGTACCCCACTTGGGGGTGTGGTCGCATTAAGCCATGCCTAGCCGTGTGTATCTATGCTTGTGGTGGTTTCAACTTTCAAATGTAAGTTACTCCTCAACCTGGTTTTACAGCCTTTTTAAATATGTGCTGAAATGCATCTCACAGCATTTTGCATTTTGTTGTAATAATAGCTAGCTGCCTGTCTGAATTTCTTGTAATCGCAAACATTTCACTAATATTAATTTTGCATGGTGTTGGTTTTTGTCAAGGAATATTTCAAACATATTGAATAAGAACAATTCACTTTTTGTCACATGCTTAGTAAACAATGGGTGTAGACGATCCGTGAAAATTTCAGAGTGCGGAGTAGACTGTTTTGCACTTATCTAGGACCAACCTATCCCACCCCAATCGAGAACCTTTTAGATAGGTTTTTATTTGGTTAAACTATCTGACGGGCCTAGGTCAGAGCTAGGGGCAACTTCTCAACTGCATTGTTAAAGGTAGACTCAGCGACATGACGTAGGTGCATAAAGTAAACAGCATAGTGGGTCAATATCTGCAAAAACGAACAGCGTTGAAGCGCAGAGGGCTCTCCACAGTGATTTCAGTCTACGCAAAGTTTTAAAAAATCACACCACACAAAGTACGAAGATCTGGCCTCCCGAGTGGCACAGCGGTCTAAGGCACTGCATCGCAGTACTAGAGGCGTCAATACAGATCCGGGTTCGATCCCGGGCTGTGACGCAGCCGACCGCTACCCAGACACCCATGAGGCGGGGCACAATTGGCCCAGCATCATCCGGGTTAGAGGAGGGTTTGGCTGGCCGGTATGTTCTTGTCCCTTTCCGCTCTAGCGACTCCTGTGGCGGGCCGGGCGCATGCACGCTGACACGGTCGCCAGTTGTACGGTGTTTCCTCAGACACATTGGTACGGCTGGCAACCAGGTTAATTGAGCAGTGTGTCAAGAAGCAGTGTGGCGTGGCATGGTCATGTTTCGGAGGATACATGGCTCTCGACCTCTCCCGAGTCTGTACGGGAGTTGCAGCGATGGAACAACTACCAGTTGGATATCACGAAATTGGGGAGGAAAAGGGGTAAAAAGTGCCAACAAAAAAGTATGAATAATTAAGAAGAGAGCTCCATCGGAATTAAAGACTTTGGAGCCTTGAAACTTCCCAGCTATTTTGGTCCTGTACCTGCCATGCCATACCAGCGTGAAGCAAACCTACACAAATGAGCAGAAACTGTGTCCCTGTGATAGCGAAGTCTTGAATCTCGCTCATTGCAACATCTGCGGTGTTGCTCGTGGCAACATCATTTCGCTGAGTCTACCTTTTTAAGGTTCATTATTGGCATGAGTTTGAGTGTTGTGTTGTCTGGTGTTTGGTTTCATCTGTCAGGTAACACTGCTCTGTAGGGCACATTTGCTCTGTATTTCCGGATGTGTTTACAGTATCAGTTTTAAGAGGCATGGGGGCAGAAGATTGGGTCGCAGCCTCTTGGCTTCTTGCTATGTGGGTTAATCTGCACTGAGCCTCTCAGTGCGTTAAATCAAAGCCTAAGAATTTGTGCCAGGTCAAGAGCGCACATCGTAGCTGTTTGAGCATGGTTGATGAAATACAAGTAGCTTTCTTAGTTTTTGTGTCAGAGTTGCGAGGTCTCTAATATCAGATCTGTTACTCTCTAATAGATTAGGCTTAACTAGCCTAACTGTTTTTGTTTTCCTTTAAAACATGACATCCATTTAAAGTCTAAATGTGTATATTAGATCTATCTGTGATTTTTATTCTGTGTGTTTCTCCATGTGTCACAGTGCAGTCACTCTGATGATTTTAAAAGACCAGTATGGCCCCTCACCCTATCCTGTGTTTCTGTTGTTACCCTAGCATCCTGCTTGCCTGTGTGATCTCCTTGAGTGAAGCTGCCAACCAGAGTCCCTCCCAGCAGCAGCCATCACCCAGCGGTGGAGTGACGATGACTGAGCTGGGTGCCAAGTGGGCCTGTGAGTACTGCACGTTTGAGAACTGGCCTTCTGCCATCAAGTGCACCATGTGCCGCGCCCAGAGGCCCAGTGGGGGTGCCATCATCACCGAGGAGCCCTTTCGGAGCACCCCTGGCCTGGACTCCAGCCACCAGTGGGAACGTCTGAGTCACAGCAACAACCCACCCCAGGGAGGCTCCAGTCTCCTAATCTGCCCGGACTCCAGTGCCCGCCCCCGTGTCCGCATCACAGATTCCCCCGAGCCCCCCTCCAGCAAATGGTCCTGCCATATGTGCACCTACTTAAACTGGCCCTGTGCCATTCGCTGCACTCAGTGTCTGTGCCAGCGGCATCAGGGACATCAGCAGGAGCAGCGCCACCAGGGGCTGGCACAGCAGCCACGCATTTCCACCGAGTCACCCCAGACCTCAGGCTCAGGATGCCGACCCACACCCCCATCCACCCCTACGGACCCCTGCGAGGAGTATAACGACCGCAACCGCCTCAACACCCATGCCCAGCACTGGACCTGTGCCTCCTGCACTTATGCAAACTGGCCTAAAGCGTGCAAATGTGTGGTGTGTGACCACTCCAGGCACAAGAGCTTGGCAAAACCCATCGAACTGGCCTTGAAGCCCGAGAACCTACCACCCTCCATACTCAACGAGCAGGACAGTGACAACAGGAGGGGGGGGTTGGGAAGGGGCGGAAGTGGAGTAGTGGGGTGCTGCGGCAGCCAGAGGAGGTCCCCGCCCACCTCCAAGCGGGAGGTGGAGGCTAAAATGGACTTTCAGAGGAACGAGCTGGCATTGGGAGCCGGAATTGGGAGCATAGAGGAGCGGCAGGTGGACTTTAAGAGGCTTAAACAGATGAAGAACAGGATGAGGAGGACTGACTGGTTGTTTCTCAATGCTTGTGCAGGTGAGTCAGTGCGTGAGTGGATGCAAGGAAATCGATGTTATCTCCAATCCTGTTTATTTCTCTGCATTGCCTGCTGTGGAGAATGTTATGGTTGAGAAACAACTCCCCTGTATTTATGTACTTCTGTTGTGAAATGGGAGTTATTCATTATACATTTTATGCAGTGAGTTAACAGATTCCCTGCTCATGCTCTGAGAGGAGAGGCTGCAGCCTGTGCAAGCTGAGTGGGTGGATGGATGAACAGTTAGGAACTGCTGTGTTGACTCAAGCCAGAGGTTGAGTTCCTGTCTGACTACAGTGCAGATGAATGCCATATAGGTACCATATCAGCTAACCACATCATAAGATATAGCAATATGTCAGGCTGGAACTCAACCATAGTCTTTTGGTTCATTATGTTCCTCCAACCCTTACCCTCACCTGACAGATATTCTTGTTTGCTAGACTGAACAGACTGTTTGTCTTTCTGTAAACTAGGGTACCAGTATTTCCTACACTGGACAACTTGTTATAGCTGTTGATAAATCATTGATGATAATCTGCCATTTTTTTTGTCATTAATGTCATTACATTAAGATTAAATCTGCTGTTTTAACCCAGGATGGTGCCGACAGACCTGGCAGCTCTGCTTCTTGCTCCTAAGCAACTTTGCAGTATTTGTTTTTGTGTGTACTCTCTTACATTATTAGCCCAGATTTTTTGTGTTATTAAATACAAATAACTTTGGGATATCAGAGCGGTGGTAACTCACCAACATTCCGAATTACATTATTGAACTGCTCCAAGTCTCCACCGGCGGAGAAGAGGTATTCAGAATGAACTTCTAGTCCGACTCAGAAGGCGGGCACACCATCCACCGTTTCCGAGTATATTACTTGCCAATGTTCCGTCTCTGGACAATAAAGTAGATGAGCTCAAGGCGAGGATATCCTTCTAGAGAGACATACTCTGTTTCACAGAATGTTTTCAAGGAATCCCTGTCCATATGTAACAGTATAACTTTAGTCCGTCCCCTCGCCCCTACCTGGGCTCGAACCAGGGACCCTCTGCACACACAGATAAGTCACCCACGAAGCATCGTTACCCATCGCTTCACAAAAGCCGCGGCCCTTGCAGAGCAAGGGGTACAACTACTTCAGGTCTCAGAGCGAGTGACGTCACCGATTGAAACACTATTAGCGCGCACCACCGCTAACTAGCTAGCCATTTCACATCGGTTGCACATACAGCCAGCTGGGTTCTCAGTTCATCGTGCAGACAGGAATAAATAACTTTCCGTGAAGAAGGCGGGGGTGTATGCTTCATGATTAACCACTCATGGTGTGATTGTGCAAACATACAGAAACTCAAGTCCTTTTGTTCACCCGACCTAGAATACCACACAATCAAATGCTGATCGTATTACCTCCCAAGATAATTCTCTTTTGGTTATAGTCACAGCCGTGTATATTCCCCCTCAAGCCGATACCACGAGGGCCTCAAAGAACTACACTGGACGTTATGCAAACTGGAAATCACATATCCTGAGGCCGCATTTATTGTAGCTGGGGATTTTAAGAAAGCAAATTTGAGGAAAAGGCTACTGAAGTTCTATCAGCACATTGACTGTAGTACTCACTCAGGAAAAACACTAGATCACTGCTACTTGACTTTTCAAGATGTCTACAAGGCCCTCCCCCACCCTCCCTTTTGCAAATAAGACTCCATTTTGCTTCTCCCTTCCTATAGGCAGAAACTCGAAAGGAAGTACCCGTGCTAAGGTCTAGTCAACACTGGTCTGCCCAATCGGAATCCATGCTTCCAAGATTGTTTTGATCACGCAAACTGGGATATGTTCCGGGTAGCCTTTGAGAATAACATTGACACTTATAAGGGATGTCTTTCCCATGGTGACTATAAAAAAAAAACTACCCAAACTAGAAACCATGGATAGACGGCAGAATTCGCGCAAAGCTGAAAGTGCAACCCACTGCATTTAACCACTGGGAATATGGTCAAATACAAACAGTGTAGTTATTCCCTCCGTAAGGCAAACAGGCAAAATGTCAGTATAGAGGCAAAGGAGTTGCAATTCAAATGGCTCTGACACGAGACGTATGTGGAAGGATCTACAAACAGTCACGGATTACAAAGGGAAAACCAGCCACGCCGCGGACACCGACGTCTTGCTCCCAGACAAGCTAAACACCTTCTTAGCCTGCTTTGAGGATAACGCAGTGCCACCGACACGGCCCGCTCTCATTCTCTGTGGCCGAATGTGAGTACGATGTTTTAAGCATGTTAACCCTTGCAATGGTGTTGGCCTAGACGGCATCCTAGCCGCGTCCTCAGAGAATGCGCAGACCAGTTGGCTGGAGTGTTTTAAAGACATATTCAATCTCTCCCTATCCCAGTCTGCTGTACCCAAGAAAGCAAAGGTAGCTGAGCTAAATGACTACTGCTCCATAGCACTCACTTCTGTCATCATGAAGTGCTTTGTGAGGCTAGTTAAGGATCATATAAACCTCTACCTTAACTGACATACTAGACCCACTTCAATTTACTTACCGCCCCAATAGATTCACAGACAATGCAATCGCCATTGCACTGCACACAGCCCTATCCCATCTGGACAAGAGGAATACCTACGTCAGAATGTTGTTCATTGACTATAGCTCAGCATTCAACACCATAGTACCCTCCAAGCTCATCATTAAGTTTGGGGCCCTGGATCTGAACCCCGCCCTGTGCAACTGGGTCCTGGACTTCCTGATGGGCCTCCCTCAGATGGTGAAGGTAGGAAACAACACTTCCACTTTGCTGATCCTCAACACAGGGGCCCCAGAAATGTGCGTGCTCAGCCCCCTCCTGTACTCCCTCCATGACTGCATGATCATGTACGCCTCCAACTCAATCATCAAGTTTGCAGACGACAGTACAGTAGTAGTCCTGATTACCAACAATGAAGAGACCGCCTACAGGGAGGAGGTGAGGGCCCTGGCTGAGTGGTGCCAAGAAAATAACCTCTCCCTCAACATCAACAAAACAAAGGAGCTGATTGGGGATTTCAGGAAACCGCAGAGGGAGCACGCCCCTATCCACATCGACGGGACCACGGTGAAGGTGGAAAGCTTCAATTTCCTTGGCGTTCACATCACTGACAATCTGAAATGGTCCACCCACACAGTTTTGTGAACAACCTTTTTTTTTTTTAGGAGGCTGAAGAAATTTGGCAGATGGATAATTAAGAGCATCCTGTCGAGCTGTATCACCGCCTAGTACGGCAACTGCACCGCCCGCAACCGCAGGGGTCTCCAGAGGATGGTACGGCATGCCCAACGCATCAGCGGGGGCACACTGTCTACAGCACCCAATGTCATGAGAAGGCCAAGAAGATCCTCAACGACCTCAGCCACCCGAACCACGGCCTGTTCCCCCCGCTGTCATCCAGAAGCGAGGACAGTACAGGTGCATCAAAGCTGGGACCAAGAGACTGATACTGCTTTACTCATCTCATATGTATATACTGTATTTTACTGTATTTCATCAATGCCACTCCGACATTGCTCGTCCTAATAATTATATATTTCTTAATTCCATTCTTTTACTTTTTAGATGTGTGTATTGTTGTGAATTCTTAGATACTACTGCACTGTTGGAGCTATGAACACAAGCATTTCGCTACACCTGCAAGAACACCTGCTAAATATGTGTATGTGACCAATAAAATTTAGATTTGAACTCTTGTTTAATTATTTCTCATGGTTTACAAATAACTTTTAACCTTTCTGTCCTGGCATTTATGGCAGTGTAAGTTGTTTATGCCATATATTAATCAGTTAAATTAGACATTGAACTTGAACCCTGTGACAATCCTGGCTCTAGCTGTTGGACAGTTAAAAAAAATATATGGACATTTCAGAAATGCAGTGTAACATTTTAGTGTCTGTTTATGTTATGTGGTGAACACAGTTTATGGGCACACAAATCCCCCAAAATCAATGCTATTGCAAAATCAAATTCTTCTAACCAGAATGCCTCTTCAATATTTATGCATATTTACTTGTTAGATGCACATTTGGGGTTGCGCTGTTTAATTACGCCATGATATTTTCACACCATCTGATCCAGGAAGGAGTTTTCTGAATGACAGTCAAGTGACGAACAGCTGTTGTGATAGCGCATGTGATGCAACAACAGCCCAAGTGCTGGAAAAAAAAGGTGTTTGCGAGGAATGTCCCAAATATTTTGGTGTCTCATTCGTTACGCCGGTGAAGACAGTTGTGCCTGGATTCACGTTGGATCTAATATCTCTAGTGAATTGATGTTGATCATCAGTTCTCTGCTTGATTTACAGCAGGTTCTCATTAGAATTAATAGAGAAAGCATCAAGGTAATGAGTTCATGTTTTTGTGCCTCGGATTGGACACTACTGTGTGCAATTGTGTAGGATAGACTATTGCGCAACACCCAACGCTATTCCTATGAATTATTCTGGATATAATGACGACAAATTACATAGAGAGCATAGTGGGCTTATTCACACTTATCTGACCAGGTTTGCACACACTGCAGCGAGGATTTTGTCCCACTCCTCCATACAGACCTTCTCCAGATCCTTCAGGTTTTGGGGCTGTCGCTGGGCAATACGGACTTTCAGCTCCCTCCAAAGATTTTCTATTGGGTTCAGGTCTGGAGACTGGCTAGGCCACTCCAGGACCTTGAGATGCTTCTTACGGAGCCACTCCTTAGTTGCCCTGGCTGTGTGTTTCGGGTCGTTGTCATGCTGGAAGACCCAGCCACGACCCATCTTCAGTGCTCTTACTGAGGGAAGGAGGTTGTTGGCCAAGATCTCGCGATACATGGCCCCATCCATCCTCCCCTCAATACGGTGCAGTCGTCCTGTCCCCTTTTGCAGAAAAGCATCCCCAAAGAATGATGTTTCCACCTCCATGATTCACGTTTGGGATGGTGTTCTTGGGGTTGTACTCCTCCTTATTTTTCCTCCAAACACGACGAGTGGAGTTTAGCTTTATTTTTGTCTCATCAGACCACATGACCTTCTCCCATTCCTCCTCTGGATCATCCAGATGGTCATTGACAAACTTCAGATGGGCCTGGACATGCACTGGCTTGAGCAGGGGGACCTTGCGTGCGCTGCAGGATGTTAATCCATGACGGCGTAGTGTGTTACTAATGTTTTCTTTGAGATTGTGGTCCCAGCTCTCTTCGGGTCATTGACCAGGTCCTGCCGTGTAGTTCTGGGCTGATCCCTCACCTTCCTCATGATCATTGATGCCCCACGAGGTGAGATCTTGCATGGAGCCCCAGAACGAGGGTGATTGACCGTCATCTTGAACTTCTTCCATTTTCTAATAATTGCGCCAACAGATGTTGCCTTCTCACCAAGCTGCTTGCCTATTGTCCTGTAGCCCATCCCAGCTTTGTTCAGGTCTACAATTTTTATCCCTGATGTCCTTACACAGCTCTCTGGTCTTGGCCATTGTGGAGAGGTTGGCGTCTGTTTGATTGAGTGTGTGGACAGGTGTCTTTTATACAGGTAACGAGTTCAAACAGGTGCAGTTAATACAGTTAGTAAGTGGAGAACAGGAGGGCTTCTTAAAGAAAAACTAACAGGTCTGTGAGCCGGAATTCTTACTGGTTGGTAGGTGATCAAATACTTATGTCATGCATTAAAATGCAAATTAATTACTTAAAAATCATACAATGTGATTTTCTGGATTTTTGTTTTAGATTCCGTCTCACAGTTGAAGTGTACCTATGATAAAAATGACAGACCTCTACATGCTTTGTAAGTAGGAAAGCCTGCAAAATCGGCAGTGTATCAAATACTTGTTCTTCCCAGTGTAGATGTTTTTTTGCATTGGATATATTGACCATATCATATGGAGACAAAAACATAAACCTTTTACCTTTTATAAGTAGACATATTTTCAAATGATTACATCCTTCCAATATAAATTTTAAAGAACTATTTAGTTATGAATTTAACTTTAATTAAATGAGTTGATTCTTTACGAGATGATTTCACTGAACAACAAAATAAAGAATATTGAATGATCCCCAATGAGCATCTCCCAAAAACGTTTTCAACATTCAATGGCTTCCACTCTCAGGCTTCCATGTCTTCTCCCTTGACCTCCTCAATGTCCACCTCTTGAACATCAGACTGAGGCCTTATCTTCTTAGGGCTGAGATCCTGCTAACGGGATCGATATGACAACAGCCAGGGAAAGTGCAGGGCGCCAAATTCAAAACAACAGAAATCCCATAATTATAATTCCTCAAACATAGAAGTACGCTTCTTGTTAATCCCACCACAGAGTCGGATTTCAAATAGGCTTTACGGCGAAAGCACCACAAACGATTATGTTAGGTCAGACCCAAGTCACAGAAAAATGTCCAGTAGTTCCAAAATCATCCGGTGATTTTGCAGAGAGCCACATCAATTTACAGAAATTCTCATAATAAATGTTGATGAAAATACAAGTGTTATGCATGGAACTTTCTCCTTTAATGCAACCGCTGTGACAGATTTCAATAAAGCTTTACGGAAAAAGCTAACCATGCAATAATCTTGAGTACTGCGCTCAGAGACCAAACAAGCGAAAAAGATATCCCCCATATTGTGCAGTCAACAGAAGTCGAATATCATTATAAATATTTACTTACCTTTGATCTTCATCAGAATGCACTCCCAGGAATCCCAGTTCCACAATAAATGTTTGTTTTGTTAGATAATGTCCAACATTTATGTCCAAATAGATAATTTTGTTAGCGCATTTTGTAAACAAATCCAAAGTCACGAAGCGTGTTCACTAGGAGCAGACGAAATGTCAACAAGTTCCGTTAGTCCGTAGAAACGTGTCAAACGATGTATAGAATCACTCTTTAGGATGTTTTTAACATAAATCTTCAGTAATGTTCCAACCGGAGAATTCCTTTTGTCTGAAGAAAAGCAATGGAACGCGAGCTACCTCTCACGTGAACGAGCATCATGAGCTTGTGGCAATCTGCCAGACCACTGACTCAGAGCCCTTATGAGCCCCTCCTTTACAGTAGAAGCCTCAAACAAGTTTCTAAAGACTGTTGACATCTAGTGGACGCCTTAGGAAGTGCAACATGACCAATATCCCACTGCATCTTCAATAGGGAATGAGTTGAAAAACGACCAACCTCAGATTTCCCACTTCCTTGTTGGATTTTTTCTCAGGTTTTTGCCTGCCATATGAGTTCTGTTATACTCACAGACATCATTCAAACAGTTTTAGAAACTTCAGAGTGTTTTCTATCCAAATGTACTAATAATATGCATATATTACCAACTGGGACTGAGTAGCAGGCAGTTTACTCTGGGCACCTTATTCATCCAAGCAACTCAATACTGCCCCCAGCCATAAGAAGTTATCTTCATTGTCACTTTCCAACCTTTTTGAGGATGGCTCATTGCCAGGCTCAAAAAGCCTCAAATTTGCCCAGATGGCCACCAATTTTTCAACCCTTGTATTGGTCAGCCTGTTGCGTTGATATGTGTTCCCAAACAAGGACCAGTTGCTCTCTGAGGAAGCTGATGTTGGTGGGATTTGGAGGATGATGGAGGCAACGGGAAAGAGCCTCAGATCCACAAAGTCCCTTCCACCAGGTGGCTGATGAGATATGTTGGCACGACTGCCATATTGCATCTCCATTCCAAAGCCCTTGCTTGGAAGTGCACTTTGCTTGGTGAGGTAGATTGCTGCTATAACTTGATGACCATTCACATACCTAACCATTTCATTTTCTCTCTTGTAGAGTGTATCATTGTTTTCAGTGCCATGATGTCCTTGAAGAGCAGATTCAATGCATGAGCAGCACGGCCAATGGGTGTGATGTGAGGGTAGGACTCCTCCACTTCAGACCAAGCAGCCTTCATGTTTGCAGCATTGTCTGTCACCAGTGCAAATACCTTATTTTGTCCAAGGTTATTGATGACTGCCTTCAGCTCATCTGCAATGTGGAGACCGGTGTGTCTGTTGTCCCTTGTGCCTCTGCTATTGAAGAATACTGGTTGAGGGGTGGAGATTATGTAGTTAATTATTCCTTGCCCACGAACATTCAACCACCCATCAGAGATGATTGCAACACAGTCTGCTTTCTCTATGATTTGCTTGATCTTCACTTGAACTCTGCGTCCAGCAAACTAGTGGATAAAGCATGTCTGGTTAGATGGGTGTATGCTGGGCGAAGAACATTCTGTAATCTCTTCCAATACACTGCCTGTGAGCATCGGAGGTGAACCAGTTGCATACACAGCTTGAGCAAGACATTCATCAGCATTTCTCTGACTACGTTCCTCCATTGAGTCAAAACAACTTCTGAGTCCAGGAGGACCATGAGATGTTGCTATCGATAAGGTGTCCGATTCATCATTTTCACCTCGAATAGAAGTATGACTTTTGTCAGAGGTTGCTTGTTGTGAGCGCTGAGGGAACTTTATGCACTTGGCCAGATGATTCTGTGTCTTTGTTGCATTCTTCACATATGATTTGGCACAGTATTTGCAAATGTACACAGCTTTTCCTTCTGCATTAGCTGCAGTGAAATGTCTCCACACATCAGATAGTGCCCATGGCATTTTCTTATAAAGATTAGAAAAGTTAGATTAAACAACTCCTTTGTAAGATAAATGTTTTAAAATGAAACGTACAGTTGAAGTCGGACGTTTACATACACCTTAGCCAACTACATTTAAACTCCAGTTTTTCACAATTGCTGACATTTAATCTGAGTAAAAATTCCCTGGTTTAGGTCAGTTAGGATCACCACTTTTTATTTTAAGAATGTGAAATGTCAGAATAATAGTAGAGAGAATGATTTATTTCAGACTTGTGGAGGTCTACAGTTTTTTTTCTGAGGTCTTTGCTGATTTCTTTTGATTTTCCCATGATGTCAAGCAAAGAGGCACTGAGTTTGAAGGTAGGCCTTGAAATACATCCACAGGTACACCTCCAATTGACTCAAATTATGTCAATTAGCCTATCAGAAGCTTCTAAAGCCATGACATCATTTAATTGAATTTTCCAAGCTGTTTAAAGGCACAGTCAACTTAGTGTATGTAAACATCTGACCCACTAGAATTGTGATACAATGAATTATAAGTGACATAATCTGTCTGTAAACAATTGTTGGAAAACTTACCTGTGTCGTGCACAAAGTAGATGTCCTAACCGACTTGCCAAAACTATAGTTTGTTAACAAGAAATTTGTGGAGCAGTTGAAAAACGAGTTTTAATCACTCCAACCTAAGTGTATGTAAACTTATTGTGGGAAGCTTGTGGATGGCTACCAGAAACGGTTGATCCAAGTTAAACAATTTAAAGGCAATGCTACCAAATACTAATTGAGGGTATGTAAACTTCTGACCCACTGGGAATGTGATGAAAGTAATAAAAGCTGAAATAAATCATTATCTCTACTATTATTCTGACATTTCACATTCTTAAAATAAAGTGGTGATCCTAACTGACCTAAGCCAGGGAATTTTTACTCAGATTAAATGTCAGCAATTGTGAAAAACTGTATTTTGCTAAGGTGTATGTAAACTTCTGACTTCAACTGTGTGTGTGTGTGTGTATTTCACCCCACCCGGTATTGTAATCAAAAGTTACCAGAAAGCATGTAGTCCTTGGCTCAGACAGTGTAGTGGTGTGAGCTCAATAGCATCTCATTAGTGTGCAAGACCTTGAGTAAACAGCACATGTGATTGAAGAATTTACTGTGCATGCAGAGGGTTGCAATTCCATTGAATTGGTGATAGTTCAACCAAATATGCCATAAGATCTAGAATTGCCTTGTGTGTATCCCACAAAAAAGGTTCACTGTTATAAGCTAACTTTTTTGATAAATTTAAGCAAAATTCCCCAAATTCCTTTACTTCCCATGGAACATTTTCAGAAATTTCCTGGGAGGTTTCAGACCATTTGCAACCCTAGTGAAGAGGATACTCTACTTTCCCTTTCAGAGAGTGTCCCTTGAAGCTTTGAATCAAGGTCTGGTCCAGTCAGTGGCACTGCACCTGGAGTTAATGGTGACAGTGGATTCCACTGCTGCTGTCTGGACTACATGGCAGAGAGGATTCCATTGGCTAGCTAGCCTCTCTTCTGTTTTTAGTGGAGTTGCCCCTCCCAGTCAGTTTGTCCACTGATGCAAAGGACTCCCCATTGTCTGAGGGGACCCAACTTAATACTGTGAATGGGAGCCCAGGGGATCTCTCGTTGTCAACATATACACTGCTCAAAAAAATAAAGGGAATACTTAAACAACACAATGTAACTCCAAGTCAATCACACTTCTGTGAAATCAAACTGTCCACTTAGGAAGCAACACTGATGGACAATAAATTTCACATGCTGTTGTGCAAATGGAATATACAACAGGTGGAAATTATAGGCAATTAGCAAGACACCCCCAATAAAGGAGTGGTTCTGCAGGTGGTGACCACAGACCACTTCTCAGTTCCTATGCTTCCTGGCTGATGTTTTGGTCACTTTTGAAAGCTGGCGGTGCTTTCACTCTAGTGGTAGCATGAGGCGGAGTCTACAACCCACACAAGTGGCTCAGGTAGTGCAGCTCATCCAGGATGGCACATCAATGCGAGCTGTGGCAAGAAGGTTTGCTGTGTCTGTCAGCGTAGTGTCCAGAGCATGAAGGCGCTACCAGGAGACAGGCCAGTACATCAGGAGACGTGGAGGAGGCCGTAGGAGGGCAACAACCCAGCAGCAGGACCGCTACCTCCGCCTTTGTGCAAGGAGGAGCAGGAGGAGCACTGCCAGAGCCCTGCAAAATGACCTCCAGCAGGCCACAAATGTGCATGTGTCTGCTCAAACGGTCAGAAACAGACTCCATGAGGGTTGTATGAGGGCCTGACGTCCACAGGTGGGGGTTGTGCTTACAGCCCAACACCGTGCAGGACGTTTTTCATTAGCCAGAGAACACCAAGATTGGCAAATTCGCCCTGTGCACTTCACAGATGAAAGCAGGTTCATACTGAGCACGTGACAGACGTGACAGTCTGGAGACGCCATGGAGAACGTTCTGCTGCCTGCAACATCCTCCAGCATGACCGGTTTGGCGGTGGGTCAGTCATGGTGTGGGGTGGCATTTCTTTGGGGGGCCGCACAGCCCTCCATGTGCTTGCCAGAGGTAGCCTGACTGCCATTAGGTACCGAGATGAGATCCTCAGACCCCTTGTGAGACCATATGCTTGTGCGGTTGGCCCTGGGTTCCTCCTAATGCAAGACAATGCTAGACCTCATGTGGCTGGAGTGTGTCAGCAGTTCCTGCAAGAGGAAGGCATTGATGCTATGGACCGCCCGTTCCCCAGACCCGAATCCAATTGAGCATCATCATTTCTCTGAGACATCATGTCTCGCTCCATCCACCAACTGCTCCTCCTGCTGCTCCTTGCACAAAGGCGGAGGTAGCGGTCCTGCTGCTGGGTTGTTGCCCTCCTACGGCCTCCTCCACGTCTCCTGATGTACTGGCCTGTTGCACCACAGACTGTCCAGGAGTTGGCAGATGCTTTAGTCCAGGTCTGGGAGGAGATCCCTCAGGAGACCATCCGCTACCTCATCAGGAGCATGCCCAGGCGTTGTAGGGAGGTCATACAGGTACGTGGCGGCCACACACACTACTGAGCCTCATTTTGACTTGTTTTAAGGACATTACATAAAAGTTGGATCAGCCTGTAGTGTGGTTTTCCACTTTAATTTTGAGTGTGACTCCAAATCCAGACCTCCATGGGTTGACAAATTTGATTTCCATTGATCATTCTTGTGATTTTGTTGTCAGCACATTCAACTATGTAAAGAAAAAAGTATTTAATAAGAATATTTAATTCATTCAGATCTAGGATGTGTTATTTTAGTGTTCCCTTTATGTTTTTGAGCAATACATACATACACACACTGCCCTTAGGTCCCAGGGGCTGGTAAACAGTGGGCCCAGCATGCGGGGCTAGGCAGCCTGGCAGCGCCTGCACTAAAAATAACTGACTGGTGCACAAGTCAAAAATATACATGCATTCACATCGAAGAGGATGTTCAGCCTGCTGTTTGCATGACTGGAGTCCTGTTACGTACCCTCTGCTGGTGTAGCATTACATGTCATTTGTGTACATGATTAGGCTACTTGTTTTAAACAAGCATCTCATCTGGACTTAATGAATCACATTTGAGCCTACATTAGCTTCACAATGATCCTTATTGGAAACTGGAAGTGCCACTTTCCTCAGTAAAATCTGTCATAATTACACGGGCTAAGCTTTTGAATGTTTGTTTAAAACAAAGCTAAATCTGTAACATGGTCGGATTAACAATGCATTGTGGGAAGTACCCTGTATAAAAATTGTGTATCCAGGAGCAGTTTTAGTCATGTTGTGTTAGTGTTCAAATACTGGAGAGTTGAGACCAAATCACGGACGCTGGACAGAGTGGATTTCAGTTGTAACAAAAGACAGTTTTAATGAGTCAGAGATATCTTGTCCCGCAGTTTTACGTGCACGGACCTAGTTCACATAACTCGGCAAGGAGCCAGGTGAAAAAGAGGCCTATACAATGGTTACATACATTTTTATACATAGAATAAAGTAGGTGGAGTCTTGTCGTTTCGGTCTTCTTGACTGGTCGGAGGGTTGGAGGCGGGCCTTGCTCTAGCCAGAGCGGGCCCCATTGGTGCACAGCAAAAGTTCTTTGCTCTTGGGACCGGCCAGTTAGAGGGAGATGAGATGTGTGTTTATATAAGGAAGAGGGGGTCAATCTTATGGCTGGGTGTATGTGTTCTTACGACGGAATGTCTTTGTTTATATGAGCTATGTGTATGAATATTTATATAACAAATCCCCCTCTTCACGTCTATTAGACGTGAAAACTATAGCAGAAAGGTGGTGGTTGCAATCGTGGGTATACATAAGGTGGTGCTCCTAACCTTGTCTGGTTTGCATGGTGGGTCTGTAGGTGTAGTGCTACGTTTGGGACGGGAGTGATTGGAGGGAGTGATATCAGGAAAGGAGTTAGGGACATGTGTAGGGGTTGGTGTATGTGATGTGGCAGGGTGAAAAAGTTGTTCAATTAACCATGTGAAAGTCCTAGGGTTACTCCAAATATCAGTAGGAATATCACAAATAAGGGACCAGATATCCCCAGCCTCACCCAGAGAGGGAGAAATTTCCCTCTAACTGGGCGAGGTTCCCTTCTCAGGGGAGGCGGAGTTTGATGCCGCATCACCTGAGGAAGGAGTGTCTTCATTTGGAATCGAATTTAGGCCGCTCAAATCAGCTCTGACTTCCGTCAGTGTTCTAGAAGGAATTGGGGCTGGGGTGCAATGTGTAAGGCGGTGCCAAGGTGTGCCTGATTTACCTTTGACCTGGACTGAGTGTGAAGTAACCTCCTTCACTTCGTACGGTCCAGTCCACCTGGGTTCCAGCCACTTTCTCTTGTGGACTGTAACCCACACCCCGTCACCAACCTTTACCTTCAGTAGTGGCGTGTCCCCCGGCAGCTCCCCCTCCTGGACCTTGTGAACCTGGGTAGAGAGTGCTGCAGAGAGAACCGTCAGTTTTTTCACATATTTAGACATTACAATTTGTTGTACATCAAGGGCGGGCATATGACCTCCCTCCCTTGGTGGACCATGCATGACTCTACCAGTCATTATCCCATGAGGCACATACTTTAGCTATCTTAGCTTTTGCTTTTGGTTTGACGTTCCACCAGATTTTGGGATTGGGGCCTGTACTTAGATCCAAATCTGTGGGTTATGCCAAATCTTTCTTCCACCTGTCTCAGGTGTTTGTTAAATGTGAGCCATTTGTCAAATTTGATTTGTCTTGGGATGCCATACCTGGGTATTAGTTCGGTTTGTAGCCACTTAAAGACTGACCTAGCATCCTCCCCTTTTGTTATTATTGCCTCTACCCATTTGGAGAACCTATCTACTATGACTAGGAGATAGAGTTTGCCTTTAGATAAATTTTCGGGGCCCATGTCGGTGTAGTCTATACTAATATCCTGAAAACATGCATTAGGTATTACGTATGAGCCCATTGGTGTTTGATATGGTGTCTTTGGGTTGTGTCTGTCACAACCATTGCATTAGTCACAAAATAAATCGTCATAAAATAAGTCAGTCATATTTTTTATGTGAGGGTGCCACCAGATGTGCGAGGCCTTTTTGGAGGGTCTTTAGTTTGCCTTCGTGTGTGGGGCCATGTGTTTCTCATAAAAGTTCTGGGTCCATCAGTGTGGCCTGCTTCATGGGCATGGGCTGAGTCTGTATAGATATTCAGTCTTTCCTTTTCCTCTGATGAGGACCTGCGTCAATCCGATGATTTCAGCTAATTTGGCCGATGCTGGTTGAGGGTTGATGGCTGATTGAAGGGTGACATGTGAACCGTCTGGGAGTTGCTGTTTCCTTCTTCTGCCGTGGGTGGTGGGCATTTTTATGGCCAGGGGATGGTTTTCCCAGTCATTCCCTGGAACTGCGGTTGGTTGTATGCGGGTTGCTGATGCATGGGTGTGGGTCCTGGTTGCTGATGTTCGTACTGTTGAGGTCTATTTCCACCCCTTTCCTTCCCATATGGACCTCTCGTAGAGTTCCACTGGCGTTGTTGTGGTGTGAGTGGGTATGGACACTCTCGTGAGTAGTGCCCTGGAGTTCTACAGTTGAAACAAACCCCTCTTTTTGGATGGCCTGGTATCCATTGCGGCTGGTATGCAAATTGTGGTTGCGGGGGATACCAAGGCCCCGGGTTGGCTGGTTGAGGACCGGCCTGCTGTTGAATCATCTGGGAGATAGTCTGGGCCACTATTTGAGAGATGTCTGTTTTGGTGCCTGTCTCCTTCGTTTCTTCCGCCACCATCTGTTTCTTAGGTTTTTCTCCTTGTTGTGCTTCCTTCAATTGGAGTTTCAGGAGTTGTACCTGGAGGGACTGCACCTGGCTCTCAGCACCCCCTCTTTCCTTGTTGTGCTGGGTCACATGGTGGTGCACATGAGTGTTGAATTGGGTCAGAGGAAGTGCAATCAACCCTACCGTTCCTCTGAGTTTGGTTTTAACATCTCCGGGACACCCGTTGACCACCATTTCCTTCCACATGCTGAGTGTGGTATCAGTGTGATCGAATGGTTCTTCGTGGACCGATCTCCATGTGGTCTTAGCCCTGTCCAGGTATGCTGCAGGTTGCTCACCTGGGTTGATTCTTTCTTTCTTTCTTTCTTTCTGTAGGGTATGCTCTCCGTAGAACTTCCCATAATCTGGTACGGAAGTGGTCTATGGGCAGTGTTGGGGCCCGCCATCCAAGGTCAGCTGCTGTCATGAGGGCCTCCATGGTTCCGTGGTCGGTGGCTCTTGCTAGAAGTGCTTTCATGTCTCCTAGGCAGAGTTGCAGGCCTGACGTAAGTGTCTGCAGTTGAAGTAGCCACGCTGAAGCTCCTCCATGTAGGCTAGGCATCTGTCCCATCAGTGTTGTTAAATCAGTCATTTTCCAGGGCTGGTACTCCACAGTGTGTGCATCACCTGGTGTCGGTCGCAGGGGGTACTGTCCTGCCATCTCCTGCTCTCGCTCTCTTCTATCAGCAATTCTGGAGGACCGACGGAGTGTTTCGGACCCCATTGATTCGGTAACTTTGGTTACTGTTCCTCTCATTATGCCTTCCACACGGTAGGCTCCCTCTCTGTTGTTATCTTGGTTAGCTATTAGCTCCCTGAGTTCCTTAGCTCGAGCTATTGATGATTTTAGCAGCTCCTGCATCTTAGTCACGTTTGGAGCTCCCATCGGAGCTGGGGTGAGCACCATGTCAATTTCTTCTTCGTTTTCGATATCCATGTTCTGATGACAGTCCTCCCTATCCGTCTGATAGAAGTGGTTTGAATCTAATCTTGTTTGTAGGTGTCCTCTGGTTTCAGAGGTGAGAGAGTTCACAGAGGAGCATTGCGGCCTCCGTTCCTGGGGGAGGTCTCCTGCTCCTGGAATCCCAGTTTCGAACTGTTCACATACCATATGGCCAGCCGTTATCCCCAGGGTAATTTCCCCTTTTAACTCCCCTTGGTCTATTCTCAGAACTGGAGCCTGTATTGTGGGAGGTGCCCTGGGCAGGAATGGGTTGTGTGACGGGCTCCGGTGATTTTGTCCCTTTGAGTATGGCTGGGGCTGAACTGCCTCCATTGTCAATTGTGGATATAGTGAGGGAGAAACGGCCACAGGGGGAGCCGTGGGCAAGTTCTCAGGCGGAGCTTTAACATCCCCCGACGCCACAATAGCCACGCACATCATGTCTGGTGTGTTTTTGGGTAGCACCCTCCTACTCTCCTGTATGGCCCATGTACCTATCTTGAGCTCCCCCTCCGCTCTCTCTCTCTTGTACCTACTTTTTTGAACCTGTGTATCTTGTTTCTCTCCGCCTCACTCGCTTTTGCATGCTCTACTGCGTCCTCTAATTCTGTCTGCATATCTTGGAGTTTCCCCCCTGTAGGTGGTCCTCCGCTAAAATAACCTGCTTGTGTCCATCTTATCCGTAATCCTTTCCACACTTTCTCCACTTTCTCATACTGTTCTTTACCTCCCGCTCTATCAATCATACTCTGATCTAAATATTCATTGAATTTTAGTTTGGGCGTGGTAGCTGCAGACATTTTATCTAGTTCGTCTGATAATGTGTATAATGCGTTATTTAGGTATATTCAATCCTTACTATGTGGTGTTTATTTCTATCGTTGTATGCTTAGATATACTGCTGTACTGGCAATGGCTTATCTCTTCTACCCCCACCCTCGCATACCAAGGGGGTTATCAGTATGTGACGCCCGCCACGTGTCTGTTTCTCCCGTATTTTATTTGAATTTGTTCAGCGATTCGTTTAGGTATTTTCTAAAAATGATTTGGCGATTTCCTTTTGGAACAATATATCAGTGAATATATGCGGTTCTATAACAATTTTCAGAATAATTCTAGCTCTTTAGGAAATATAGATAGAATTTCTAGACAACTAAGAGTTGTTCAGTGAATTATTTAAATACTTTCTGTAAACAATTCAGTAAGTTCCTTTATGAACTTATATCAGTAAATTCGAGCGATTCTATAGCAATTGTCAGAATAATTCTATATCTTTAGGAAATATGGATAGAATAGAAAAACCCAAAAATCAGTGTGTAGCTTTTAGCGTCTGTCAAACAAAGTCTGTACTAAGCTCGGCGGCTTATTTAAATACTTTCTAGAAACAATTCAGTAAGTTCCTTTATGAACTTATATCAGTAAATTCCAGCGATTCTATAGCAATTGTCAGAATAATTTTAAACTTTAGGCAATATCAACAGGAATGAAAAAAACGAAAATCAGTATTCCAGCCCGGCTGCTGTCAATCAAAATTGCACGGCCATTCGATACTAAGGTGGCTTTGTGTGCCTAATAGCCCAGTTACGTATCCCAACCTACTCCGCGACAAACGTTTCTTTCAATTTAATTTCCCCCATCTCCAAATCATGGAATGTCAACTCTGGTTCATATTATGTTTATTGTTTGATGTGCAATAGCCACATCATTCCCGATCTCTGTCTTGTGGAAGGCCAAACTTACATATCCTATATCTATTCGACTACACCTCTAACATAACCAATTAAACAGTTTACAACTTATTCAATAGGATCTTTTACATGCAGATTCAGTCGATCTATTAATTAACTAAATCTCTAAACACAACTTATTCAATAGGAACTTTTACGTGCATACTACACTTCTAAGCCACAACCAATTAAACAGTAAGCACTAATTTAATAGGATCTTTTACATGCATACTACACTTCTAATAATAGGCCAATTGATAAAAAATAAAAATACAAATAAAAAATAAAAACGAGCAAAACAAGATCTCCCCGATCAATGTCTTAGGTTCTTATGTAAAAATTTGGGCACCGATTCATACTCACGCCCAGTACTTTCTGATCAAAATTTGGTTTAGGCTATAATACAATATGCAGATTTCGATATAACGGGCTCTGCTCACCTTTATATAGAGCGCTCCGATCAGATTTCCTGAGGCAAGATGAATGGCTGGGGAAGTCACTCTTCCGTCTGATTTTTTAGCCGTGATCAGTCTCGTCCTCTCACACTAACTTATAATAGATCGAATTCAAGAACAACCATCCTCTGCTACCAATTTGTTAGTGTTCAAATACTGGAGAGTTGAGACCAAATCACGGACGCTGGACAGAGTGGATTTCAGTTGTAACAAAAGACAGTTTTAATGAGTCAGAGATATCTTGTCCCACAGTTTTACGTGCACGGACCTAGTTCACATAACTCGGCAAGGAGCCAGGTGAAAAAGAGGCCTATACAATGGTTACATACATTTTTATACATAGAATAAAGTAGGTGGAGTCTTGTCGTTTCGGTCTTCTTGACTGGTCGGAGGGTTGGAGGCGGGCCTTGCTCTAGCCAGAGCGGGCCCCATTGGTGCACAGCAAAAGTTCTTTGCTCTTGGGACCGGCCAGTTAGAGGGAGATGAGATGTGTGTTTATATAAGGAAGAGGGGGTCAGTCTTATGGCTGGGTGTATGTGTTCTTACGACGGAATGTCTTTGTTTATATGAGCTATGTGTATGAATATTTATATAACAGTTGCTATGATGCATTCCAAGCCTTTACTCTCCAGAAGCTAGCGATTGAGGATGTTTGCTCCACTGTAGGACAAGATGCCTGTTTGTATTAAGGGCAGTCTGCTTGACTGAGGATATCCTTGTCTGCTTTACAGCCCACTGGCTTGTGCCACAGCAGATTTATCAGACTTTCTCATTTTATCAGAGAGACTCTTCATTGCCTGAACACAGCATGCAGGTTTCAAGTGGTCCCTATGCTTCAGGAAGCTTTCTCTGATGACCTGTCTTATAGTGTGTGTATCTGCAAGTATCTGTTCCACATAAGGATGTGTGTCTGTTTGCCAGTTTTACACCTGAATGAATCGGTAAAAGGAATGGGAAAAGGAAGAGGAAAAAGGAAGAGGCTACAATACTAGTCTTGTCTGTGAGTGGGTAGATCTATTGGTACCAAGATGAAAAAAACCCATAGACGCGTCAGCCCAGAAGGACTGGAATTGAACACCCCTGGGCATAGCTAGCACATCAACTAGGCTACATGACTTGCCTGCAAAGCTGCAACACAACCTGAAACATGAAATGTGATATAATTGGTGAAATGATTGAACAGGAATTTGTACTGTGGGATGAACCTGTTTGGATAAACCCACTCTATGCAATCTATAGATCAGGCAACCTATTTTATTTGGTTGCTATCATGAGTAGTCTGAGCTCTGAATCACACACTACCTAGCCTAGGCTATGTCATGCATAATATCAGTAGGTTAATTTAGCCATGAAGCCATTGTGGAAAGAAGTTGTAAACGGGCACAAAGTGTGCTGTAGATGGCATGTTGCCCCCTATTCTGAAGTGCTGGCCTATATGTCACTGGTTGTCAGAGGCTACTGTTGTGGCAGACGACCTGCGAAGTAGTGCCAACTGCAGTTGAAAATCTGTCAAAACAATTGAGAGCTACAGTAACACACAGGCTGACTGTTCATCTGGCTCTCTGTCTGCACTTCTTCCTTGACAGACCATTGAAGGCCCTGGGTTTCTGCTGCCCTGAGATCAATTAGACTCCTATTTATGCAGGCTCATAGCCAGCCTTCAGTTAATTCAATTGATTTGGTGTTACCGTCAGGGGAAATTCAATCAAATGTGGTTTTCTTGTAAAAAAAAAAAAGGGTCTCCTAACTCTGTCAATTGGAGATCTGGACAAACAGGTGAGAGAAAAAAGGAGAGGACTGGAGAAAAGAAAGGAAAGTAGATGCTTTGTGTCAGGTGAATTCATTTAAGTACAATTATTTTTTGCATATGTAACTCAATGCGGTAATGAGAATATTGTTGGAGTTTATCTTCTGAATGTTTAGTGTAGGCCTACTGATCTACATGTACCTAGATTGCTGACGCTAATTTACAACAATGGTACTCTGTAGATCCGTTGGTAGGACATGGGGCTTGCAAGTCCAGGACTATGGGTTCAATTCCTGTGCGCCACCCATAAGTAAAAATTTATGCTTGCGTGACTAAGTTGCTTTGGATAAAAGGGTGTGCTAAATTGCATATCTATATCATATCAACAACGTTATAGATATAAGTTGATTTAAATAGACTCTTTTTGTGGACATTTTCTGTGGGGGGAAATGAGTACTTTCATGAATTTTGTGTCTTGATTATTTTTCAAAGTTCTCAACCCTTCCAAATATAGAGCAACTCTTTTTTTATCCATGTCCTTCCTAATGTGTTGTGTATGTGTTGCAAACGATGTGAGTGCAGTTCTGACTGTGCAGGCCGGCCGGCTGGCAGGCACGCCCACAATAATGGACTGCTGTGAGAAGTGGTTGTGGTCTTGTCTCTCACATTCCTGTCTGAGCTCTCTCCCGCCCTCTCTATTACTCTCTGGCAAGCTCCTAACAACACAGTTTGTCCTCCCACTCTCTCTCTTCCTACTCACACTTTCTCTTAGTTACTTTCTAAAACACACACTTGTGTGATATATATAACACATCATTCACATTTTATTTGTCACATACACTTGTTTAGCAGATGTTTTTGCGGGTGTAGCGAAATGCTTGTGCTTCTAGTTCCAGCAGTGCAGCAATATCTTCTAAGTTATATTTAACAATTTCACAACAAACTTAATACACACATCTAAAGTAAAGTAATGGAATTAAGAATATATAAATATATGGATGAGCAATATCAGAGCGGGATAGACTGAGATACAGTAGATGGCATAGAATACTGTATATACACATGAGATGAGTAATGCAAGATATGTAAACATTATTAAAGTGACTAGTGTTCCATTTATTATAGTGGCCAATGATATCAAGTCTGTATGTAGTGTGGCAAACCTCTTCAAGGTTAGGAGCGTTTGTCACAAATTAAGTGGTAAACTGTCACCAAATCACCCAAGAATGAGAGTTCTTTCGAACAGGACAGTACCTGTGTGTTTGTTTCTCCATCCTGGTCCACCCAGGCCGTAGGCGAGGTCAAGGATAGCAGGGTTCGGTACACGAATCGGGTTCTCGGTAGGTCCAGGTCCAAACGCCAACAGGTAAGTCCAAAACAATCCAGCTCATACACGGTAAATCCAGCCAATCTCTATTGTCTCTTTCTCTATTGTTCATAGATCCTTCCAGCACTCTCTCTCTCTCTTCCTGGTTTTTCTTGACCCTTTATCTGTGTGTCGGCTCCACCTTCTGAGGGTTCCCCTTGCTTCTGGGACTTGTAGTTTTGGGGGTCGGCCATTTTGTGATCTGTAGTTCTCACAGGGGTGGCCATTTTAGTGATCGGGCAGAGCCCGTTTATTAGTTCTGCTCTCACATATCTGCCATTTATCACTCGACCCCCTTCTTTGCCACAGTAGGTAGCAGCCTCTTTGCTAGTGATGGCTATTTAACAGTCTGGCCTTGAAGTTGTTTTTCAGTCTCTCAGTCCCAGCTTTGATGCAACTGTACTGACCTCGACTTCTGGATGACAGGGGGGTGAACAGGCAGTGGCTCGGGTGGGGCTGGTTTTTCTTTTGTAGTCCATGATTTTCTGTAGACCCTGCCACATACGTCTGAGCCTTTGAATTGCGACTCCTTTGTTTCTATACTGACGTTTTGGCTGTTTGATTGCCTTGCGGAGGCAATGACCTCTAAATGCAGCCTCAGGATATGTGATTTCCAGTTTCCATAAAGTCCAACTTCCTTGAGGGCCGTCGTGGTATCAGCTTGAGGGGAGATATACACGGCTGCGACAATAACCAAAGAGAATTCCCTTGGGAGATAATACGGTCGGCATTTGATTGAAGCATTCTAGGTCGGGTGAACAAAAGGACTTGAGTTTCTGAAATGTAGCACAATCACACAATTAGTTGTTAATCTTGAGACATACCCTTTTTCTTCCTGGAGAGATGTTTATCCCTGTCAGCGCAATGTAATGAGAATCCAGATGGCTGGACCGACTCTGACAGTATATCCCGAGAGAACCATTTCCGTGAAACAGAGTGTGTTACAATCCCTGATGTCTCTCTGGAAAGAAACCCTTACCCCGATTTTTATTTTTTTGATCACTCACACCGATTACCCTTTTGATTGTAGAATAATAGTTAGTCATAGCGATGTTGTTGTGTAATGTGCCAGAGACTGCTACATGGGTATTTCAGAAATCTGAGCAAAAATCATGAGGCTGGTAGTAGCACTGGAAATGTTCTAATTTTATCTTCCCCCACACTTTTTATAACTCTTTTTTTCAAATGGTGGTTTTGTTTCAGTACTGTAGTAGTAAATCTACCCTGGTGCTTATGTGGTTTTGGCAAGGAATAGCCTACAAATGATTGGCATGGTAAACGCAAATAATTTCCACCATGACTGATATACAGATACACAGAGTGTATCACAGAGTGTCCAGACATTAGGAACACCTGTTCTTTCTATGGCAGACTGACCAGGTGAATCCAGGTGAAAGCTATGATCCGTTTATTGAAGTCACTTATTAAATCCACTCCTGTCAGTGTAGACGAAGGGGAGGATACTGGTTAAATAAGGATTTTAAGCCTTCAGACATGCATGTGTTTTATTCAGAGGGTGAATGGGCAAGATAACAGATTGAAGCGCCTTTGAACGGGGTATGGTAGTAAGATGCCAGGAGCAACGGTTTGAGTGTGTCAAGAACTGCAGCGCTGCTGGGTTTCCCGTGTGTATCAAGAATTGTCCACCACCCAAAAGACATCCAGCCAACTTGACACAACTGTGAGACGTGTTGGAGTCAACATAGGCCAGCATCCCTTGTAGAGTCCATGCCCCAACGAATTGAGGCTGCTCTGAGGGCAAAAGGGGCGGAACTCAATATTAGGAAGGTGTTCCTCGTGTTTTGTAAACTGTACATTGAGTTTATGTAGTGTGTGTGGCTTGTGTTTTTCACTGCTCACTAATTTCCCCCTCTCCTTTTCTGCAGGTGTGGTAGAGGGGGACCTGGCTGCAGTAGAGGCCTATAAATCGTCAGGGGGGGACATCGCCAGGCAGCTGACGTCCGACGAGGTGCGCCTTCTCAACCGGCCCTCGGCCTTTGACGACGGCTTCACCCTGGTCCACCTGGCCATCCGCTTCCAGAGGAAGGACATGCTGGCCGTGCTCCTCACTGAGGTCAGGACGACATACAGGCCCTGCCAATGTATTAGCTGTAATGGTACAGATCAAATACTTTATTTATTCAGCTGTACCAGTTAGTGTAAATTAAATGTGCTGGTAAATAGTCACTCCATCTCCAGGTTGAGTTAGTTTCTACTTGTCAATGTTTTGAAGATCTGGCTGATGAATAGCTGTGTTCACCTCTATCTACCGGGAGAGGACACAGTGGATGGGATGTGTTGTATTGAGCTGTGGTGTGTGTGTGTGTGTGGCAGATCAATGGGAGTGTAAACATTATCCCACTGCTGACTTGAAGCTCTTGTGTGTGTGTTTGTGTGTGTGAGAGAACCCTGGAAGGACTGGCAGGACTTTGTCCGCTAAGGAAGGACAGGGCAGGGTCTACCTGGGGCCTGTTCAGAAGGGTGCAGTGTTACCAAATGTTCAGATAGATATAGATTGTGTTAAACAGGGAATCGAGTCAGAGATTCTACTCATTAGATTTCTCCCTGGAACGCTCTGAATGTTTCACCTGGCTTTCATGCTCCCTAGGTTATATTTGCAGTAGGAGACATTTTATCATTCCTGTGTCACATTCTCTGTCTGTGTCTAGGTGTCCCAGCAGGCAGCTAAGTGTATCCCAGCCATGGTGTGTCCTGAGCTGACGGAGCAGATCCGTCGTGAGGTGGCTGCCTCCCTGCACCAGCGCAAGGGAGAATTCACCTGCTACTTTCTCACTGACCTGGTCACCTTCACCCTGCCAGCAGGTCAGCCTTCCACTGACCTAGTACATACTACTGCAGTAGTTTTATTTAGCCTAGTTACTGTGTATAGTTGTGGCGTCCTGTTTTTCTGCTCTTCTACACTAAAGCTTCATGTCTTAGGCCTGTATGATGGTAGAATGCATGCTTTGTGTTAGGTATGGTTGTTTCCAACTACTCAAGATAAATCATTTCCCTGGCACCATCTTACGGTTTTGTCGGATGAACAGGCCAACTGTTTATTTCCCAAATCAGGGCTCCAGAATGTGACGATTTGGTCGCGTTTTGCCACTCTTTGACTTGGCTAAGCTAGTAAAATATTGAATTGCTTGGAACTGTGCGAGCTGGAAATTCTAGCTGGTCACTTCAGTCAACATTTTCTGTTTTGGGGGAGGCTACAATTATGATTTGGTGAAACACAAGGCTCCAGACTGCAACCATTTAGTCACATTTTGCAACCCTTTGACTTGACTGTGCGAGTGAAAATTAATTGGATGCATCGATGTGTGCTGCACATTCAACATGGTCACTTCAATCCAATAATACAATTTTTTTAGGAGGATAAAACCATGATTTGGTCAAACAGTGTGCATTATCCTCATTACCATCCTTATCCTTCCTGTAATGAAAGTGTCTGCCCTGTGCCTGTTTCGCTGGCGGAAGCCACTGTCACTCCCTCTCCCACACGGGTGCTCCGAGTAGGTTAAAATATAGTGCTGATTGGGCTATTTTTCAGTTGTTGTTTTTTTTTATTACTAATTGACCAACGTTGGTTCAATTATTTGAATTCCATTTAGTTCATTTTTTTCTGTGAGCTCAATGTGCACATTGTGCAGCTTCTCTATTGATAAATCAGATCAAGCGCGAACTCTGCGATGTACTAAGGAGTTGTAGTTTCCAACAGGTCAATTTAGTGCAGAAAAAGTTGTAATTAACTACAATGACCATAATCCATTGGGTGTCTACTTGTCCGGTCTGTGTTACTTTTATACCTGCTGCGTAAAAGAGACAGAAGGATCCGCAATCAAAGGATGGAGAGCAGTTGCTTCGTGAGGTATCTCTACCTGAAAATACTTAATCTAAGTGATTTTGATAGTTGGTATTCAGCAGTCATAAAATAATGCCTTATTTATTTGGAAGAACTACTAAAATAGTGATTTTGACGTAATGTGAATAAATTATGGTTAATGGGACTTTTGTTTTATTATGTGTTGAAGTATTCAACACACAATGCATAGTGCATTAAATGTAAAAAATAATCTAAATACATTTTATGTTGATATATTTAATAATCGAACCGACCTCAAAAAGCACTAATAGCTCAGCACTACTAAAGGAAGAGAAAAATGCAATAGCAGAAGAAAAAAAATCTGAAAGCAACTGTTGTGACAATGTTTGTGGAGAAGAGGGTCTCATGTTTTGGGGGGTATTGCATGTATTTCTTAACTCTTGATATTGAATGTTTTAGCATCGTTTTAAACCCAAAATAACTGCGCAGGTCGGCCATTGAGGTCAATCATTTGAGGCCAATAGATGTCATTGGGTAGTATGCTGCAAAGTTTTTTTTAGACATAATATTTAATATTTGAGTAATCAGTTACACTTACAACAGGCAGCCTAATAAAGTAATTATGGACTGTCGTTTCTCTTTACTTATTTGAGCTGTTCTTGCCATAATATGGACTTGGTCTTTTACCAAATAGGGCTATCTTCTGTATACCACCCATACTTTGTCACACACAACTGATTGGCTCAAAGGCATTAAGAAGGAAAGAACTTCCACAAATGAACTTTTAACAAGACACATCTGTTAATTGAAATGCAGGAGGGGACATAGCACGCACCCCTGAGGGGCCCCCGTGTTGAGGATCAGCGTGGCAGATGTGTTGTTACCTACCCTTACCACCTAGGGGTGGCCTGTCAGGATGTCTAGGATCCAGTTGCAGAGGGAGATGTTTGGTCCCAGGGCCCTTATCTTAGTGATGAGCATTGAAGGCACTATGTTATTGAAAGCTGAGCTGTAGTCTATGAACAACATTCTCACATAGGTGCTCCTTTTGTCCAAGTGGGAAAGGGCAGTGTGGAGTGCAATAGAGATTACATCATTTGTGGATCTGTTGGTGCGGTATGCAAATTGGAGTGGGTCCAGGGTTTCTGGGATAATGGTGTTGATATGATTTATGACCAACCTTTCAACGCACTTCATGTCTACAGAAGTGAGTGCTACTGGTCGGTATTAATTTAGGCAGGTTACCTTGGTGTGCCTGAGCACAGGAACTATGGTGGTCTGCTTGAAACATGTTGGTATTGTTATTATACAGATTAAACATGTCAGTGAAGACACTTGCCAGTTGATCAGCGCATGCTTGGAGTACACGTCCTGGTAATCCTTCTGGCCCTGTGGCCTTGTGAATGTTGACCTGTTTAAAGGTCTTACTCACGTCAGCTACGGCGAGCGTGATCACACAGTGGTCCGGAACAGCTCTCATGCTTGCCTCGACGAGCGCATAGGAGTCATTTAGCTCCTCTGGTAGACTCCTGTCACTGGGGAGCTCATGGCTATGCTTCCCTTTGTAGTCTGTAATCGTTTGCAAGCCCTGACACATCTGATGAGCTTCGGAGCCGTTGTTGTCAGATTGAATCTTAGTCCTGTATTGACACTTTGCCTGTTTGATGGTTTGTAGCTTATTATCTGCGTCATCTGTCCACTTCCGTATTGAGTGAGTCACTGGTAATTCCTGCTTTAGTTTTTGCCTGTAAACAGGAATCAGGAGGATAGTTATGGTAAGATTTGCCAAATGAAGGAGAAGGGAGAGCTTTGTATGCATCTCTGTGAATGGAGTAAAGGTGGTCTAGATTTTTTTTCTTCTGGTTGCAAATGTAACATGCTGGTAGAAATTAGGTAAAACGGATTTGTTTCCCTGCATTTAAGTCCCCGGCCACTAAGAGCGCCGCCTCTGGATGAGCATTATTATTATTTTTTGCTTATGGCCTTATACAGCTCGTTGAGTGCGGTCTTAGTGCCAGTATCAGTTTGTGGTGGTAAGCAGCTACGAAAAATATATTGGTAAATAGTGTGGTTTACAGCTTATCATGAGATACTCTGCCTCAGGCGAGCAATACCTCGAGACTTCATTAATATTAGATTTTGGTGCACCAGCTGTTATTGACAAATAGACACATACCGCCACCCCTTGTCTTGCCGATGCACTTAAAATCAAGCCAGCTGTATGTTATCCATGTCGTCGTTCAGCAGGACATAAGATATTACCGTTTTTTTAATGTCCCATTGGTAGAATAGTCTTGATCGGAGCTCATCCAGTTTATTTTTCCAATGATTGCACGTTGGCTAATGGGACTGATGGTAGAGGCGGGTTACACACTCACCATCAGATTCTTAGTCCCCCCAACCCAAGTCTCTTCTTCATGTGAATGATGGGGATTTAATGAAGCCTTGTCCGGTTTCTGAAGTAAATCCTTCGCTTCCAACTTGTTTAAAGAAAAAATCTTTGTCCAGTACGAGGTGAGTAATCTCTGTTCTGATATCCAGAAGCTCTTTTCGGTCATAAGAGATGGTGGCAGAAACATGATGTACAAAATAAGTTACAAATAACACAATAACACGAGCACAGTTGGTTAGGAGCCCGTAAAATGGCAGCCATCTCATCTGGTGCCCGTAAAACGGCAGCTTTGACTCCTGCAACCTCAGGGTATTAAACCCTAATCACTTCAGCCTGGCTTGGTTTTTTTAAAGTGTGTGTAGATCAAGAGGTTAAGACTGATTCACTTTCTTCTCCAAGACCTAAACTTAATTTCACTGTCAAATAAATACTTGCCCTCTAACTTGCCCTTTTTGAAGTTCTTTGATGATTAACTGTATCAAGTCTTCCTTGTGTTGTGTAACTAAATCGATTGAATGCCACCCTAAGTGTGTTTTTGTCTGCAGATATCGAGGACTTGCCCCCAACAGTTCAGGAGAAACTGTTTGACGAGGTGCTAGACCGAGATGTACAGAAAGGTGAAATATTGACTTATTTCAGTAACTTAAAATGCCACTATTTTACTGAATTGTGTGTGAGTGAGAGACTGTTGTCATAGTCAACACTGGGTGGCATCTGAAATAGTTTCCATCCCTTCTACTAAATTAGAATGCTGCTGTATAGTGTTGTACTACAGGTCTGTTCACTGCCTGCCAACAGTGTGCATTCCCTGCTGGCCTTTCTGACATTTTGCCTGCCCTTATCGTGTGTACTTGCATCTGTGCTAATCATGCTAATTGAGTTTTAGGATTTCACTGATCCCTAAAGGGCTCTCTACAGGGATTTCATAGTCTTTGCAAATGGAGCTACGGAGGCCAGTTTGCATCGCGTTTAAAAAATTCTGCCTCAAAGTACCTAGAACTACGTAGAGGGCAACGCAAACAAACCTCCGTCGGATCCATTGCGTAGACTGTGTAGAGCCCTTTAACGAATGACTGTACTTCCTCCTGGGCCTTTTGACTTTACGACGAAGAGTCGTTCAAAAAGAAAGAATCGTTTGCAATCTGCATATCACTAATCACTGTATATCCCTATACTTTACAAGACTTGATGTTAGTTCTGGGCTGGAACAAAAGCCTGCACACCATATAAAACCAAGGAGTGATTCATTTTTTAAAATTACCCCATTGCCCTTTCAAAGCCTCACTTTCTCTCTCAGAGCTGGAGGAGGAATCTCCTATCATCAACTGGTCTATAGAGCTAGGCACGCGGTTGGACAGCAGGCTGTATGCCCTGTGGAACCGCACGGCTGGGGACTGCCTGTTAGACTCAGTATTGCAGGCCACCTGGGGCATCTATGACAAGGACTCTGTCCTCCGCAAGACCCTTCACGACACTCTGCACGACTGCTCCCACTGGTGAGACCTGGGTCTGGGGTGTGTAACTTTGTCTGGGGATAGGATGAGAAGGCTGTGTTTGTTTGTGCAAACCAATTATTTAATTGTGGAAAAAAGAAAACCTGTTATCATTGCAAAAGGGTTTAAAGCATTTGAGTAACACTCACTTGACCTTTTCCACAGGGAGTTGATACAGGGTCACTGATGTGTGTGTGTGTTGTCTGTCTAGGTTCTACACGCGCTGGAAGGAGTGGGAGTCGTGGTATTCCCAAAGCTTCGGCTTGCACTTCTCACTCAGAGAGCAACAGTGGCAGGAAGACTGGGCTTTCATCCTCTCACTGGCCAGCCAGGTACTCACTCACTCACTCACTCACTCACTAATTTCCTTATGCATATAAAACATAAAGCTTTGAGCTTTTTAGGTGGAAGGACTTGGGATCATCGGTGTACAGATGTAGGATCTTAATTTGATCACACTTGTTTTTTTTGCACTGCAGAAAATACAGATGAACTTTGATTTACATAAATTCTCAAAACCTAACTTTTAATGTAGCCTGCTTTTGGCCAGTTAATAGCCAAACAACCGATCAAGCAAAATTATTGACTAAACGTTAAAATCCTGTTGCTGCAGGATTATTTGGCTGTGACAATATAGGTGAAATTAAGATCCTACATCTGTACTGTAACATGTAACATATAACATATAAAAAGCATTTACTGCCCATGAATTATGCAATGCCATACTGCTCTGACCATATAGGAAAGCCCATAAAGTGTGTGACAGCCTCCACTATGTCATTTTCATTTGACAGTTGTGTAATCAACTGTTCCTCTACTATATCAATCACAAGATGTAGAACCAACAGAGGCATTGACCTAAGGTTTTCATTTTTAACAATCAATCAAATTAGTCTTGATCACATTTATTTATAGTATCAAGGCATGATTAGAAATCCGGCTTACAGCATTGCTCGATAGACTAACAACTGATAGTAAGTAATAGCTCAAATCCTAACAGTATATTTTGCAGCTATCCACCAAAAAGGTAGTTTGATGTGCCGCTTTCTTTGTGTTGTATCTCTCTCTACAGCCTGGAGCCAGCCTGGAGCAGACTCATATTTTTGTTCTTGCACACATTCTTCGTAGACCAATCATCGTCTATGGAGTGAAGTATTACAAAAGTTTCCGTGGTGAAACACTTGGGTACACCCGTTTTCAAGGTGAGATGTCTGCTTTCTTTGGCCTTAGTCTTAAATTGGGCTGATTTTGAGGCTCTTTTTTTTTCTCCCTGTGACGTAGTGGGCTCCTTAGTGGCACAGCGGTCTAAGGCACTGCATTTCAGTGCTTGAGGCGTCACAACAGACACCCTGGTTAGAGTCCAGACTGTATCACAACCGGATCGTGATTGGAAGTCCCATAGGGTGGAGCACAATTGGCCCAGTGTCATCCGGGATTGGCTGGTGTAAGCCGTCATTGTAAATAAGAATTTGTTCTTAACTGACTTGCCTAGTTAAAGGTTAAAGACTTTTTAAAAAATTAATCAAATCCTGACAAGCAAAAGGCTCTCTAAAAATGCAGTGTTGCAGATTTCTCTCCTTGTCCAATTAGATTGATGACCCAGTCTGTGTCCATGGGTTGGACCATATCTGCTGGGTCAGACAAAGCCCTTCTGATTTGAATTTGCCCTAGCACAAGAATCGTGGCACAAGGATGATGCAAATTTTTGATTGCGTTTGCTGATATGCAGATTTGAGAGTTTTGCTCAAAAGGTCAGTATTCAATCAATAGTGGATTTCCGGATAGCGCTTTCAGAAGCGTTTTGATTTACACAGCAGTGCGTCATAGTTGGAGGGAGTTGCCACTTGATTTAGAAACTGTCAGTCTCGTAGCATGACCCTTAGCATTGCAGATAGAAATGTATTGTACAATGGCAAGAAAAGGTATGTGAACCCTTTGGAATTAACTGGATTTCTGCATAAATTGGTCATAACATTTCAACAATAGTCAACAATAGACAGTCTGCTTAAACAAATAACACACAGACAATTATACGTTTTCGCGTCTTAATTGAACACACTGTGTAAACATTCACTGTGCAGGTTGGGAAAAGTATGTGAACCCTTGGATTTAATAACTGGTTGACCCTCCTTTGGCAGCAATAACCTTAACCAAACGTTTTCTGTAGTTGCGGATCAGACCTGCACAAGGGTCAAGAGGAATTTTGGCCCATTCCTCTTTAAAAAACTGTTTCAGTTCAGCAATATTCTTGGGATGTCTGGTGTGAACCGCTCTCGAAGTCATGCCACAGCATCTCAATCGGATTGAGGTCAGGACTCTAACCGGGCCACTCCAGAAGGTGTATTTTCATCTGTTTAAGCCATTCTGTTGTTGATTTACTTCTGTGTTTTGGGTCGATGTCCTGTTGCATCACCCAACTTCTGTTGAGCTTCAATTGGTGGACAGAACCTTACATTCTCCTGCAAAATGTATTGATAAACTTAGGAATTCATTTTTCCGTCGACGATAGCAAGCTGTCCAGGCAGCAAAACAGCCAAAACCATGATGCTCCCTCCACCATACTTTACAGTTGGGATGTTATGATGTTGGTGTGCTGTGCTGTGCCCTTTTTTCTCTACATAGTGTTGTGTGTTCTTTCCAAGCAACTCAACTTTAATTTCATCTGTCCACAGAATATTTAGCCAGTAGCACTGTGGAACATCCAGGTGCTCTTTTGCAAACTTCAGACGTGCAGAAATGTTTTTTTTAGACAGCAGTGGCTTCTTCCGTGGTGTCCTCCCACAAACACCATTCTTGTTTAGTGTTTTATGCATCGTAGACTTGTCAACAGAGATGTTAGAATGTTCCAAAGATTTTGTGATGTCTTTAGCTGACACTCTAGGATTCTTCTTAACCTCATTGAGCATTCTGCACTGTGCTCTTGCAGTCATCTTTGCAGGATGAAGAGTAACAACAGTGCTGACCTTTCTCCATTTATAGACAATTTGTCTTACCGTGGACTGATGAACATCATGGCTTTTAGAGATACTTTTGTAACCCTTTCCAGCTTTATGCAAGTCAACAATTCTTAATCTTAGGTTTCTGGGATTTATTTTGTTCAAGGCATGGTTCACATCAGGCAATGCTTCTTGTGAATAGCAAACTCACATTTTGTTTGTTTTTATAAGGCAGGGCAGCTCTAACCACACATCTCCAATCTCGTCTCATTGATTGGATTCCAGGTTAGCTGACTCCTGACTCAAATGAGCTTTTTGAGAAGTGATTAGCCTAGGGGTTCACATACTTTTCCCAAGCTACACTGAATGTTTAAATGCTGTATTCAATATAGACAATCAAAATACAATAATTTGTGTGTTAATAGTTCAAGCACACTGTGTTTGTCTATTGCTGTGACTTAGATGAAGATCATATCCAATTTTATGACCGATTTGTGCAGAAATCCAGGTATTTCCAAAGGGTTCACATACTTTTTCTTGTATGTATGACATGAATCCCTGACACGATTCCCTAATGTACATGACAGAAGAATGTGTTGTTTTCCATAATATATCCTATTCCTTTCTTAATGTTCTGCATGCTGCACCCCAGCGAACACAAGCCAGTGTAGCTGTAGTCTATTTGGGGTGTGAACATTAAAACTTAGAAATGTTTCAACGAAATTTGGATTCTTAACTTTAAGAAAAATCCTTAACCGAAAAACAACTAAGAGCATTGAAAGCACGAAGCTCAACTTCCCCACTGTTTGAGTGCCCTGGCTACCATGCTGTGAGCAGCATGAAGTAAACCTGTGCACATGTGTAGATACCATGTGTGACTATGAGAGTTAAGTGCGAGACATTGCAAGGCAAGAAAAATTACGAGATACAGCTTTTGATTGCCGATACAGGCCTAGTGCACAGTTCTGACTGGTGGCTGACCTGCCTAAACTGTGCCCTCCCTTCTCTCTCCTTCCCTCGGTAGCTTGCTAAGATGCAAGTGTTTGATTGTTCTCAGAAATATGGCAACTAGTCTCCTCTGTTCTAAAAATACAGAATCTTATGAGTCGATTCCTAGCGGAATTGAATCTTGACAGTCGACACCGGGAGTCTGTGTGTAAGGAGTCGAGGAATCAATTATTTTGGAGTCGACTCTCCACCACTACGTCATTGTCGTTAACAGTTGGAAAAATGGCAGAGAAAGGCAAGCGACAGTGGTCAAGTCTGACAGTGTTGAGCTACAGTAATGATAGTACAGGTGCAAATGTTTAACCATCTGAAAGGGGCGCACCGTGAGACCCAAACCATTGCTGGCAGCAGTGCAGCTCATTGCTAATTCACATGAATTAAAAAACTGTAATTGTTTTAATGGAAATCTATTTTTTTTTTTAAATGCAGCTTAAACATTAAGAATGTTTTTCCATTTGTCACATCCCTAGTTTGTAGCTGTCCACTACTGAGCCTAGATGCAAAGTCCCAGTGTGAAATGGCACAAGCGTGTCTGCATACTTCGCATAGCTCACATAATCGGTCTTCTCATTCTTATAGGAATCGTAGCCGCATCAAGAATCAGTCCAAGTAGATTACAATCTGTTTAGTAAAGGGAGAGGGGGTTACAATTGTTCGTTGTGATTGTTCCAATGCTGATACAGCATGCGACTCTCTCTAAAACCAGTCGAAGAACAATTCTGCCAAAATAATCCTACCCCCTAACTTTGAAGCATTGCAGGAGGAAGGTTCACTGTACGTACTGTTAGTAGCCATGTCTCTCGGCATATGTTAGCCATCATGGGAAGAGGGAGTGGTAGTTTAAAGCGGGTGTCCAATAAGGGCTGAGGGCGGGGTCCACCTCCATGGGCCCTAGTAAAAACAGTCTGGCTTTAATTAGCCTGAAGAGCTCGTGCAGCCATAAAGACAGCTCTCTGTAACGATGGGCTGCCTGTGGTAATGTCATTCATTAGAGGGACGATATAGGCTACTGTTTGTGTTGCCAAGGAAAGGAGAGGCTTATGAGCGTCCGTGGAGGGAGGGAAGGAGAAAGCTCTGTTTAAATTGGTCGCCAGGTGAACCCAGTAAACACACAATGGCAGACTGTTGAACAGTGAGCGACAGTAACTGTTCTTGATGCTCAAAAACAGTGGTTTGTGGTTTCAGTTAAGGTCAAAAGGTGAAGTGTCTCGTTCACTTTTAGAGGCTGTCTATTGGTTTGAGGCTGATGGAATAGTCAGAGAAAGTGTCCATTGTGTTTGGGAAACTGTTGGTAAGCAATATGTCAGCCTGTTTTGACATTTTGGTTTGTCATTTCTCTATTTCTCTTCCTCTTTCTTTTTGTCCATCCCCATGCACCTTTGACTCTTACCACCCCCCCTGATTCCATGTCTCACCCTCTTCCCCTTCCCTATCTCTCTCCAGGTGTGTACTTGCCCCTGCTGTGGGAGAAGAGTTTCTGTTGGAAGAGTCCTATTGCTCTGGGCTACACGCGCGGCCACTTCTCTGCACTGGTGGCCATGGAGAATGACGGCTTCAACAATCGGGGCGCAGGCGCCAACCTCAACTCAGACGATGATGTCACCATCACCTTCCTACCGCTGGTGGACAGTGAGAGAAAGTTGCTCCACATCCACTTCCTCTCAGCACAGGAGGTAGGAGGGAGCGCCCGCTGTGGTATCATGAATATTTATATGGACCCCTGACGGGTTGCTTTTCAAGGATTCTGTCTGAGTCTACTATTCATGATGATTCAAGCTAATTTTGCTATTCATGCTGATTATGTAGTTCTATTATACCATCTGCTAAGTGACTATAGTATGTCGCTATTCTCGTGAAGTGACTGGAATGTGAAAAGTAAGGGGGATTGGCTGCACTAATTGCACTTTTTCTCTGTATGAGAGCATTCTCTAAAATATGAGATGTAGTCTCATGGCTGATGGTTTTCTTGTCTGTGTGTCAGATGGGGAACGAGGAGCAGCAGGAGAAGCTGTTGAGGGAGTGGTTGGACTGCTGCGTGACAGAGGGTGGAGTGCTGGTGGCCATGCAGAAGACCTCCCGCCGGCGGAACCACCCCCTGGTAACACAGATGGTAGAGAAGTGGCTGGACGGCTACCGACAGATCCGCCCCTGTGCCTCGCTCTCCGACGGTGAGGAAGAGGAGGATGATGAATGACAACTGGAGTAGTCAGGAGTCCACCCTCTTTTACTTACATGGACAAACTGTGAAAGGGCAGGGAATCACCGTACCCTGGCAGAGGACACACATAAGAGACTGACAGAAGAAAAACTTGGGGATGACAGAAATAAAGGATTGTAGATTTCAAACGCTAATGATCTTCTCAAATGTAAATGCATGTGGTTGTTTAAAAAAGTATAAGGAAATATACCAGTATCGGTTTATGATGGGCATCGATGAAAGTACACTTCCTAAATGACTGTCCTTTTTAGTCGTTTTTCCAGGTGAAATAGTTCTTGTTTTTTGACGGGCATGGTCTAGGCCAACATATCTTTGTCAGGGCACCCAACAGAAAACTGCTGCAATTGTGTACTATGAATTTAATTCTTAAAGGGATACTTCAGGATTTTGTCAACAAAGCCCTTTATCTACTTCCCCAGAGTCAGATGAACCCATGGGAAATACCATTTGTCTCTGTATCCAGTATATCCAGTATGAAGGAAGTTAGAGGTAGTTTCGCAAGCCAATCCTAACTAGCATTAGCGCAGTGAATGGTATCTACTAGCAGTTATCATAGGCTTTGTCATTGTGCTAATGCTCGTTAGCAACTTCATTCAAATGCAGGGACAAATGGTATCCACGGGTTCATCTGGGGAAGTAGATAAAGGGTTTCATTGACAATCCCCTTAGTAACCCTTTTAAAACTAAGCACTACACATTTGACTAACTGCTTGAATGAAGGTCATTTTCAAAGCTACATAAATTAAGTTCCCTTCTCACCTCAAAGCTAGTGTCACTAAGGTCTTGGAGATCATACACATTGGTGTTTAGTTTACCCTTTTCCCCAGAATGAAGTATTTTCTTGATCTCAACTAATTCTCCTTATGTTTGGGAGCTTTTGAGCCGAGATTGTCGTTTCTTTCAATCTTGATGTTTTGTGGCAGACCTTTTTGCTGTGAGGAAAATAACCATCTGTGGAAGTTTACTTCAGCACCTCATGTTTGGTGCTTTGGAGGAGTGTGAGTAAGTCACATTCAACGTCTACATTAAAACAATTATCATGTTTCTTTTTCTCTGTCAAGTTAAACCCATGGTACCTGTGTTTTTTTCCTATAATGTATGCTTCTTGTCTATGTGAACCCATCTTGAATTAAGGTATTTGTGAGACTGCACATGAACCAAAGTTAAAATATCATGGTCATACTTTTTTGTTGGGTTTCCTTGCCATTGAGTTGTACTGTAACTTATTTTGGTGTATTACAATTAGGTATATACACACATTGTGCATCGCCTGTATGTTGCTTTGTAGTAATGCAATAGTTGCAGATTTAGGTAAACGCCTGACCTCACTATAGTGCCAGCTAGGGAAAAAAAAAGGAAAAACTTTAATGTCCAATTTATAAAGTCTATGAAATGATAGTGTAGTTTGACCAGTTCAGTATACATTGACTCGTGTGGTGCACCTGGTTATTGATAGGATGTCTAAAAAGGAGAGTACTATAACAATATCATAATTTATATAATGGGAACTTCTAAAACCTCCGTGTGGCCAGTAAACCCATTACACCACAAAATCCAGAAAGGGTCAACTGAAGGTCATTACATAAATAAGCAGCAAAGTCAAACACAGAGCCTGATAGAACAGCATTGTTTTTATTTGAACTGCACTGAATTTTATAGATCACCTTGTACAAATACTCACACTTAAAAACCAAACAATCTGTTAGTAGCCTTGTCTTGCTAAAGTCAGGGCACTAGGGATGTTGCTCACAGAGTGCACGATGCCTCCAAGAGCTCCAACTGGCTTTCATTATAAGAAGGGGGGGGGGGGGGGGGTTCACATAAGACTATGATTATAAGAACATTTAACTAGGCAATACAAATCTAACAGGACTCTGCAAAAACCTTGAACACCAAAAAACAGAGGTTTGATTTATAAAAATACCACAATGAAGAAAAGGTGGAAACACGCAGAACGATCCAGACTTTTTTTCTTTCAGACAATTTGGGGAAAAAGATTATATCTGCAAAAGTAATTTTTCCTGAGTCAGTAACCTCAATTTCCAAACCCTTTCCTGTCTGGCTGGTGCTACTGTGTAGGTCCTTTTGGTGAGAGAGAAAAAAAAATGGACATTTTAAGAGAGCTCTCTAGCATACAAACACCTGTGACAATGTCCAAATCCATGATGTGGAGGTCCATGTAAAAGCAGAGGTGCTTTTAACAGTTAGAATGGCTTTTGCATGCATTTCTTATTTCAATATTTTAGTGCTAGACCACCACATGATTACTGAATCCGGAGTTGGAATGAAAGTCAATGAATCAACAGTTAAAAGTTTACATTGTCTTAAGATTGCGATAATGACCTTTACAGCAAGTCTCTCAATCCCCTTGTGCGTCAGAACCTGGAGCTTTGAAGAAGCTCTTCAGAGAAACTAGATGTCTAAAAGGAGTTTACCAGATCAAAATCTTCTCTAATATATTGGGTGTTCTCAGGGGTTGAGAGATGTTCACAATGGACAAATTCAAATGGTTTCAGGTCCCATATTCACTTAAATTTGGGCTTATTGTTTTTGTCTCGCACTGGTCATGAGGCTCAAGAGATCTGGCAACCCTGATGTGTCCATCAAATCCTGTCTGTACATTCAGGAACCAGCAACCTACAGGGTGAGAGATGGACTAGGACAGGGTTTAGAGGACCCCATTGAGACTGCTGATGGCATTGGTAACACCAATTGTCTTTTTCTACTTGTCTGACAACTATGTAATTTCTTAATTTATTTTTTCACATTGAAGAAGAAAGAGACATATTCATTTGTAGGGTGGTCTCAGAACAGAGGAAAGACAAATAGACACACGTGAACTGAAATGATGGAATGGGGCAGGGTGGGGTTAGAGGAAGGCAAGTAACAGATGATGTCATTGTCCTTCCAAGCTCTCTTATTGGTGGGTCAGTCAAGGTGGACGGGCCTTAACTCTGGCATGCGGTAACAACGTGTCCCAGAAAACAGGAATAAAAAAAATTAAAAGAAGAGGATCCTTGGAACATGAGTTTTGACGGTCCCCACTTTGGAGAAGCAGTTGTGAATATATTCACTGTCCCCACTTGGTTCCGGTGTTCTGTGTGAACCCTAACGATCAGTCTGCTGGTCGAAGAGTGGGTGGGTCAGTTGTGTATATATGAACTCCTTTGTCTCTGGATGCAGAGTTATGGCTCGGTCATGTGCTCTCTCATGGGCTCCCCGTTTTTGTAGGGTTGGTTGGGGGACGGGGCCTGGGAGGGGTGGGTACCGGAGGGCAGGGTGTGGGCGATTGTCACCCCCCCAGGCACCATCCCCTCCATTGGCCCATGGATCCCACCAGAGGCCACACCAGGGGGGTACCTGTGCCAGGGAGACATTGGTGAGGTCACATGGTACCATAACAATACCTCATAGGTTACAACAACCTGCTAATCCTTTAAATTGCCATTTTAAGTTGCTACATTTAAAAACATGTGTTGCCTCACATTAGAAAGGAGGCAAAGGATCAAATTCAGTGGTGAATTTTATAATCAAAGAAAGTAAGGTCACACATTGGAGAAAGAGTGTGGTGCAAAACAGACATCACATGAAATCTGAAAACTGATTCAACTCTTACATGTCAATTCAGGATTCAAAACGACCACAAGACCTCATCTGTTGTTCTTGGGAAACTGATAAACGTATCAGAGAAATATATCTTGATTTACTAAACCACTCAGATATCAACAAAATATAGTTATAGTTGGCATAAGGGGATGGTGTAGGGCTAGGGATGGCAGGTCAAGAAAAGATTCCTGATATCTCAGGGGACAAACACTGAACTGTATGAGAAAAAGGGGGGTTTAGAAGAAAAACGATACAAATGTCACAAATATACCCAAGTAGACCTCATACTTCCTGAGCAGGAATATGGAATACAACGCTGACTGTCCTACAATCAAATGGTTGCCATTATGTGCTACCTTGCAATAGATTTGTGTATTATTTGGCATGGTACAAGTGGCTAGGTTTGGCCACAGTTGTTGGCCACATTTGTTGGTTTTGGGGAAGTAAATGAGGGGTGCAATGAGAGGGTGGGCAGAGCAGGTATATTGGGTGGGAAATAAAGCAGACAGAGACTATACTTTTCAGTATCATGAAAACCAACAGCAGTTCTGCTTTGATCAGCACAGGTGGTCCTGAGCCTATCACTGTGGGTCAGCATCGGTAGTATTTACCTGGTTCTCTATTAGGTATATAATTTGTCTTGCATTCCCCCCGTTCCTATGGCCTGTACCATGGTTTGGTTGACTCGGCTGTGTAAGAGAAGTAGTTCAGTCCAGTTGAGACAGTAGGTATAGGGTGAGAGACTGAGAGGTCAATACTGTGAATTCCTGACAAACAATAGCAGGGGATGGTAGTAGCTAATCAATGTTTCCCCATAGCGCTTCATTTCCACTATATGCCACTACGGAAACCAAGACTAAAATACCACCAAGGTTAAATAGAAAAGACAAGAAGTTATCATATATTGAATACAGGGAACAAAGTATATATCTGAGCATGGAAATTACTCCTGCTGTACCAATTTAAAAAAAAAAAAAAAACGTATCCCCCTTTTTATCAAAATGATTAAGTCCTGCTTATGTGGATAAATACGCAAGAGGAGGTGGACCTGACCAAAAATAAGGGTTTCCCTACATAACTGTCAGTTTGGTTGTGATTGATACCTGTACGCGGCACCGTTGAGTTCGGGGTGCATTTGCTGCTGTTCCACTGTCCAAGGAGCCGTGGTAACAAAGAACTCCTTGTTGACACAGTTTCGTAAACTGTCGGGAATACGGCCTGCGTCAGAAAAACCAAAACATTCCAGTTAAGAATCAGCTCCAAATGAGTTTATAAGTGTGATAAATATGTGTGTCTGTGTGTGTGTGTGTGTGTGTGTGTGTGTGTGTGTGTGTGTGTGTGTGTGTGTGTGTACCAGTGACGGCTCTGCGTATCTCTGTGGCGGCTGCCTCTCTCATCTCCAGCGAGGCCTGTTCACTGTACCAGGCCGTGTGAGGAGTACAGATCAGGTTAGGAGCATCCTTCAGAGGACCCTGGGTAAAACTAAACACACCAGAGAAAGGGATTGGCTAACTGAACTGGATAATGGAGTTGACAAAGTTATCTTTTCACACAGATAAACACACCCTCACCTGAAGGGTTCTGACTCATGGACGTCCAGGGCGGCTCCCCGTATCCTGCCCTCTTTCAGGGCCTGAGCCAAGGCCTTCTCATCCACCAGACCTCCCCGCGCAGAGTTAACCAGAAACGCACCCTGGCGCATCTTAAACAAAAGTAAACCCGTTTTACTAACATCAAATAGATAGTAGATATCTGCGATGAGATTAAGTGATATTCACTCTCCTGGAGAATACACATGTTGGAGCCCACTTGTACAGTATGTGCCTGCAGTGGTGCTTTCAACCATAAAGCCCTAAGGTGCCCTGCAGTATGCTCCTCGTACCAACAGCTTAGATTCAAATCACAAAGAGCTAATGGAATAAAACTTCTGTGTACCAAAAGAGAGAGACAGAGATGAAATGAGAGTATCTAGATAAAAGTAATCCCTTCATCTTGACAAAAGCTGAAATTCAGGGTCCTAGTTGTATCTGATCTGTAAAAGGCACAAGCCATAGACACGAACGCACATACAAACACAAAGATCTTTTGGCAACAAAGTAGTGATGTTCTTTAAGAAACTTTTCTATGGTTTATATGAATATATAATTAGCACGTTAACCAGGTTCTGCCTTGATGAGACCGCCCCTCACATTTCAAAGAGGAAATGGATGTTAGTCTTCTACAGCAGCATGCAGTTTTAAAAGCGGACTGTAGGTGGCAGTGTTGATCACCAACTTGGCCACGAGGCTGGGTGCACAGCACTGTACTGTACATGGTAAATGATGGCCTATTTTAGCATTGTGTATGTGTGTGTATGGGTGTATGTTTTAATTGCCTGCAAGTGTGTGTACCTGTTTGATGGTGAAGTCGTTGATGAGGTGGTGGTTGTGTTCATTCAGGTTGCAGTGCAGGGAGACACAGTCACTCTGGTAGAGCAAGTCCTGCAGGGTGTAGACACGCTGAACACCTAGCGAACGCTCCAGACCGTCCTGCAGGTACGGGTCGTAGAAGATCACGTTGAAGCCAAACACCTTGGCCCGCACTGCCACCGCCTGCCCTGAACGACCTGTAGACGTACAAATGAATACAGTGTCAGAAAAGGATCACAAAGTTATGGCTGTGTGTGTATGTGGACCAAGCACTATCACAACTGAGTGTGTTCTTGCCAAATACCAACATCTCCTGTGACTCACCAAAGCCAATGAGACCCAGCGTTTCTCCTCGGATCCTCGCGGCTCCGGATGCCACCTCTCTGATCTGCTCCACGCTCTGGACCCGTGTGCCCTCCCGGAGCGCCTGGTACAGCCAGGTGTTCCGCCGGTACAGGTTGAGAATGTGGCACAGAGTTGAGTCTGCTGTCTCCTCCACCGCCGCCGATGGGATGTTACACACCGCGATGCCTGGCAAAGGGAAGACAGGATGAGAGAAGAAGAACACCAAAAATGTATAGAAGCCCTGTGCACAGCAATGTGCTGGTTATGGAAGGAACAACTAAGTATCCAAGAAACATGTAGAAACATGTCCCCACTTGGAAAGGCAATGACTGAAATTGATTCAAATTGTAGCGTTTCATAATTATAGTGAAAACAATGTTTAAATGAAAGACACGTTTCACACCAGGTTACTATGTTTATTGAGGATTTTTGTTTGAATTATTAAGTGACATGCCTGGGGCAAAAAGGACATCTGTGGGGGACTATTTCTTAATAATGCTTTCACGGTTGTCTGTGTATTTAGGGGATAATACTTCAACTACATATGCTATGTACTGAAGTATACAAGAAGTGTTTGGTTAGGCTACATTCCATAAAGTCTTGGCTGCAGTGCTGAGGAGTGGGTTGTTGTTGTTTCTATGTTGTGTCTGTCATATTGGCCGATGCAATAAAATGTCCCCTTAGAGGATCAATAAAGTTTGATCTTATACCTCTCTCCTCTCTGTTTCCCTCTCTTACCCATCTCTCCGGCTGCCTTGATGTCGATGTTGTCGTAGCCGCTGCCGATGCGGATGATGATGCGTAGAGCCTTGAATTTCTCCAGGTCTTCTCTGGTCAAGGTGATGGTGTGGTACATCATGGCCCCTACTGCCTCGTTCAGCACCTGATGGAGAGGCACCTTCATCATCATCGTCATCATGAAAGGCTTTTCATCATTATGTTTAACATTTTTTAATAAACCCTTTTTTTTTTGGTGTATGTGTTCATGTGTACGTGTCAAAGGCCCTGCGTTGTCAGAATGTGTATATGGAAACAAGGTGAGGGTGGAGACGGGCAGGGTCATAAACTGGATTGATGTTTTATCCAGATCCCCAGATACCATAGCAAGTGCACCCTGTCAGGCGTTTTTTTGGTAAATAATAGATTTAAATTCTCCTCAGGCTAACTGCATTAGCTTGGCCTGCCAGATTAGCATAGCTGTGACTTTCCATAACGGTTTTATTAGAGCTAGCTGGAGTCAGCACTAGATGCTAATTCAAGGTTAAATCTCTCCTCGTGCATTCATCTATGCTTAGGCTGTGTTGCTAGCCAGAGGCAAGTTTGGCTGGAGACAATACGTCCTATGGGTTGAAATGGCCAATGCTGTGTGAGTCATTAAGCAAGTAATCACTGAGCAATGTGTCAGACTAAATGGAAAAACTGAACGAGTGATTCTTTTTATAACGATGGTGGACCAGTATTAAAATATACAGAAGTTGTAAAAAAGCAGTTTGATATGGCATAGAGGGATGGACTCAACCCAATAGATGTTATTCAGAATTTCTTATCCAGATCAAAACGTTGCGAGGAGAGTTTGTGTGGTGTGGAATGGTATCAGTACACCACTCTATTGTACAGATCAAAGCTGATATAACGCTAAAGACTCATTTGTATCAATTCACTCACAGTCCACAAACAGATGGTTAAACTGCTTACATTGTTCTGACATCAGAGGGAGAGATAACACGCTAGCACGCAAACCCTTTAGCCTACACAACAAAACACGAGAGTGATAAGTCAGCACCAAAACACGACGAGAGCACGCTAGCACTGCTTTGAAAATGGATAGTGAGTCATTGTAACCTCCTAATAGTGCTCTAATGCTATGTAATTCACTGGGGAGAAATATACAGATTCAGGCTCCTGTCAGGGAACTAACTTGGCTCATCTTTCTCAGGCGATGCATGCAGAGAGGCAGTAGTGTGCGTTTCAGTATGTATGATGAAAGTGGGTGAATTTGTGTCTTTGAGAGGTGAGGTCTGTGTGTGTATGTGTAAATGTGAGTCAGCGTGTGTGTGTATGGTTTGGTTTGTATTTGAGCCTCTGTGTTTGAGACAATGTTAGTGGGTTGTTTGCGTGTGAGTGTGCGGCCCTTTCTCCTTTCGTGTGTGTGAAGTGCCACTTCCGCTGTCTCTGCTGATTCGTAGACAAAAGGCGGGAGCTCTGTCAATATTTCTACACCCAGGGTAGGCTGCCTCGCTGTGTAATGTATGTGCAAACAACAGCTGTTTGGACAGAAAGCCTTGGTGTGTGTGAACAGGGTAGCACAGAGAGGCCAGGGTCCAGAGAGAAGCATGTCAAGAGGTCAACAGAACCCGGGACCCGTTTTTCCTCTCACTTTCTCCTTCCCTCCATCCATCTAGCCTTTTCTATTTTCCAATCTCACTTGCTCCCTCTCTGTGCGTTACACCCAAATATAAATATATTTTTTTAAATGGTTCAAAATCTCCTTTTCTGACAAAAGATGTCAACAAACCTTGTTGACAAGATCACAGACAACATGATTATCACGGATTGTTTGGGCTTTTGACGCTGATCAACTGTAAGGTCAACATACACAATACATGGAAATTGCTTTGCTTTGTTAAAGGTGCAATATACAGAAATTGCACCGCCATTTCCTAGTTGCAGAAATTCAAACAGTTGTCAGGTTCAAATCCAAATCAAATGTTATTTGTCACATGCGCCGAATACAACCGTACTTACAAGCCGTTAACCAACAACGCAGTTTTAAGAAAACATAATTAAAGAGCAGCAGTAAATAACAATAGTGGTGCTATATACAGGTGGTAGTGGTACAGAGTCAATGTGTGGGGGCACCGGTGTCGAGGTAATTGAGGTAATATGTACATGTAGGTAGAGTTATTAAAGTGACTATGCATAGATAAAAACAGAGAGTAGCAGCAGGGTAGAAGGGGGGGGGGGGTGGCTGAAGTCTTCGATAATTGTCAGGGCCTCCCTTTGACACCGCCTGGTACAGTATTCCTGGATGGCAGCAAGCTTGGCCCCAGTGATGTACTGGGCCGTTCGCACTACCCTCTATAGTGCCTTGCGGTCGGAGGCTGAGCAGTTGCCATACCAGGCAGTGATGCAACCAGTCAGGATGCTCTCTATGGTGCAGCTGTCGAACCTTTTGAGGATCTGAGGACCCATGCCAAATCTTTTCAGTTTCCTGCGGGAGAGTAAGTTTTGTCGTACCCTCTTCATGACTGTCTTGGTGTGCTTTGACCATGTTAGTTTGTAGGTGATGTGGACACCAAGAAACTTGAAGCTCTCAACCTGCTCCACTACAGCCCCGTCGATGAGAATGGGGGTGTGCTTGGTCCTCCTTTTCCTGTAGTCCACAATCATCTCCTTTGTCTTGATCACGTGTTGGAGTCGTGCCTGGCCGTACAGTCATGAGTGAACAGGGTGTACAGGAGGGGACTGAGCATGCACTCCTGAGGGACCCCCATGTTGAGGATCAGCGTGGGGGATGTATTGGTACCTATCCTTACCACCTGGGGGCAGCCTGTCAGGAAGTCCAGGATCCAGTTGCAGAGGGAGGTGTTTAGTCCCAGGGTCCTTAGCTTAGTGACGGGCTTTGAGCGCACTATGGTGTTGAATGCTGAGCTGTCGTCAATGAATAACCTTCTCACATAGGTGTTCCTTTTGTCCAGGTGGGAAAGGGCAGTGTGGAGTGCAATAGAGATTGCATCATCTGTGGATCTGTTGGTGCGGTATGCAAATTGGAGTGGGTCTAGGGTTTCTGGGATATTTGTCACATGATAATGATCAGCCTTTCAAAGCACTTTGTGGCTACAGACGTGAGCGCTATGGGTGAGTAGTCATTTAGGCAGGTTACCGTAGTGTTCTTGGGCACAGGGACTATGGTGGTCTGCTTGAAACATGTTGGTATTACAGACTCGGACAGGGAGATGTTGAAAATGTCAGTGAAGACACTTGCCAGTTGGTCAGCACATGCTCGGAGCAAACGTCCTGGTAATCCGTCTAGCCCTGAGGCCTTGTGAATGTTGACCTGTATAAAGGTCTTACTGACGTCGCCTGCCGAGAGCGCGATCACACAGTTTTCCGTTTCAGTGTTACTTGCCTCGAAGCAAGCATAGAAGTAGTTTAGCTCGTCTGGTAGGCTTGTGTCACTGGGCAGCTCTCGGCTGTGCTTCCCTTTGTAGTATGTAATAGTTTGCCACATCCAACAATTGTTGGAGCCGGTGTAGTACGATTCGATCTTAGTCCTGTATTGACGCTTTGCATGTTTGATGGTTCGTCGGAGGGCATAGCAAAGTTTCTTAGAAGCTTCCGGGTTAGAGTCCCGCTCCTTGAAAGCAGCAGCTCTACCCTTTAGCAATGTGACAAAACAAGCAGTCATTGTGCAGAGAATCATTGTACCATCTAACCCGCTGTGAAATATATTTTATATGACCAAATTTGTATTTTCAGCTGTTTGAAGCTGGTGAGCAAAACTGAATGCAAAAGACGCAAAAAATTAAGAATGGGAAGCATAGAAATAGTACACATAGAACAGATCTACCGCTTCTTAGCCTTGCTTTCAATTATAATGACAGATCTATAACTCACATTTATATGTGAATTTGGTCGCATCGCCCAAAAAGTTACATATTGCAGCTTTAAACTTTTTGCACATTTAGTACTGTATACAAAGAGGGGAAGATTTGATGACATTAAATCATAATGAAATCACTGGGAGAGCCAGTATACTCTACTGCAATATCAGTTTTATGTCACAGAAAGAGAAGAGGAGGAGGGGGGAGGATACAGGGGAAAAGGAGGAGAGGGAGGTGAAAAGAGCTACAGTTTGAATTGAGGGCATGCACATTGTTAAGGCTTATTCTTTTGTGGAAGCTCATGCAGTCTCAGTGTATAGCATGTGCATGTATGTGTACGCATGCTCGTGTCAGTGCCTGAAACAGTGTGTGTGGGCGTACGTGGGTAAGTGTGTGTTGTACCTTCTCATGGATCTCCTGTGTGGACTGGGCATCACAGAAGGCGACAGTGGCCAGGTCTTTGAGGATGGGCATCTCGACTGTACAGTCACGTCCATCCAACAGGGCCACTAGGGGGCGAGGGTGCATGGGCCCATTCATGATCTGGGGACGGATACCTACAGACAGAGAGAGACAGAGAGATAGAGACAGAGAGAGATACACAGAGATGCACAGAGAAAGAGAGAGAGGTTTTAATAATGGAGCCTCCCTAAAGCACACAGCAGTTACAGTAGAGTACTGTAAGACACACAGCAGTTAAAGTAGAGTACTGTAAGACACACAGCAGTTACAGTAGAGTACTGTAAGACACACAGCAGTTACAGTAGAGTACTGTAAGACACACAGCAGTTAGACAGACAGGGAACCTCATGAAAACCTGAAGGGTCGGAGATTGTCAAAAAATAAACCACATGGGAGTATAGACTGCCATGTGCAGAGTCTCTTTTTAACAGAACAGAACCTTCTCCTAGACATTGGATGTGCGTATGCAATCTTTTCACAACCATGCACATAAACAAGACGTTTCATGTGAAGACTGACAGTTTGATACAATGAATGCTCTGACTCAAACTGGACTGAGTTCTCTTCTCCACTATCATCTCCCTCTCACCTAGTAAGACAGATCAATAACACACACTCAACACTTCTTGAAATAACCAACACCTCTTCTATGTCTCATGATGTGACTCCAGATACCAGGGAACAAGGCCTTTCACCCCATGAGGTCACTCCCACCCTATCACAACCCTGCAGGGGCAGTTTGTGTGTGTACGCACACATACCTAAGCAATCACACACGCACTTGTCTTCTGTATCTGTTACAGCCTCATACTATAGACCACAATCTCTCAACCTTCTGCACACACCGCACAATACCACCATCCCTGGAGCTTCAATGGTAACACACCAGTGAGCTACAGTACCTAGCCAACTCCAGATGTACAATTCAATAAGGAAACAGAGGGAAAAAAAAGAGAAGAGTGACTGGACAGAATGGAACAAAAAAAAAGGAAAGTGGGGAAGTGAACACCATCGCTCCCTACTGCTGTTGTCATGGTGATTACAGGATTTGGGCAGGATTATAAAATATTTTATTTAGTGGCATCTGTGCTGCTGGGGAGCAGATCTGAGCTTTTCTCTCGGCACTCTGTCTCCAGAACTGTAACCTGTGCCCGTTGAATGAGAACACAAGATAGCATCAGGAATACAAAAAGAGAATACAAAGAAATGTGTCAGAATGTAACACCAAAATATTTTGCTTCACAATAACACTCTTTTGTTCTCCATTCGTTTTTTTTTTTGTAATAACAAAAAACAGCTAACCACTAAATCCTAAACTGAACCCAGCCTAGTAAATGTATGAATTTTCACCTTGGTGGCAGTAACCAGGGAGGGTGAAATCATAAGGGGATGGTAGGGGAACATATTTTCACACAGTACACCCTATAGAACGCACCTACAGACATCCTGTATTATGTCACAGCTGTGACAGACTGCCCGTATCCACTGAGGTCCCCAACGAGCCATGTGAGTGTGGAGGAGCTCGGAAAGGCTAGTGCATAGATTTGATCATGGGCTAGTGTGTCAGTCACTGTGTCAATAAACTCTCACTGCCTTGTACATGAAGGAGTGCAGAGGAAGGATATTGCCATGACAACATTGCTCTTTACAATTGAGTGAATAGGGTACCTACAGCATCAATATCCCTGGAAGAGTGAGGTCAATATAGCTATAGTGCTCCACAGAGACACACCAGAGTCTCCTAATACCCCCATTAACATAGCACAGAATGGGTGAAAATAACTTATTTCAAATACCCTATTAGCTGGGAGCAGAAGGTCTCTCTCCTTCTGTATAGCTGTGTGCTCGGGTGTGGCTGAAACGGCCAAATCTACTCATTTGAAGGGGTGTCCACATATCTTTGGCCATGTAGTGTATTTGCTGCAGTGTGCAGGTCCAATAGGCCTTATGGTTGGGAAGATATTCTCTCTCCCTCCCTCCCCTCATAAGAGCCTGGCACAAAACTGGCAACACTGTAGGAAGTGGGTCAATATACTTACGATTCATTATTACCTTGTGGCTAATACTAGCACCCTAATAAGACCGAATAAGAAGCTGTGCTAAATACACGATACATTGCTGGTTAATTAGCTACTAATGAGAGCCTAATGAGGTCCTAAAACCTGGTCACAAATTCTGAAGAGCTTCTTAAAGCAGCCTGGGAGAAAAGAACATGAGGCAAGTCACGCATCCACCCTGTGTGAAATGCAAGTCACATCACGTCAAATGTGCTACAGCGCCATACTGTGCCAATATGTTCTTAATGACATAATGCAATACTAATGTATGCATACATGTTCTGGATAATCTGAAAATAGAGTGAAGATTAACAGATATGCACACACACGCACAAGTGCACAAACTAACCAGTACACACACACACACACACATACAGTGCCTTCAGAAAGTATACAGACCCCTTGACTTTTTACACATATTGTTACCTCAGCAACCTTATTTCCTCAGCAATCTACACACTATACCCCCTAATGACAAAACAAAAATACATTATTTACATAAGTATTCAGACCCTTTGCTATGAGACTCGAAATTGAGCTCAGGTGCATCCTGTTTCCATTGATCACCCTTGAGATGTTTCTACAACTTGATTGGAGTCCACCTGTGGTAAATTCAATTGATTGGACATGATTTGTAAAGGCACACACCTGTCTATATAAGGTCCAACACTTGACAATGCATGTCAGAGCAAAAACCAACCCATGAGGTAGAAGGAATTGTCCTTGGAGCTCCGAGACAGGATTGTGTCGAGGCACAGATAATCAAATCAACTAACATTTTATTGGTCACATACACATGGTTAGCAGATGTTAATGCGAGTGTAGTGAAATGTTTGTGGTTCTAGTTCCGACCATGCAGTAATATCTAACAAGTAATCTAACAATTTCTCAACAACTACCTTATACCCACAAGTGTAGAATATAATAATAAGAAGAATATGTACATAAAAATATATGTGGATGAGCGATGGCCGAGCGGCATAGGCAAGATGCAGTAGATGGTATAGAGTACAGTATATACATATGAGATGAGCAATGTAGGGTATGTAAACATTATATAAGTGGTGGCATTGTTTAAAGTGGCTAGTAATACATTTATTACATCCATTTTGTAATTATTAAAGTGGCTAGAGATTTGAGTCAGTACGTTGGCAGCAGCCACTCAATGTTAGTGATGGCTGTTAACACTGATGGCCTTGAGATTGAAGCTGTTTTTCAGTCTCTCGGTCCCAGCTTTGATGCACCTGTACTGACCTCGCCTTCTGGATGATAGCGGGGTGAACAGGCAGTAACTTGGGTGGTTGTTGTCCTTGATGATCTTTTTGGCCTTCCTGTGACATTGGGTGGTGTAGGTGTCCTGGAGGGCAGGTAGTTTGCCCAAGGTGATGCGTTGTGCAGACCTCACTACCCTCTGAAGAGCCTTACGGTTGTGGGCGGAGCAGTTGCCGTACCAGGCGGTGATACAGCCCAACAGGACGCTCTCGATTGTGCATCTGTAAAAGTTTGTGAGTGTTTATGGTGACAAGCCAAATTTCTTCAGCCTCCTGAGTTGAAGAGGCACTGCTGCGCCTTCTTCACCACGCTGTCTGTGTGGGTGGGACCATTTGTTTGTCCGTGATGTGTACGCCAAGGAACTTTCCACCTTCTCCACTACTGTCCCGTCGATGTGATTAGGGGGCTGCTCTCTCGGATGTCACCTCCTCCCTGTAGGCTGTCTAGTCGTTGATGATAATCAAGCTGTAGTGTTGTCTGCAAACTTGATGATTGAGTTGGAGGCGTGCATGGCCACGCAGTCATGGGTGAACAGGGAGTACAGGAGAGGGCTGAGAACGGACCCTTGTGGGGCCCCAGTGTTGAGGATTAGCGGGGTGGAGATGTTGTTTCCTACCCTCAACACTTGGGGGCAGACTGTCAGAAAGTACAGGACTAATGATGAGTTTGGAGGGTTTTTTGGTGTTAAATACTGCGCCGTAGTCAATGAACAACATTCTTACATAGGTATTCCTCTTGTCCAGATGGGTTAGGGCAGTGTGCAGTGTGATTGCGATTGCATCGTCTGTGGACTAATTGGGGCGGTAAGCAAATTGGAGTGGGTCTAGGGTGTCAGGTAGGTGGAGGTGATATGGTCCTTGACTAGACTCTCAAAGCACTTCATGATGACGGAAGTGAGTGCTACGGGGCGATAGTCATTTAGCTCAGTTCAGTTACCTTAGCTTTCTTGGGAACAGGAACAATGGTGGCCCTCTTGAAGCGTGTGGGAACAGCAGACTGGGATAAGGATTCATTGAATATGTCCGTAAACACACCAGCCAGCTGGTCTATGCATGCTCTGAGGACGCGGCTAGGGATGCCGTCTGGGCCAGCAGCCTTGCGAGGGTTGACACGTTTAAATGTTTTACTCACGTTGTCTGCAGTGAAGGAGAGCCCGCTGTGGGTACAATATCACCGATGCTGACAGCCCACTTGGAATTTGCCAAAAAGCACCTAAAGACTCTCAGACCATGAGAAACAAGATTTAACTCTTTGGCCTGAATGCCAAGCGTCAAGTCTGGAGGAAACCTGGCACCATCCTTACGGTGAAGCATGGTGGTTACAGCATCATGCTGTGGGGATGTTTTTCAGCAGCAGGGACTGGGAGACTTGTCAGGATCAGGGAAAGATGAACAGAGCAAAGTACAGTGAGATCCTTAATGAAAACCTGCTCCAGAGCCATCAGTACCTAAGACTGGGGCGAAGGTTCACCTTCCAACAGGACAACGACCCTAAGCACACAGCCAAGACAATGCAGGAGTGGCTTCGGGACAACTCTCAATGTCCTTGAGTAGCCAGCTAGAGCCTGTACTTGAACATCTCTGGAGAGACCTGAAAATAGCAGTGCAGCAACGCTCCCCATCCAACCTCACAGAGTTTGAGAGGATCTGCAGAGAAGAATTAAATACAGGTGTGCCAAGCTTGTAGTGTCACACCCACGAGGACTCAGGGCTGTAGTCGCTGCCCAAGGTGCTTCAACAAAGTACTAAATAAAGGGTCTGAATACTTATGTAAATATAATATTTCAGTTATTTTGAAAAATATCTAAATTAGCAAAAGGTCCTAAAATCCAGTTTTTGTCCTGTTGTTATGGGGCTTTGTGTGTAGATTGAGTGAAAAAAACTATTGTATCGATTATACGATAAGGCTGCAACTTATCAAAATGTGGAAAAAGTCCAGGGGTCTGAATACTTTCCGAAGGCACTGTATGTGCACACTGCTCACAGGCACACACACACACACACACACAGTTGGAGTGGATCCATCCAGTCCAGCGGCTCTTGTTGACTATCTCTGTTCCCCATGGGATCCCACATCATTACAGAACTGATGTGTCCTCTGGGATCTCATCACCACAGCTGGTCCAGGACCAGTGCTTGTGCAACCCACGTGGTTCTGTGAACCACACTCATGTGATAAGTAACATTGCCAGAGACACCAAGACTTAGCTACCCAAGCAGTGATTCCCAACCAATTTGCAAACAGGAACAGACAGCTAATAGGGTCGGACTCTCTCCCTTGAGGATCACTGAAATGAAAACTACCCAGGGAAAACTATGAAGTTCCTAGTTGTGACGTGAAACTATGAAGTTTGTAGGTCCCGATATTTCTCCTCCGCCGGGAACTTGTGTGTTCCGGGAACCAGACACAAAGTTACAGTTGTGTGTCCAATCAAACCCACCACCACAGCTGGTCCTAAGATCAGCACTTACAGGCTTCTAATCCAACTTGGCAATGTGTCTCACCCTCCTCTGTACTAAAGGCACTGGTCTGTTTAGCACCGTGGGAGTTTGGCAGGCTAGCCTGAGCCCCACCCAACACCTGTGTCATAGGAAACCATTGCAGGGGTAAACACTAGTCAAAACAGGGTGGAGAGACTCCACACTAGACAAAATATTAGGCTTATTTTGAGGAAAAATAAAATAAAATGCGCCCTTTGTTTTAGTGAATAAAGATGCCACTAACTTTTGAAGCCACCAATTTGATACAATGATACACCTCATAGTTAATAGATAATCAATTACTACACCCTGAGCTACGTAATGGTCTATTTGCTTAAGTGGAAACAAATGTAGACAATTTTACGAGGATTTCCTCTGCATTATTATCACAGAACACTAACACAACCAATAGATGACATTGCTCTGAGACTCACAAGGGAGTGTGTCACCACCATGCAGTGTTGCTGTGCTACTGCTCCCGGGATGACCTTGAGATTGACACCAGGCCAGTATGAACGAAGCTGTTAGAGAGCAGAGAGACATGAGCATCCAACCACAGATAAAGCCCAGATTTTCTGCCACTAAAAACCTTTCTGGATTCTGACAACAGAAATAGAAAAAAACATGAATAGAAATGTGCTTTTCCCTCAGAGAATACGATGGGGTGTCTAGTTCCCATTTGGATGCCTGATCAGACAACTCTTATTCTCCGCTGCCAGAGGGCGAGAGTCACAGATTTAGAGGAGAATCGTATCCAAATGAGAGCAGAACAATTGAGAAACAATCCCTCATTTTAATTTTCTCATCAGTTTCTCTTGGAACTTGAGTTGTATTTCATTAGTAGCTGCCATCCTATTGTATGCAGTCATTTGTAAGCTAACTCACTTTGTACCCTTTTTCAAAGCACCCTTCAAATAAAATAATTAGTGATATGATGTGATATTTCTGTGTGCCTCATTTCCCCGTTACTTTAAAAGACTCTAGCTGTCAGCTGTTTGTACGAGTTTCCTGACACAAGACCCAGCTTTGAGGTAGAAGTGAACCACCTTGAGACACCAAAGACTGTCTCACATACCCGATACGTTGTTGTTTACATGCTGCATATCTCCAGCAACAATGTCCTATCTGGAAACAAACAGTTCAGCATACTTGCTAATAAAACAGTGAGATAGTTTGACTAAATAAGGGAGTGTTGCACTCCCCCTATCTTCCGATCAGGTTTTCCGCAATATATTATGGGGAGAAATGTGCAGGGTTATTCAAATATCCGAACAGACTTTAGTATTCAAATACTTGTGTGAGTATTTATTTTTGTAAGAAAAAAAATGATAACACTGAAAAGGCCTTTTCTAAATTTTATTAAAATATCCATGTGACTTTGTTGCATACATGAATATACCATGACATTTCAAATAATACATATATTTTTTGTTTACTTTTACCCAATTTCACGGTATCCAATCTTGTCTCATCCCTGTAACTCCTGAACGGACTCGGGAGAGGCGAAGGTCGAGAGCCATGCGTCCTCCAAAACACAACCCAACCAAGCCGCACTGCCTCTTGACACAATGCCCACTAACCCGGAAGCCAGCCGCACCAATGTGTCACACCAACGTGTCGGAGGAAACACCGTACACCTGGCGACCGCCTCAGCGTGCACTGCGCCCAGCAACTTTTCAATTTAGTTATGACGTGCCCCATAAAAAGACTGGTAGCCGACCGGTAGCCTTCACCTGTGTAGCTTGTTGTTTATGTTAGCCAATCAAATCGGCAAAGAGGCTCAATGTCTAGCTAGTGGAGAGTTTGTTTACTAATGCCATGCAAGATGGGAATTAAATTATGAAATTAAAGTTAGCAAAATGAGAAAAAGTAGGCTACAATGACCAACCAACAGGTAGGTTGTAATTTTATCTGAATAATTGGGGAGAAATCACAACATGTGGCCTCAATTAGCCTAGCTAGCTATATCTAACTGGCTCCTCTAGTCAAGACAGGCAGTTATATGAGATGGATAAATAACATTGTGGTTCCTACACGTTAGCTAGTCTTGTCTGTGGCCGAGCTGCCTCTCTCTCCTTCCGTCTGCTCGCACTAATCTGACCACACACACCGGCACCTCTGCAGCTGCACCAAGAGCGCCAGCCTCTCTCCCTTGAACAGCAGTGCTCAGGTTAAAAACGGAAGTATACATAAACAAACATATTCAAAAAAATATATGTATTTCGAATACCCTGATATCCGCCAACAATGTATGATTTTATTCGAATAGTAAAAAAATAAAAATAAAATCAAACCCCCATCCCTAATTACGGAAATAGCTCGTAATGGCTTTCATCATCCGTCCACCCTCATTCTGCCCTTCTCTCCTTCTCTTTCTTGGATGCGAGTGTGTGAAAGATGAACAAACACAGCCACAACGACTCAAATGTGTGTGTGAAGGAGTCAATATTTCTACCCTGGCCTCAAGTCATCAGCCCGTTGAACAATAAAAAACTGAGAAAACAAAAGGAAGTGAGGAGGATTTTCCATGGCATGGTGATGTCAGGGCTCTGCCGCGGTGCGGTCGCCGAGCTCAGAATGGGGTTTTATAGAAACTGCTCTCTTTCCTACTGTAGATGAAGAGCCAAGACGGCTCAATGGCTTAGGACCAACAGCTGGTTCTTGTTACCTAGCAACTCCCTAGCTGAGGCCATGGTTACAGGTTGGCTCAGAGTGGGGGTCTCACTCTCCTGACTCAATATGGCAACCAGTGGTGAGACAGACATCTTCACTCAAACTAACAGGCCTCCAAAACTGGTACACCGAGAGAAAGAGGTTCTGACTCCAACTAAGAAAATAACAAAGAGAGGTATGTGAATGTGTTATGTCTTTGTGTATCAATATATGCCAGGAGAATGAATAAGTGTAATGTGTCTCTTTGGCTGGTCAGTAGCCAAAAGCAGCATGGTTTAAGTCCTGGTGCAGAGACAGTACATGGATGGGTAGTGAGACGGCAGCGTTTCTCTCTCTGGAGTTCTCTCTCATTTCTACTGGAGCTCTGCCAGAGCACTGGAACATTGCACTGCCTCAGAGGGCCAATTCTCAATCCACATGCATAAAATTAAAAATAAAAAAACATGCACAATACACATGGACACACACAAAACACCGTTTCCCGTTACACCTCCTCTAACCCCCTATATAGAATGAATAAGGAAAAGGTCAGGACTCACTATTGTACAGGATAAATCAGCACGGGGCCATAACATGAGTTAAGGTGCATACTGTGTGTGTATATGCGTGTATGTGAGAAAGAGAGAGAGAGCAAGAGGGTAAAGAACATATCTTCTTTTGTTAGCAGGTTTTCCCCTTCCAGACCCCATCTGGACCATATCGGCGCCCTGCCCCCCCCCCTCCCCACCCCACACACACACCCTATCCCCCCAGTAGACACACAAAGCCCCTGCTTGTCCTCCCTCTGCCTGCCATCCTTCCCCTCTCATCACCACCCTGCTGCCCCTGCCCTGTCACCAACCAACCCCTCCCCTGCCCTGTCACCAACCCCACCAACCAACCCCTCCCCTGCCCTGTCACCAGCCCCACCAACCAACCCCTCCCCTGCCCTGCCCTGTCACCAACCAACCTCTCCCCTGCCCTGTCACCAGCCCCACCAACCAACCCCTCCCCTGCCCTGTCACCAGCCCCACCAACCAACCCCTTCCCTGCCCTGTCACCAGCCCCACCAACCAACCCCTCCCCCACCCTGTCACCAACCCCTCCCCTGCCCTGTCACCAACCCCTCCCCTGCCCTGTCACCAACCCCACCAACCATCCCCTCCCCCGCCCTGTCACCAGCCCCACCAACCAACCCCTCCCCCGCACTGTCACCAGCCCCACCAACCCCACCAACCATCCCCTCCCCCACCCTGTCACCAACCCCACCAACCAACCCCTCCCCTGCCCTGTCACCAGCCCCACCAACCAACCCCTCCCCTGCCCTGTCACCAGCCCCACCAACCAACCCCTCCCCCGCACTCACCAGCCCCACCAACCAACCCCACCAACCATCCCCTCCCCCGCCCTGTCACCAACCCCACCAACCAACCCCTCCCCTGCCCTGTCACCAGCCCCACCAACCAACCCCTCCCCTGCCCTGTCACCAGCCCCACCAACCAACCCCTCCCCTGCCCTGTCACCAGCCCCACCAACCAACCCCTACCCTGCTCTGTCACCAACCCCATCAACCAACCCCTGCCCTGTCACCAACCCCTCCCCTGCCCTGTCACCAACCCCACCAACCAACCCCTCCCCTGCCTTGTCACCAGCCCCACCAACCAACCCCTCCCCTGCCAAAAGAAAGGGCAGAAATGGGGATAGAGAAAGAAAGGGAGAAGAGATACAAGGAAACAAGAGAGAGTGGAGGAGCTGGAGAGGGGGAGAGCGAATGAGAGATAATGAGACCCATGATAGAGAGAGGGAGGAAGATGAGAAAGAACGTCCGTCTTCCTAAATGGCAGCCTTTGTGCTTCCCCAGAGAGGCTCACTCTCTAGAGCACAGTTGGGGGGCCAGAGACAAAAGCAGGCGACTAGTGGACAGCACACTTCAGCTCCCATTCAACCACACTGGCATTCTTTACACAGGAAACTACCACACATGGACCATACATACACCACAGGGAGGAAAACACACACACACACACACACACCACTGCCTGCCATGTAGACAGACTCTCTGGGATTTAATGTGGTAATAACTACATACGGTTTACAATGTAGCTAAACACTGTATAAGAACATGCATGCACACTACACACACACAGACAAACGCAGACATCACTCACTCATACTCCTGGAAACACACATGACCATTCTTCAATGACCACCCCCCAACACTCAATTACAACCCCCCCTCGTTCTTCTCTGCTCACTCACTCGCTTTCCTTCCCTTTTGATTTACAGGGTTCACTGGTTTCAAGCCAAGTAGAGAGACAGATGCACACACATTCTTTCATGACACACGTCATTGCAGACAGGCTGAGGTTCAATTGCCTCGAGCCGTACAGACCCCCTCCCCCCCTACACACATGCTTCCATACATGACACCCCACACAGGTACACTTAAACATACGCACGCACGCACACACACACACACACACACACAGAACAACCATGCTCCTTGCCTGGGAAATGCGGTCTCCACATTCTTCAGATTAAGGGAGGCACATGACAATGGCAGAACGAAAGAAAAAAAAAGAAAAGTGGGCAGGGGGGATTCTCCGAGTGTGTCCTGAGGGTATCCCCTCCGCTGCCTCCTCCTCTCTTTCTCCCCCTCCCTCCTCTTCCCTCTCTCCTTTCTTCTTGCTCAGTCTCTATCCGCCACTCGTTGTCCAAAAGCACCCTTCACCTTACCCTCAGCTGTTCCATACTTGAGAGCTGTGTGGGGGGGTAACAGGGTCAGGGCAGGGTGGATTATGAATAGTCTCGGACTGAGAAGAAGCGTCACTTCTTTTACCTCCGGGGCATAAACAGCTCTTTTCCAGTCAGCATCCGCCAGCAAATCTTCTCTCTTCTCCTCTCGTCGATCGCAAATATCTCCTCTCTCCGTCTTTGTCTTCCTCTCTGTATCCCTCCCTCCCTACTGCACACTCCGTTCTGGCTATTTAGATCGCAGGCTTTCTCCACCAGCCTTTGTGTGAGGCCGAGAGCGAGGAAGAAAGAAAGGAAGAAAAGACAGGGAAAACAAGTGAGCAAACCAGAGAGCCCCGGCTACGTAGGAGAAAAAAAAGAGAAAAATGAAAATAAAAAATCCATAAAGGAGTTCCAGTCAAAACGAGTGGTGTGGTGCGGCGCTCCTGGCGTGGACAACTCACTCTTCCGTTCGCTCTGCTCGCACTCAACACATTTTCCTTCCCTTATTTTTTCCCCTTCCCCCTTTCCCTCACTCTCAGTTTTATTATTTGTGATCTGGCCTTCACAGCATTTTAAGAATGCCAGCCCCTTTTTTTCCCACTTTCCCTCTCCCTCCTTTTCACACTCTGTTATTTCCCTCCTGCTTCCCCCTTCCTCCTTTTTTTCACAAAACATCCCGTTTATTTTCAAAACCAGAGTTGGGTAGGTTACTTTCTAAATGTAATCTGCTACAGTTGTAATCCTCCCGAGTCAGGCAGCAGTCTGAGGCACTGCATCTCAGTGCTAGAGGCATCTGGTTCGATCCGGGGCTGTATCACAACCGGCCGTGATCGGGAGTCCCAAAGGGCGACGCACAATCGGCCCAGCGTCGTCCAGGTTAGGCCGTCATTGTAAAATAAGAATGTGTTCTTAACTAGCTTGCCTAGTTAAAGGGGGCGGCAGGCATTAGAAGAAGACAAAAACTTATGTTACCCATTGAACGACATCTATTGCAGGACAAATCAATGTTAAAAGTTGACATAACTGGCCATATATGGATGTTAAATTTGACTTTATGGGTTGGTTATGTAGGCTTCTTCTAACCCATCGCGTTCTACTATATATAATACGATTCAATTATATATTTACATTAAAAACCAAAGTCTATCAGAATTCCAGTCATTCCCATAAATGTTATACCCTTTGATCTTCAAGAATAGGACCGGTAAATATGGAAGTATAGATTAGCCAAATTGTTATACCTGAACATGACCCCAAAACTAAGGACTTAATAACCATGGTTATTGGTTATTGTGTATGGTTATTGTGTGTGCAATAACCATAACTCTGTTGTTTATTTTGTTGTCATGGAGGACTGATTGGGCTCATTGATTCGAGTTGAAAAATAAATGCTGCGCTCATGGAATGGCATGCTTTGAGCACGACTGAAAAGAGCTATCTACATGTGAAAAATGAATGCCATATGTTGCATTTGCTATAGGCCTGTTGTTTACCTTTTTGTTGGTGACACTTTATATTGATAATATGCAGCTGTTTAAAGGGCAAATCCACAGATGAAACAATAACAAAATGGTCGCCCCGCCTCTGTTTTGGTAAAAAGCTGAGCGATGGGCCTGGAGAAATGTAACCACTCTCAGATTAATAGACTGAGCTATGGATGCAAGGACTGACCATCCATGATATCAAAATGATTGCTTTATCCATGTTATGAGGCTATACACTATGTGTTTACATTTACAATGTTTACAAACATTGGAGAAAAACAATAACATATTTTGGGTTCTCATGGAGTGTGACAGTTGAACTAAGCTCATAAGGCACTTAAGTTATATTCTTCAAGAATGAAATACACATTTTACATACATACATACATACATACATACATACATTATAGTCCAATTGATGTAGCAACTACAGATTGTCCCTTTAAGTCTATTAAAAGTGGGCGAGTTTGAGCATGTGTCCATTAGGCATATGGCTTAATTTTTTTTTATCAGTATGAATTACATTGAGCAATAAAAGCCCCAGTAGATTACATAGGCTGGGATCCGCACTATGCAGCTGTTGCAAGAGCACATTTTTCACTGGCTGTCCACTGGTTTCAAAAACAATGATTGAAAGGCAGCTTAAACTTCTTGAATTCAACTATTATTGGGTTAAAATACACATGTAGATTTGTGAACAGCCATCCACAACAACCACAATCCATAAGGCGCAAATTGCTAAATGAGAGAGCAGCAGTGTGATTCACATCATTGCGCTATGTAGATGTCAATAATACGTATCACCGTAGACCACACCACTGCTGTCATCCATACCTCCAAGCATTTATTCAAGTTGGATAATCTTTGGATGCCGACAGCAGTCACACCATTGGAAGACATAGCTTGGACTGTAGCCTACAAAAGCCTATTCCTGCTATTTTCCTGCGATCCATCAAACCTATTTGGTGTGTCATCATAGTGGTCTCTGACTTGTTGTCAGACTCGCTCAGGTGGAACAAAACTTACATTTGTGCCTTTTTTCAATGCTGATTTGAAATGTCATTGAGATAACAGAAGTGTCAAGAATTTTTTTCCCGCAAACATCCTTCCTGAATTTAAAAGTAATCCTCGAAGTAATCAGTTTTGCAAAAGTATCTGTAATCTGATTACAATATTTTTGCTGGTAACAGATTACAGTTACCTTTTTTTTGTAATACCTTACATGTAACAGAATACATGTAATCAGTTACTCCCCAATCCTATTCAAACCCAAATCAGTGAAGTACACACATGGTGTATTTCCATCTAATGTCTAACGGATCAACAAAAGATTACAGTAAAATATCAGCGTCATCACCTGCCAACATTAAGTACAACAGACACACGACAAATAAACACAAATAAACAAATGTCTACACACACATACACAAAAAAACACAGAAGGATGAGACTGCAGTTAAGGATTCCTAAACGATTACGTTGACAAAAAACTGGAAATCTGGAAAAAATCACTGGCATGTTCCCAGGAAAGTAACCTCTCCTACAATCACCTGCATGTTGTCCCTTAATGTTCACAACCTCACATGGTTTGGTGGCTTGTGTCAACAATTTGTAATGACAATACATTAACGTAGACAACCAACATTATTTTTTTAATCACCAGGAATTAAGCTAAAAATGTGTTTAATGTAGGAAATCTGTCCCAAGTATTCCCACGAATAAAAAAAATAGATAGGTGATCATTTCTCAATGTTATCAAGGTAAGAAATGATTATTTTCAAATACAATAATTTCATACCATGATTAAATTGAAGCACAATGTAATCTAGGTATTAAACACACTTGCACTCTTTAAAAGTTTAGTTTGGCTCAGTGGTGTTCTAAACCCCAACACAGGACTTACAGATTGTTTACTTCTAGGGCTAAATTTAAGGCGGGGCTGGAGCTCACCGACAAAATGCCCTACAACAGGACTTAAAAGGATTTAGAAATACAGGTTAAGAAGTCCGCCTTCAATTAGAGGTTATTCTACAACCACACCCCAACCGTCTAGGAACAAACAAACACCTCAGTGTGCAAGAATGGAACACTATTAATTGACACATGTTAGAAATGGCATCTATGCCTAACATAATGACAAAGCTTGTTTCAATGACTTCATTAACCAAACCCAAACAGAGTATACAAAATATTAAGAACACCTGCTCTTTCCATAACATATATTGACAAGGTGAATCCAGGTGAAAGCTGTGATCCTTTATTGATGTCACTTGTTAAATCCACTTCAGTCAGTGAAGGGGAGGATACCGGTTAAATAAGGATTTTTATGCCTTGAAACTAATTGAGACATGGATGGTGCATGTGTGCCATTCAGAGGGTTAATGAGAAAACCACAAAATGTAAGTGCTTTTGAACGGGGTATGGTAGTAGGTGCCAGGCGCACCGGATTGTGTCAAGAACAGCAATGCTGCTGGGTTTTTCAAGCTCAACAGTTTCCCGCGTGTATCAAGAATGGTCCACCACCTAAAGGTCATCCAGCCAACCTGACACGATTGTGGGAAGCATTAGTCAACATGGGCCAGCATCGCTGTAGAACGCTGTCAACACCTTAGAGGATGAGGATGTAGAGGATGTTCTAAGGGCAAAAGGGGGTGCAACTCAATGTTAGAAAGGTGTCCCTAATGTTTGGTATGCTCAATGTACATCCAATGGGTCAGCCTAGTAGAACACACGTTCTGCATATTGTCGCTAAATGATGTTAACTCAGCTTTGTGAGGGATATATATTTATATCGAGAGAGAGACAGAGGAGGATGGCACAGCAGCAGGTGGACTCCAGATGTATCTTGGGGGAGGGTGTCTCAGCTCTGGTGCTCCTCTTTTCTCATTCTGCTCTCTCCATCGCTTTCCTCTCTGTGTGTCATGAGCCATCTGGCCTGGTAACACAGTGATAGAGGAAGAGAGAGAAAAAGAGAGTGAAAAGCTCCCCTATACCCTCCACCTAAACACTGTCTACAGAGAAACGCACAAAGACACACACACAGTGAGTGATAAGTCATGCACACACGCGCATGCAAGTACACGCACAGGCCTGCGCACACAGACACACACACAGCTGGGCTCTGTTCCAGCTGAAGGCAGAAAGCTGTTTGGGGAGATGTCAGCTCACAACACCAGGGATGGAGTTACAGGAAGACACATACCATTTACACACTTACACACACACACACACACACACACACACACACACACACACACAAACACACAGCTGGACAAGATAAAGGAGGTGTAGCGAAGCTTGCTTATCAGTCCTGATGTTGTCTTGCCGGAAACCTGATGATAGTCACTGACTCAGCGCTAGAGCCTTAATGAGCGAACACATTCATGTGCTGCTGGTGTGTGTGGAATTAAATCCTAGGTGAGGTCCCTCCCATAAGGTTTAGAAGTTGGATAAGACTTAATCGCAAATTATTATTTTTTTAAATGTACAAAGCCATTAGATCCAGACACATTATCATCAGATCGCATAACTCCTTTTGTCAGGTAGATACCTCAAGGTATAAAAGCAACATAAAAGACAAGCTAGAATAGGGACAGAGAATAAGGGACACGTGTGGAGGTGGAGAGCAGGAATCATAACCCTGAAGGGCTATTCCTTTACAGCTACTACTCTACAGTCACACAGAAAATGAGGTTCCTTTTCCAAGATGGCCTCCCTCTGGTAAAACACAGTCAGCCAGCGTAGTAAAGCATTTCAACCATGCAAAGCCTCTATATTCCCATATATTCTCATCTGGGGAAAACAAGGTTAGTGCAGCCACTTCTGCTCTGTAATTTAATAGCCATGAAGTTTTCATTTTCTCTGGATGAATTATTCAATGTGACTTCCTGCTTGGCAGAGAGATAAAGAGTATAAGAGAAGGAGAAGAGAGAGTGTGAGAGGGAGGAGGAGTGGAGGGGTTGGATAGGGTTTCAAATTTCTCATTTCTTTTCTTTCATTTCATTCCCCTTTGATTTTCATTTTCGTACTCCAACTCTCTCTCTCACACTGTCAGTCCTCAGCTGTCCTCACTCTTTCTCATCTAGCAAATCATAGTGTATCATTCATATGAAAAGTTATTATAAATTGCTATGGAATATTCTGATATTTTATATTATTATATACTATATTTATGTATACACTACTGTTCAAAAGTTGGGTCAATTAGAAATGTCCTTGTTTTTGAAATACATTTTAATGGACATTTTTTTAAATAACATCAATTTGATCAGAAATACAGTGTACATATTGTTAATGTTGTAAAATAATATTGTAGCTGGAAACGGCTGATTGTACTCCTATGTAGATATTCCATAAACAGAGGCCCATTATCAGCAACCATCAGTCCTGTGTTCCAATGGCACGTTATGTTAGCTAATCCAAGTTTATAATTTTAAAAAGCTAATTGATCATTAGAAAACCCTTTTGCAATTATGTTAGCACCGCTGAAAATGGTTGTGTTGATTAAAGAAGCAATTAAACTGGCCTTTGTTAGGCTAGTTGAGTATCTGGTGCATCAGCATTTGAGGGTTCAATTGCAGGCTCAAAATGACCAGAAACAAATATATGTTTTCTGAAACTCGTCAGTCTATTCTTGTTCTGAGAAATGAAGGCTATTCCATGCGAGAAATTGCCAAGAAACTGAAGATCTCGTACCAAGCTGTGTACTACTCCCTTCACAGAACAGCGCAAACTTGCCCTAACCAGAATAGAAAGAGGAGTGGGAGGCCCCGGTGCACAACTGAACATGTACATTAGAGTGTCTAGTTTGAGAAACAGAAACCCTCACAAGTCCTCAACTGGCAGCTTCATTAAACAGTACCCACAAAACACCAGTCTCAATGTCACAAGTGAAGACGTGACTCCGGGATGCTGGCCTTCTAGGCAGAGTTCCTCTGTCCAGTGTCTGTTCTTTTGCCCATCTTAATATTTTATTTTTATTGGCCAATCTGAGATATGGCTTTTTCTTTACAACTCTAAATTCTCTTTATATTTCACAACATTTTAGGTACCACAGGCTGTCCCAACACATAATGACATGAAAGTGAATTCTGACACTGTAAAAGGCCCTGATAATTGACTCTAAAATATTGTATTCTATATTCTATGCGTATGATAAGATGAAATATTCTCTCAGGGAACTCTACTTAAATCTTAGGAGACCCATGGGTCCCGGACCCCAAGTTTGGGAACCACTGTACTATTCACCTCTCTCCCTGCTTGCTTCAATGCTTCCTCTCTCTGTGTATCTTCTTTGCCTCCTTCATTGCAGCCTGACTCACCACTCTGTCTCACTACTCAGTATAAAGAAAATTGATTTTGTTATGAGAACTTACAGTAGCCAATCTTTTGATTATAGCTAGCTTCATTTCAGTCAACTGCTCCTGCTGAGGTTTGGCTCTGTTCAACGTTAGAAGCTAACTTCATCCTTCTAGCTAGCTAGATATAGATAGCTACCTGGCTAATAGCCAGAGCCCTTGAGCTACCTAGCTAGCTGGAGATCTGATTGAAATATCAGCGACTATTTACCAGTTGTACACATTCTCAGAGAGTCAGGTTTTTTTGTTTGGGGGATGTCTGTTGAAACTCCAGGAGTCGAGCGAAGTTAAAAACATTCCCACTGTTAGCGGCGTCTCTCTGCTACTTAACACTGTAGGTCTAGGCCAAGGGAGCTTGTTTCTCCTCTCGGCCTATGTCGTGCTGGGAGTTTCCCGTTGAGCAAAGCGTTGAATGAATGTGCTGCTAACAAGGTATATACGGGGGAGTAGGCGAGCATAACGAGCATACATAAATCATTCATGATTCCACTCGTTCGCAGAGGTAGGCGCGGTTAGAAATCTGATCAAGAAGCCTTCTGAGCGTTGATCAACGCAATAAGTGGGTTAACAATAATTATCTAATTAAAAGGCTAGTAAATGCTATTTCACAAATAAAAAGGTGTGAAAACATTTACCCTCCACTACATCCCTGGTTGGTTCTGGCAAAACCCATTCATAGACATTGATATCCTGCCAGGCAGGAATGAATCTACATTTGCCCGGCATTTTAGTTATCAACGTGACGTTTGGCGGCGCCTAATCATTCGGTTCTTTACCTGCCTGGCTGAGTGGCAGTGTGGGTGGAATGAACGCGCTTCGCCTGGCAACCAGAACGCAAAACACTTCAGGAAATAAAACTCGGTAGTCTGCCTGGAAGTGAATTTGCAAGACCAATAAATGTTTCAAAAAATGTTCATGTTAACATATTTGATCATCTTCTGTTCTTTCAAGTACCAACTTGAGAAAATGTCTGATTTCCAATGTATTCCAGTACTTGAATTGCAGAGTGCCAAATTCAAGCACTTTAAGCACCTCAAGCACATTGTGCGAACCCCGCCCACTACACAACCTCTCGAGAGGACTCACTGAAAGGCATGATAAAAGGTCATCACCTTTGACCTGCAACCAAGATTACACCCTGACCTTCACCCTCAGACAAGGGGCGGGTGCTACTGACAGCCTCATCTCACATCCATGGCAACCCCACCCTTAGCTGCTGTCTTACTACGTCATCACAAAGCCCCTCCCCCATCACCATGCAGGCTGCATAGCTGGTCCACTGTAGTATAAATCTCATCTCATCCCAGTCCAGCCAGCTGGCACATAGGGCAGAAAACTGTAGTATACAGTATCTAGCCTAATGCACACTGAATCAATGCCTCTTAAAGATGCACTCAAGGATTTTAAGCACAACAAATGGGTAACATATAGTATGAATTGGATGTGTTTCATATCATACAAATTGCAAAAAATAATAAAATAAAATGACTTAACAAATGAAACGTAGTACACAATAAACTGGGACCACTTTTGGATTGTGAGGCACCACTCAAAACTACTGGCTGAAATGATAAAGTTCGAGAGTGCATCTTTAATCCTAGAACAATTGTGTGTTGATGTAAAAACTGAACCCATTTAAAATATAATCTACCATCTAGAGAACCACAGATCATAATGCCCATCACGCTAGGGAAGAGCGGCTCGTGTCTCACGCGCATACTGACCTGGACTGGCATCACGCTGTGTGGCTGGCATCCATGCATCTGAGTGCAAGCACTCCCAGTGGCACCTAAGAAGAAGAGGTGCCACTCAGCTATATACAGTATTCAAACCCCTTGCATTTGTCCACATTTTGTTACATTACAGCCTTACTATATAAATGATAAAATAAAACATTCTCATCAATCTACACACAATAGCCCATAACGACAAAGTAAAAACAGGTTTTTAGACACCGTATTTATATACAGTACCAGTCAACAGTTTGGACAAAAGTTTACTCATTCCAGGTTTTTTCTTTATTTTTTACTATTTTCTACATTGTAAAATAATAGTGAAGACATCAAAACTATGCAGTGGTGGAAAATGTACCCAATTGTCATACTTGAGTAAAGATACCTTAATAGCAAATGACTCAAGTAAAAGTCACCCAGTAAATGACTACTGGAGTATAAATCTAAAAGTATTTGGTTTTAAATATACTTAAGTATATTAAGCAAACCAGACGACAATTAAATTTTTGTATTTTATTTACGGATAGCCACGGGCACACTCCAACAGTCAGACATAATTTACAAACAATGCATTTGTGTTTGTGTTCGCCAGATCAGAGGCAGTAGGGGTCATCAGGGAGGTTCTGTTGATAAGTGTGTGAATTGGACCATTTTCTGTCCTGCTAAGGACTCAAAATGTAACGAGTATTTTTGGGTGTAAGGGAAAATGTAAGGAGTAAAAAGTACATTATTTTCTTTAAGTATGTAGTGAAGTAAAAGTTGTGAAAATATATAAGTAGTAAAGTACAGATACCCCCCAAAAATGACTTAAGTAAAAATACTTTAAAGTACTACTTAAGTACTACTTAAGTACTTTACACAACTAAGAAATAACACATACGAAATCATGGAGTAACCAAAAAAAGTGTTAAACAATTCAAAATATATTTTATATGAGATTATTCAAAGTAGCCACCCTTTTCCTTGATGACAGCTTTGCACACTCTTAGCATTCTCTCAACCAGCTTCATGAGGTAGTCACCTGGAATGAATTTCAATTAACAGGTGTGCCTTGTTAAAATTAAATACGTGTAATTCCTTTCCTTCTTAATGCCAATCAGTTGTGTTATGACAAGGTAGGGGGTATACAGAATATAGCCCTATTTGGTAAAAGACCAAGTCCGTATTATGGTAAGTACAGCTAAAATAAGCAAAGAGAAATTACAGTCCATCATTACTTTAAGACATGAAGGTCAGTAAATGCAGAACATTTCAAGACCTTTGAACATTTCTTCAAGTGCAGTCACAAAAACCATCAAGCGCCATGATGAAACAGGCTCTAATGGGGACTGCCACAGAAAAGGATGACCCAGAGTTACTTCTGCTGCAGAGGACAATTTCATTCGAGTTACCAGCCTCAGAAATTGCAGCTCAAATTAATTCTTCATAGAGTTCAAGTAACAGACACATCTCAACATCAACTGTTCAGAGAAGACCGTGTGAAATCAGGCCTTCATGGTCAAATTGCTGCAAAGAAACCACTACTAAAGGACACCAATAATAAGAAGAGACTTGCTTAGGCCAAGAAACATGAGCAATGGACATTAGACCAGTGGAAATCTGTCCTTTGGTCTGATGTGTCCAAATTTGAGATTTTTGGCTCCAACTGCCGTGTCTTTGTGAGATGCAGAGTAGTTGCACAGATTATCTCTGCATGTGTGGTTCTCACCGTGAAGCACGGAGGAGGAGGTGTGATGCTGTGGGGGTGCTTTGCTGAGGACACGGTCAGTGATTTATTTATAATTCAAGGCACATTTAACCAGCATGGCTACCACAGCCTTCTGCAGCAATATGCCATCCCATCTGGTTTGCGCTTAGTGGGACTATAATTTGTTTTTCAACAGGACAATGACCCAACACACCTCCAGGTTGTGTAAGGACTATGTGACCAAGAAGGAAAGTGATGGAGTGCTGCATCCGATGACCTGACCTCCACAATCACCCGACCTCAACCCAATTGAGATGGTTTGGGATGAGTTGGACTGCAGAGTGAAGGAAAAGCAGCCAACAAGTGCTCAGAATATGTGGTAACTCCTTCAAGACTGTTGGAAAAGCATTCCAGGTGAAGCTGGTTGAGAGAATGTCAAGAGTGTGTAAAGCTGTCAGGCAATGGGTGGCTACTTTGAAAAGTCTCAAATATATTTAGATTTGTTTAACACTTTTTTGGTTACTACATGATTCCATGTGTGTTATTTCATAGTTTCGGTGTCTTCACTACTATTCTACAATGTAGAAAATCGTTTTAAAAAAAGAGAGTAAAAATAAAGAAAAACCCTTGAATGAGTCGAGGTGTCCAAACTTTTGACTGGTACCTTCGGTCTCCCAAAACCCACAATAGTGGAATTTTGTAGACAGAAGGTGCTCTTTGGTAAAAGGGGTAAACTGTTCAACAAAAACAAAGGAGGACCATGGCACTCTTCATATAATTAATTAAAATGCCTTTATTTGTATGGCCTTCTTTAGAGAGTACCACGATATAATACAATGTCCTCTTTTGAACAGCTTTTCCCAATCAACCCCGATTTGAAGAGGGAGTAGTTACAGAATTCATTGGACAACACCTAGTAAGCAATCACATGTATTTATAAAGCCCTTCTTACATCAGCTGATGTCTCAAAGTGCTGTACAGAAACCCAGCCTAAAACACAAAACAGCAAGCAATGCAGGTGTAGAAGCACGGTGGCTAGGAAGCAATATTATACACATTAAAAAGTGAAATACTGTAGATATTTTATCAAAAATGCATATTAAGGCTAGAAGTATTAGAACCCCTAGAAAGGTAGTTCTAACCTTGAATATGACTGGGCAAAGTGGTAAGAACAGGAGAGCCATCTATTTTATAGCTTCCCGAGCCCATTTGTTGGAAAGTACACTTTATTGATTTGGTGTTTCAACCGAAAGGTCACTGCTTGCAAAAATAATAGGCTACTTCCCCGGAGATCACATGGGAGAAAACATAGCTCTGAGGTTGAGAGAAGCTTAAGGGTGTTTTCATTATAGTCATTTTAAGAACTGATCCCAGTCCTCTTTAAAGTGAACTCTGGGGTAAAAAAAATCTAAAGAACTCAGTTTACTTTATATTCACACTGCCCTTGCCTTTGAATGAGGATTCAACTCTTTTGCCAGTTCACTTCACCTATATTGTGGTCCGAGTCCTTTTTGCATTCACATTTCTATTTATTATGTCTCCCCCTCTTCCTCGGGTCCAGCAAAATTAAGGCAGTTATACAATTGAAAAACATCACAATACATTCACAACAAATTTCACATTACATTAAGTGTGTGACCTCCGGTCCCTACTCTACTACCACATATCTACAACACAAAATCCATGTGTACGCTATTGTGCCTATGCATGCATGTGTCTGTGCCTATGTTTGTGTTGCTTCACAGTCCCCGCTGTTCCCTAAGGGATATTTGTATTTTTTTTTAATCTAATTTGACTGCTTGCATGAGTTACTTGATGTGGAATAGAGTCACGTAGTCATGGCTCTATGTAGTACTGTGCGCCTCCCATAGTCTGTTCTGGATTTGGGGACTGTGAAGAGACCTCTGGTGGCATGTCTCGTGGGGTCTGCATGGGTGTGATTAAGTAGTGATTAAGTCAATCTCTCCCCCACTTTGAGCCAGGAGATATTGACATGCATATTATTCATTGTAGTTCTCTGTGTACATTAAGGGCCAGCCGTGCTGCCCCGTTCTGAGCCAATTGGAATTTTCTTAGCCTCTTTGTGGCACCTGACCACAACTGAACAGTTGTCCAGTTGTGACACAACTAGGGCCTGTAGGACCCACCTTGTTGATAGTGCTATTAAGGCAGGGAAGCTTTTTATTATGGACAGACTTATATACAATCCGGTGTTACAGTTTAGTCACCTCAACTTGCTCAATTTTCACATTATTCATTACAAGATTTAGTTCAAGTTTAGTGAATGAATGATTTGTACCAAATACAATGCTTTGAGTTTTTAAAATATTTAGGACCAACTTATTCCTTGCCACCCATTCTGAAACTAACTGCAGCTCTTTAAGTGTTGCAGTCATTTCAGTTGCTGTAGTAGGTGACGTGTATAGTGTTGAGTCATCTGCATTTACTAAAAGCCAGTGGCATGTCATTAGTAAAGATTTAAAAGAGTAAGGGGCCCAGACAGCTGACCTGAGGAATTCCTGATTCTACCTGGATTATGTTGGATAGGCTTCCATTAAAGAACACCCTCTGTGTTCTGTTAGACAGGTAACTCTTTATACACAAGAATCAGTCATTTGTGTAAGTGACGTGCTTGTTTAATTTCCTTCCCTATAAGCCTGCTGAACGTCTGTTGTCAATTTGTTCACTGTAAAATAGCATTGTATCTGGTCATAATTTTTCTAAAGTTTGAGCCAGTTACTATTTTTAGGTAGTAGAATGACTTTTGCTTCCCTCCAGACCTGAGGGCACACACTTTCTAGTAGGCTTAAATTGAAGATAAGACAAATAGGAGTGGCAATATCGTTCGCTATTATTCTCAGTAATTTTCTATCCAAGTTGCCAGACCCCGGTGGCTTGTCATTGTTGATAGACAACAATAATTGTTTTGCCTCTTCCAACACTCACTTCACAGATTTCAAAATTACAATGCTTATCTTACATAATTTGGTCAGATATACTTGGATGTGTAGTGTCAGCAATTGTTGCTGGCATGTCATGTCTAAGTTTCCTAATCTTGCCAATTTAAAAAAATAATTAAAGTAGTTGGCAATATCATTGGGTTTTGTGATGAATGAGCCATCTGATTGAATTAATGATGGAGCGGAGTTCGCCTTTTTTCCCAACATTTCATTGAATATGTTCCAAAGCTTTTTACTATCATTCTTTGTCATTTAGCTTTGTTTCATAGTGTAGATTCTTCTTTTTATCCAGTTTAGTCATATGATTTCTCCATTTGCAGTATGTTTGCCAATCGGTTGTGCAGTCAGACTTATTTGCCATTTATTTTGCCTCATCCCTTTCAACCATACATTTTTTTCAATTCTTCAACAATCCACAGGGATTTAACAGTTTTCACAGTCATTTTCTTAATAGGTGCATGCTTATTAGTAACTGGGACAAGCAATTTCATAAATGTGTCAAGTGCAGCATCTGGTTGCTCCTCATTACAAACCACGGACCAACACAGTCTTTACATCAACAACATAGGAATCACTACAAAACTTATTGTTTGACCTCTTACACACTATATCAGGCCCAGCCTTTGGAACTTTTCCTAGATATGGCTACTATATTGTGATCACTACATCCAATGGATTTGGATACTGCTTTCAAGCAAATTTCTGCAGCATTAGTAAAGATGTGATCACTATATAATGATTTAATTCCTGTGCTTGTTTGTAACTCCCCTGGTAAGTTGACTGATAACCTGAACCAGGTTGCAGGCACTGGTTACAGTTTGAAGCTTTCTCTTGAGTGAGCAGCTTGATGAAAGCCAGTCAATATTTAAAATCACCCAGAAAATATACCTCTGTTGATATCACATACATTATCAAGCATTTCACACGTTATCCAGATACTGACTGTTAGCACTTCATGGTCTATAGCAGCTTCCCACCAGAATGGGCTTTAGGTGAGGCAGATGAACCTGTAGCCATATTACTTCAACAGTATTTAACATGGAGATCCTCTCTAAGCTTTACAGGAATGTGGTTCTGAATATAAATGGCCACACACACCTCCACCTTCGGCATTTGTGACCCAATTCAGTTAACTAAGCGTATGTTGGAAGTCACGACTTCACAGGAGAGCCATTTGAACATAAAACATTTGATTAAAACTAATTTTTTGGCAGAAATGCCTTCTCGAACATGTGAACTTTCATGAGCCTTAATAGCACACTTGTATGCCATCTGTAAAGACTAATAAAATGGTTAAATAGCGAGCCTTGTTGGTTAAGCCACAGAAAAAGTTGGCAACCTTCCCACTAGCTATGTTTTTTTGATGTATTGTGTAATGGAGCTGCATTAACATTTTGCTCTCCATTTTCTGGAAGATCAAGTTTTGAAATCAGTGGAATTAGAGTATGATAGCTAAAGAGATGGAGAAAACACCCGTCTTCAAACTAGGGGCAACTGTGGTATGGCATTCCTGACAGGGAGATGCGTCCAACATGCATGATGATGTATACAGGTAAGATAATCTAGCGTTAGCTAGCAACATTTTCAGATATTACACGTTTCAAATTTTGATAGAAAGTGGTTTCATTTCAAGCTAAAGTGTACTGTTAGCTAGCTAGCCTGTGTTAGCTGGCTGGCTCCCTAGCTGATGTTATTATTCATTCCCTAGAGCTGTTTGCTTTTCTAGTTAGAGCCTAGTGTTAGCTAGCTAACATTGAACCTGGTTAGTTAGTTCCCAGCACTGTGGCATTGTTGGCACTGATCTTTGTTGTTTAACTCGCTAACATTAGTTGGTTGGTTCGTTAGCTAATGTTAAGTGATGTGTGTACAACACCCATTGAATATGGCTTGTGTCAGCAAACGTCTGCAAAAAGTGTAATGAAATTGTTGCCAGCAGAGCTGGTTAGGCTGTTTTCATGCTATCCAGAAGTAAACAAATCATCGACCAGAGCGTCAAGTGTGCGCTCCGAGAGCGAAACAAGGTGGGTGGGGCTAAAACTTAAGAGGGTGTGAACGATGCTGAATGGGTGTAGACAAAGCAGAGCTCTTCACTAGATACCAAAACATTAAACGGTGATTATCTCAAAGGTGAGTTGATCAACTCTCGAAGCAGAATTACTTTCCCATTGTTCCTCAAATGCAGTGTATGATATACCATTTTGTAGCTCTGGGTCTCTACTTTTATCCAATGTATAAAAAAAAACATTTCAAATTTTGCTACATAAGACCAAATCCAGGTGGTGAGTCACATTTCTGTATTTTCTGTAGATCTTATAACCATGTATTGCTACCACTGTACCATTGAATGTCATCTGTTAGTTATTGATTTCATCAACCTTGTTTCTTAAGCTACATATGTTAACGTGGGCTATTGCACTTTTCTGGGATGCTTGATTGTTTTAATTGCTTTACTGAGAAACTTAGCAGCGGTAGACATGCTCAGGTTATTTATGTTAGTGCAGGGTGAGCTGCACACAGTGGACTTCCTGCTAGTACACACCACCTAAGTGCTAACAGTATAACTCTGGTTCATAGGCACATTATTATATATACACAATAGCTGTAGGATCAGCAGAGGCATTCAGGGCAGTAAGAGGAACATAAATTTGGTTAATTACATTGCGTCTTCCAGTGCTCCTGGGATAATGTACATTTGCTGAAGCATTATGACAACTCAGTGAAACAACGGTAGGTATTAAATGAGCTGGGCTTGGGTCTTTGATAAGTCATTGTCTCAACACAGCCTTATAATTCTGTGAATGGATCCAGGAACCCAAACGACAATGATAATAATAATAATAATAATAATACAAGCTTTGTTTTCAGAAGGTATCAAAATTACATGGGTGTAGATACATGTTACACCCACAGAGCTGCAATAGTCTCATAGCCAGTTATGGAGGGCTAAAAGTCTGCTGAACCATTCAATACCACCATTTAGGGAGGGCACAGGGTCAAATATTATAGGGTGTTTGTTGTTGTCAAGTAGTGACCCAATCAGTTCTTTAAAATCCATCTTCAGCTGTTCTGAGCATATGTCATTGAATCCCACATGAACTATGATATACTTCATTTCGTGATGCTGGTTTAAAATGTTTGGGAGAGACTTATTGATATCCTGTACTCGTGCTCCTGAATAGCATAACATTTTTGCTCCAGGGTCTGAGGCATTTCTCACCTTTGAGCTGCCCAATACAACAGCCAGAGAACGGAATTGAGAAATCCACCCATTCCCACCCCTCACACAATTCGTTGAGCCTTTCACGGGCCCACGAGAAGCAGGATATGGTACACCCGCTGCACCCGGCAATAGGTACAGACCTCAGCAGGAAGTGCCCTGTCAGATCCAGAGAAGGGGAAAGGAGCCGAACGACAACAACGGCGCTGCTTTAGTCAGCGTAGTTAGAGTTAGCACCGCCATTGCAGACACAGGCAGTTCCAGCGATGAAGGTGCAGGTAGATCAGGCACCAGTGAAGCTATTCCTAATGTCAATCTGCTCAAACCCCTCAGTCTCTCCCGTCCGGTTAGCAGTATGCTGCTGCCTTCGGTTTCCACGACTTGTGACATTGACCAGCAGCTGATTGGAACACTCTTCTTGCTGTTCTCTGTCTACTTCACTACAGGATGGAGGAGGAGAAACAGATGGAGACCACTTCCTTTGAAGGCAGGTTCCAGGTAGCACAGGCCATTCGGATAGGGACAGATGACAAGGGGGGAAACATCCATTAGGCCCGAGCGGCATCCATAGGAGTTGAGAACGAGAAAGTTCCAATTTGCGTAGTATTGAGATTTGTTTGCTAAGCATAGCGACCTCATTCCTGTAGTCCTCCGCATTGGAACTCCAAAATAAGCATAGCTTCTACAGCACTGGAAATGTTTGTTAGCTATTCCAGGAGAAGAAGGCTCCATTGCAACCTAGCTAGCTATCTAACTGGCTAGTTGGTAGCAGGTGTTGACACAGATATCCAAGTTCTTGAGTTCCTAAGTTTTCAGTGTCGAGTCGTTGTCTCCCGACAGCAGCTGTGTTCATTGCAACATTCACTCAATGCACTCTACATTTTTACAATGTGCAGGTCAATGCCTTCCATCAGAATGTGTTATCGGACAGCTAGATATGCTTACTTACATTTTAATAGCTAATATAGATTGCATTTGTTAAAATATGAGACGTAATAATTGTAATCAGAAGATACAATTAAAATGTAAATATTATTGGTAACAGAATAAATAGCAGAAGAATAACTGTAGTGTAAATAATGCTGTAATTGAAAATTGTACACCCAATGTAGGCCCCTTTAAGAGCTAGAATAGATGTTATATCCTATGTTGTGATTCTTACCAAATATGTTGTGTTTTCACAATATTCAAATCATTAGCCAAACAGTTAACTAAAAACAAAGTTTCTACTGTACAAATTCTGGTAGGATCTCCCCCTTTCGTTCCATCTACATCCATTGAAAAAACATTTTGCAATAATGACAAGTGAACCTGGGGTGCTTTGTGTTTGCATTGCCCTAAAAAAGGGAACCAGAACACGGAATTCAAGCGAACCGAACTCAGACCACCTCTCGAAATGGTCTCAGTTCGGTTCACTTCGGGGGCTCTCTTTAGGGTTCTGAGTTCCTTTGGAATGTGTTCACACTGCAAAGATTGGCTGAAAGTGACCAAGTGTGAAAACACCATTAGCTGCCTAGGGCCTGAATGAGGTGTGCATAACTATAACGGCACAAATGTGGTAAAGGCCATCACGTTGAATGACTGGACCAGATTCCAATGTTTTGGACACAGGCTGCACCTTGTAATCAATCGGTAGGCTACGTGTTACATATTTTTAAAAGGGACTTTGACTTCATTTCTATTATAATAACAATTGTAGCCTACTTGTACATTATTACACAATCATAAGCTTCCTATTTCCACTGCAGCCTATGGCTGCCTGGGAACTAATTAACTTAGGTTATTTAATAACTCATAATGGTAAAAAAAAAATAGTAACGCAATGATATTAATTAAATAATTAATTAGTGCTGTGCTTATAGCACACTACACTGAGTATACCACTGCTTTCTTTGAGTTCTATGCCATAGACCAGGTTTCCCCAGGTTTTTGTTGGAGATAAAAGACTGTAACAAGACCAGGAAATCAGCTCCAAGTGATTTTAATTTTGGAAATCTTTTCCCAAGAATTCACGCATAATAGAGAGACACATGTAAGCAAGATTTTAAATTATGTTTTATTCAAATATTACACAGTATATTGTAACGACCCTAGGATTATAAGCGCGGAAATCGACTCTGCCGCTCGAGCATGCTTTTGCGGCACAGGCGATAGCGCGCCGGACCTCGGGCTAAATCTATTTGATGATCCCTGCCATAGACTGACCAGGTGAATGCTATGAACCCTTATTGATGTCACTTGTTAAATCCACTTCAAATCAGTGTAGATAAAGGGGAGGCTACATGCTGAAGAAGGACTTTTAAAACTTGTAGACAACTGAGACATGGATTGTGTACAGTGCATTTGGAAAGTATTCAGACCCTTTCCCCCACATTTTGTTACGTTACAGCTTTATTCTAAAACGGATAAAGTATAAATCCACAATCTAAACACAATACCCCATGAGGACTAAGCAAAAAAACGTATTTACGCAGTATGAGACTCGAAATTGAGCTCCGGTGCATCCTGTTTCCATGGATCATCCTTGAGATGATTCTACAACTTGATTGGAGTCCAGCTGTGGTAAATTAATTTGATTGGACATGATTTGGAAAGGAACACACCTGTCCATATAAGGTCCCACATTTGACAGTGCATGTCAAAGCAAAAACCAAGCCATGAAGTCGAAGGAATTGTCCGTAGAGCTCCAAGACAGGATTGTCGAGGCACATGGGTACCAAAGCATTTCTGCAGCATTGAAGGTCCAAAGAACACATTGGTCTTCATCATTCTTAAATGGAACACGTTTTGAACCACCAAGCTCTTCCTAGAGCTGGCCACCTGGCTCTTCCTAGAGCTCTTCCTAGAGCTGGCCACCTGGCCAAACTGAACAATCAGGGGAGTAGGGCCTTGGTCAGGGAGGTGATCAAGAACCCGATGGTCACTCTGACAGAACTCCCGAGTTCCTCTGTGGAGATGGGAGAACCTTCAAGAAGGACAGCCATCTCTACAGCACTCCACCAAATCAAGCCTTTATGGTAGAGTGGCCAGAACAAACCCACTCCTCAGTAAAAGGCACATGTTGAGTGATGAGTTTACAAAAGGCACCTAAAGGACCCTGACTATGAGAAACAAGATTATCTGGTCTGATTAAACAATGATTGAACTATTTGGCCTGAATGCCATGCGTCAAGTCTGGAGGAAACCTGGCACCATCCTTACGGTGAGGCATGGTGGTGGCAGCATCATGCTGTTGGGATGTTTTTCAGCAGCAGGGACTAGGAGACTAGTCAGGATTGAGAGAAAGATGAACAAGGCAAAGTACATTAAAATCCTTGATAAAAACCTGCTCCAGTGCGCTCAGGACCTCAAGCTGACGACTCAATATAAGGAGGATTTTCATAATATTAGGAAGATGCTCCCGAGGGGCACAGTGGTCTATGCACTGCATCTCAGTGCAAGAGGCATCACTGCAGTACCCGAGTCACATAGGGCGGCGCACAATTGGCCCAGCTCCGTCCGGGTTCGGCCGCAGTACGCGTCATTGTAAATAAGAATTTGTTCTTAACTGACTTTCCTAGTTAAATAAAAAAATATATATATTGTTTTTATGATGTTTGGTATACTCAGTGTATATTTTGACGATCATGTTAAAAATGTATGTTTGTTAATATGTAGGTGTAATAATCCTACCTATTATCATATGTATAACAATGTTTGAAAATATTTGTTGAATTTGGTTTTGTAATCAGTTAGCACAGTATGTATTCATTCATATGATCTCATTTTAGAAGTGATGTAATCTACCCTGAGATTTGTTTTAACCATGTCTGACTGAATAAGTGTTTGAAAATCGCAATTCATAATCGCAATTAGAATATCTGGCCAAAAAATCGCAATGAGATATTTTGTCCAAATCGTGTAGCCCTAGGTGTTACTAATGAACATATTGAGGCTATCGGCATATCATATCTAAATATTTATATAGGCTTACTAATTATGAAGACGGTACAGAGGAACAAGCTCAAATGGTTGAGATATTCCCTATATCATGTTGTCAAATGTCAGAAATTATACTCAGACATACTCCATGCAACCAAAAAAAAAGGTTGACTGTGACGATTTCTACAATGCAAAATTATATTAACTCCTGCTCTCAAAAAGGGCACATGCCATTATTGCTCCGTGGTCATATTTCAACACGAGGTGACTAAAATGTCATTATTATGACTCTCCTCTAGCTCACAGTATTAGCTCAAGCACCCTTTTTTCAACACAGTGCCATAAAATGCAAATTCTCAGCCATTTCCACCAGTCCCCACTCTAGTGAAACCTTTCGCCCGCTCCTTAAAAGATCATCTTTCTGTGATTATGACCAAACCCCTGTTGCCTAGCAACACACAATTAAGGAATATGCTTTCAGAGAGGCTTTGCAGGCGTCCATTAACAGATGAAATTACCAAAGCAACAAATGTCAGCCGCATGCACATTCATTTGTTGTCCTGAGTGTGTGTTTAACATGAGGAAACCCTTGTGTGCAAAAGCAAACTAGGGTGAGCTATTATCATGGCTACAGATTTTTACAGCAGAGAAAGGTAGCTAAACAGAAAAGGGTCCTTTAGACATAAACAGAAGAAGTACCATCTTTTTCCCCCCTGAGACTAGACAGACTTCATAAATCCATTTGTTCTCAATCTGTAGGGGAGCTGTCGGAGCCAATGGTTATAGCTCTAGTACTGGGGAATCCAAAGATGTCAGCCTAGTCCATAAATAACGGAGTGAATCTGTGGATTAGCAGTGTTGTAAAAGGAGGATCTAAAGGACTAAACCCCTTTTGCTTCTCATTCCAGTAACTCAGAGAAAAGACACAATTGCTGATCGGTGATCATCACATTCATTTCATTTCAGCAGGCCAGCTCGGATGTTGTCCAACCCGATGGATGCTGTCCAATAGCATTATTATTGAACAACTTTGATGATGAATCATACTTGTTGAAATCATAGCTAGTGCTGGTAATTTCTCACATCTTCCAAATTTCTGTAGCACCAACGTTAGAGAGCTACAGTATACAATATAGTTAATTTCAACATTCCCTACAATGGTCACTGCTGCACCTGAACAGAGACAATAACAGTGTATGCAACACTACACATAATGTACAGCTCCAGGCTACTTCAATGCACTATAAGCAGAATGATGCTGAAACCAATATTACATAACCCTTCCCACCAGGCCATCAGCCCTGAAGATTATGCTCTGTGTGGACAATTATGCCTTTGTTCTGTGTGGACAAGCTTCAAATGCCTACAGATGAGGTGAAGGGCAAGGAATATAGCTCCAAAGCAAAAACAGCTCTTTTTTTCTCTCTCCCACACACACAGACACTGCTCAATAGGGACGCATTGGAACGCAGCGCTTTCAAAACATGAGGCACTTCCGGATTGGATTTCTCAGGCTTTCGCCTGCAACATCAGTTCTGTTATACTCACAGACAATATTTTTACAGTTTTGGAAACTTTAGAGTGTTTTCTATCCCAAGCTGTCAATTACATGCATATTCTAGCATCTTGTCCTGGCAAAATATCCCGTTTACTACGGGAACGTTATTTTTCAAAAAATGAAAATACTGCCCCCTAGTCACAAAAGGTTAATACATTTTCAATTCCTAACTGTGCACTCTCCTCAAACAATTGCATGGTATTCTTTCACTGCAATAGCTACTGTAAATTGGACACTACAGTTAGATTAACAAGAATGTAAGCATTCTGTCCATATCAGATATGTCTATGTCCTGGGAAATGTTCTTGTTATTTACAACCTCATGCTAATCACATTAGCCTACGTTAGCTCAACAGTCCCGTGGAGGGGACACCGATCCCGTATTAAGTTAAGATGTTTATCCATTGTCAATCCAATACAAAGGCACAAACACAGGTTAACAATAAGCAGAGCTCCACACAGCAAAGAGATAAATTCATATCAATCTACAGAAAAAGTATCTCAAACACTTCAACGTTGAGTGGGAACCAGATAAATGGCCCTTTTCGGGCACTTGGTTTAAGAGCACTGCATTACAGTATCCTGTATTCAATTCATGCCAAATAGCTGTCATAAAGAGAGCAGTTTCATAGCCTTAAATATTCAACAGTTATTTGAGAAAGTGGCTTTCCTGATAAGGGTATAAAATAATTATTAATTTGATTGCAAAAACACAATACCTAATTGTTGTCTTAGAGTACAGAGTGAATGGTTATCTAACCAGAGCTTCCATTTCAAACAGAAAAAATCTATAACTACAATTTGTTTTATATAACCCAAGAGAAACCATACTCTTTCAGTAACCATACTCCTTCAGTAGCCAACAAATACACTACAGCCAAGAGACATTATATACAGGAGGACTAGGGGAGAAGAGGAAGAGGAGGGAATGGTTGAGGGGATAAAAGTATGCTTTACTTGTATCTGGTGATGCCATGGTGGAGACGATGACAGGTGGGCCAGTACGGCGGCTAAGCTTCTGGTTGGTGGCCATAGCAGTCTGGTTCTGCATGCTGGTACCCACTGGCATCATGGCTCCATCGGACGGGGTGCCCCCAGCCTTGCGTATCATCTGAGGGCTGGGGTGGGCGCTGAGCATGGGTTGTAGGCTGCGGTCCCGTTTCATCAGCTCCATGGGCACTGTGTAGTTGGTGGAATATGCCCTTGGGGCCTGCTGAGGTGACGGCTGGGCAGGCATGCACACTGGCATTTGCTGTTGTTGCATGGCTTGCATCTGCTGGGGCATGGCAGCCATCAACTGTATTCCCGGCGGCATGGGGACACCCGGGTGTTGGGAGAATGCAGACATGGGCCGGGACTGGACAGGGACCATGGCACCGTTGTAGGTCCCTGGAGTACGAGGTCCTGGGTAGCCCTGTGTATTTTCCAGAAGTTGCTGAGAGGGAGCACTGTTGGGCCTTCTGGCCAGGGCCTCAGCCATGGTGGGGGAGATGGTCTGCATGGTACCAGGGGTCTGTGGTGGCATCAGCCGGGGGTCCATGCCCATGCCCTGCTGGTGCTGCTGCTGCTGGAGGTACATGTCAGAGCGGTGGCTGAAGCTGTTGGAGCGGCCCCGCATGTGGGCCTGTTGCTGGGGCATGGGAGGGGGCTCTAAGGGCCTCTTGATGCTGATGGCCACCCGCGACAGCACCCGCGCCTGCCCTAGGTTGGGAGCCACAGAACGTACGTCATTCTCCTCCATGACTGCCAGCATGCCGGTTGTGTCAAAGCCCTGCTGGATGAGTGAGGAGATGGTACTCTCTGAGAGACCCTCGTTTCGAAGAAGAGCCAGGAACTCTGGGTCGGTGTTCCTCTTGTGATCCACTGGGGCTGCAGGCGTCTGGTGGGCTGTGGGAGGTGGAGGGGGGAGGGTTACAGGGATAGGTGGGATATGAAGAGGGGCAGGAACAGGTGCAGGAACAGGGGCGGCGAGAGGAGGGTTGGGGTTGTAGACCTGCATGTTGGGCTGCGGAGCTTGTTGTTGTTGAACACTGTAGGGCAATGTGCACTCCTGCCTTATCATCATACCTCGCTGCTGCATGCTCCCATCCAGCCCCTGAGTGTTAGGGTCCACCACCAGGCAGGTGGCTGCAGGCTGCTGCCGAGGGTCCACGGGATGGCCGTTGATGTCGGTATAGACTGTCTGGCCGGCTAGAGGGGTTGGCTCAGATGTGTAACGAGGTGAAGAGGGTTGTTCCATTCCATAGTGAGCAGGAGAGCTTTGGCCATCTGGCATCATATTGGCAGCGGCGGTTGCGGCTACAGCTGCAGGCTGATTGTAAACCTGGTTAATGCAATGGGCAGTTGGCGGAAGAGGGCGAGGATGAAGAGGAGAAGAAGACGAAGGACCCGGAGGTAAGGGCCTCCCTCCCTGTCCCTGGTCCCATGGTGGGCGTCCCACTGGGTTCATCCCGTAGTGGGACGGGGATCTGCTGAGCGGGTGAGGCTGCTCCTGAGTCTGCTGCTCCACCCGGTAGAAGCCCCGGGGTTCCTCTGGTGGTCGGGGAGCCATAGCAGGGTCATGGGGATAATAATCCTGGGAGGCGATGAATCCTCGATGACTATTAGCCATGGGTGGACGGTCGTAGTTGTTTAGCTCAGGGACTGAGCCCTTTCTCATTCCCCGGGGATCAGTAGCGTAGCCTTGCTGACTGTACAGAGAGTCTTGGTAGGAGTAGGGGTCTCGTTTCAGATCCAGGTCCGGAGGACGCATCCCAGGGGGAGTCTCATAGTAACCTCCTCCCTCTGCCCCGTAAGACAGCGAGTTTCGTCGACCCGCTATCCTGCCTTGTTGGTCAAACACGCTTTCTCCCCCGGCCCACTGACCCTCATTCCCCCCCAGGGTGTCCCAACTGTGGGAGCGACCGATACTCAACTGCTTGCTGGCGACGAGCATTGGAGAGAAAAAAACTGGACAGCTTTACAGGAGGACAAAAAACAAGCAGGGAGTAGTTGGTGTTTTCTTTCAAGTCTTCAGTTACAATTTACATCAAAAGAGTGGAAAGGAGGGAGGGAGGACGGAGGAGGAGCAAAAAGAGATGAAGCAGTGGGGTATATTGTTTCACCTGATATCCAGTTGTAATTTTTGGGGGCTCTTCTGAGGTCCTTTCTATTCAGTGGCTCCCCCTTGACAGGCAATCCTTGAATAATTAATCTATGGAAATATTGTTGCTAGTTGTGAGAGGACACCACACTGTGCAAATGCTGCAAAGGCAGCCCCAACTACTCCATTGAACCACAATGACAGGGTCCGTGCTTGTGCTGGCCACCAACCATGTAGGCTACCCGATGCGGTGAGAGGAAAAATACACGAAAGGGGGGAATATTGGAGGGGGTGGGATGGGATTGTAGGCAGGGGCTTGTACTAATCTAGTAGGGTTTATCCTTCCCCTACTCTGGGACATTTTACTCACTCTGGCGATTGCTATGAGGGATTACAGTCTAAATAAAGACGGCTTAATTCTGCTACCCATCGTGACGTTACGTGAACCAACTAAAAAGTATCTCTGAGGATTCTGCTCATTTACGTAAGGGCAAACCTCCATCCAAATCCGTGGCCCGGGACACTTACCTGGGTCTGATCACTTGATTTTGTTGTCAATGACTTGCTGGGTCTCGTTCAATGAGCATGAGAGATTTACACTACCCCGCTAGTAGCCCTCAGGGAGGGGAAGGCAGGCAGGCGGGTGATTGAAATGAATACAGATCTCCCTGCTAAGTCTCATGTGCCGTCAGGAAACAACAAATCCACTCTGATTGGACACTAATCCGTTGCCTGGGCCGACGCTGACAGAGTGACCACGCAACTCCAGTGAAACTCCTGTCACACTCTCCCCCCTCACTGAGAGGACCTAGTAAATGTCACAAGACGACTGGCACCCGGAGACACAGAACCCACAGGGGGCAATGGGAAACTGACTGCTAAAAAAACATCTGAAAACGTTATTAAAGCATACTGCCTGCAACCCTTTAGAAATAATAAGCGTGAAAGAAAGTGACAAAAGCAAGGCTTGTCCTCAAAGCAACTATTTGCATGTACAATTATTGGATTAAAGCCATTTGCTCCAACCACAATCTGTCAACCTGCTGTTACCACAGCACTCCACCCAAAGCATTGCTGATCCCCTTTACCAAGCGAAGCTCTGTTTCTGGATTTTGCCCCTTGTCAGAGAGACCTAGGGGGAGAATGCACTTTTTGTCACTACACACACACTTCCCTAAGCAATCCTTGAAAACCTCTATGAAACCTTCCTATCCTCCCAGTCCCCCTGTGGTACATAATTATTTGGCCTACCTACCTGCCTGGCCAGCTGACACTTGATCCCTGTTGGAGAGGTTCCCTGTTAACATCTGTTCTCATGCATTAGTTAAGGCGGAGAAGACGCCTCCATTTTCATTAACCCTGTCCTTGGATCAGTGCTGGGGCATCATGTTTTCTGTTGCCATGACAGCTAGGGACCCTCTCAAATATCCCACCTTGTTGACAAATTATACTCGAGTTTACCCTGCATTCGGTTTTTAGACCATCGTGAAGACCTGTTGGATTGCAGTGGTGGATCGTGCTATCGTTCTTTAATCAGTGTTGCGTAATTAGGAAAAGAAGCGATAACACTGGACAGGATGTCAAAGGAAATGCTAAAGCTCCCAATGCTGTTTCATTATGGGTTGACAGGAAAAGGGGGATTATCATTGATAGTGGAATTGACTTCAGACCAACTGACTTTTTCCCTGTGTTTTTATAGTTTCAGGAAACCATAGTTGACAGAAGGAAATAAGGCAAGTGAGATGGAGAGAGAGGGAAATGGATGGATGAGAGAGCAAGAGACAGGAGGCAGCTGGGGGCACTGATATTAAAATGAGAGTGAGAGTTTCTCAATTCAGTTTCATGCTTGAATGAATAGCAGGGTGAAAAGTAAACTAATTAAGTCTTTGGGGACTTTGTGGAAACAGAAAGGCATACACATATGTAGAAGCATGCACACACAGTTATCTATGAAACAGCAACCCTACAGCAACATGCCTCGTGGGAATAGGATTCAATTCACTTAGCAAAAAAACTAACAATAACATTGGTCACTGGAAGCCCTTGTCCTGCCGCCAACACACACCCACGTAGACTGTGTACAACAACCCGTGTTTCAACTCCATCAGTGTAAACCTAAACAGCGCTATTCCCCTCTTTTATTGATTTACTTCTGTGATCTGGTTCCCAAGAGTGTGCTAGACTAGACTACACTACACATCTTTATCAAACAGTCAGAGTGGAACAGTTCTAGATAGAGTATGTGTGTTCTGGGTTTGTAGATCTAATCATACAGTAACACGAAGCAAAGACACTGTCGACAAACCAAGGATGAAGGATCCCTATGCCTGAGTATACACAGGACATTAATGGGACAGTTCACTCACTCATCTTTGCACGCTCCTTGGAGCATAGTGCCTCAACAAATGGATCCCCACGCTGCAGCCAGGTCCCAGGCTGGTGTGTTGTTGAGTCCCAAGGTGTGTACAGTCGTGGCCAAAAGTTTTGAGAATGACACAAATATAAATTTTCAGTCTGCTGCCTCAGTTTGTATGATGGCAATTTGCATATACTCCAGAATGTTATGAAGAGTGATCAGATTAATTGCAAAGTCCCTCTATGCCATGCAAATTAACTGAATCCCCCAAAAACATTTCCACTGCATTTCAGCCCTGCCACAAAAGGACCAGCTGACATCATGTAAGTGATTCTCTCGTTAACACAGGTGTGAGTGTTGACGAGGACAAGGCTGGAGATCACTCTATCATGCTAATTAAGTTCAAATAACAGACTGGAAACTTCAAAAGGAGGGTGGCGCATTGGAATCATTGTTCTTCCACTGTCAACCATGGTTACCTGCAAGGAAACACGTGCCGTCGTCATTGCTTTGCGCAAAAAGGGCTTCACAGGCAAGGATGTTGCTGCCAGTAAGATTGATTTAGGTGCAACCATTTATCACATCATCAAGAACTTCAAGGAGAGCAGTTCAATTGTTGTGAAGAAGGTTAGAAAGTCCAGCAAGCGCCAGGACCGTGTCCTCAAGTTTATTCAGCTTTGGGATCGGGGCACCACCAATACAGAGCTTGCTCAGGAATGGCAGCAGGTACAGTGCCTTGCGAAAGTATTCGGCCCCCTTGAACTTTGCGACCTTTTGCCACATTTCAGGCTTCAAACATAAAGATATAAAACTGTATTTTTTGTGAAGTATCAACAACAAGTGGGACACAATCATGAAGTGGAATGACATTTATTGGATATTTCAAACTCTTAACAAATCAAAAACTGAAAAATTGGGCGTGCAAAATTATTCAGCCCCTTTACTTTCAGTGCAGCAAACTCTCTCCAGAAGTTCAGTGAGGATCTCTGAATGATCCAATGTTGACCTAAATGACTAATGATGATAAATACAATCCACCTGTGTGTAATCAAGTCTCCGTATAAATGCACCTGCACTGTGATAGTCTCAGAGGTCCGTTAAAAGCGCAGAGAGCATCATGAAGAACAAGGAACACACCAGGCAGGTCCGAGATACTGTTGTGAAGAAGTTTAAAGCCGGATTTGGATAGAAAAAGATTTCCCAAGCTTTAAACATCCCAATGAGCACTGTGCAAGCGATAATATTGAAATGGAAGGGGTATCAGACCACTGCAAATCTACCAAGACCTGGCCATCCCTCTAAACTTTCAGCTCATACAAGGAGAAGACTGATCAGAGATGCAGCCAAGAGGCCCATGATCACTCTGGATGAACTGCAGAGATCTACAGCTGAGGTGGGAGACTCTGTCCATAGGACAACAATCAGTCGTATATTGTACAAATCTGGCCTTTATGGAAGAGTGGCAAGAAGAAAGACATTTCTTAAAGGTTTCCATAAAAAGTGTTGTTTAAAGTTTGCCACAAGCCACCTGGGAGACACACCAAACATGTGGAAGAAGGTGCTCTGGTCAGATGAAACCAAAATTGAACTTTTTGGCAACAATGCAAAACGTTATGTTTGGCGTAAAAGCAACACTGCTGAACACACCATCCCCACTGTCAAACATGGTGGTGGCAGCATCATGGTTTGGGCCTGCTTTTCTTCAGCAGGGACAGGGAAGATGGTTAAAATTGATGGGAAGATGGATGGAGCCAAATACAGGACCATTCTGGAAGAAGAACCTGATGGAGTCTGCAAAAGACCTGAGACTGGGACGGAGATTTGTCTTCCAACAAGACAATGATCCAAAACATAAAGCAAAATCTACAATGGAATGGTTCAAAAATAAACATATCCAGGTGTTAGAATGGCCAAGTCAAAGTCCAGACCTGAATCCAATCGAGAATCTGTGGAAAGAACTGAAAACTGCTGTTCACAAATGCTCTCCATCCAACCTCACTGAGCTCGAGCTGTTTTGCAAGGAGGAATGGGAAAAAATGTCAGTCTCTCGATGTGTAAAACTGATAGAGACATACCCCAAGCGACTTACAGCTGTAATCGCAGCAAAAGGTGGCGCTACAAAGTATTAACTTAAGGGGGCTGAATAATTTTGCACGCCCAATTTTTCAGTTTTTGATTTGTTAAAAAAGTTTGAAATATCCAATAAATGTCGTTCCACTTCATGATTGTGTCCCACTTGTTGTTGATTCTTCACAAAAAAATACAGTTTTATATCTTTATGTTTGAAGCCTGAAATGCGGCAAAATGTCGCAAAGTTCAAGGGGGCCGAATACTTTCGCAAGGCACTGTAGGTGTGAGTGCATTTGCACGCACAGTGAGGCCAAGACTTTTGGAGGATGGCCTGGTGTCAAGAAGGGCAGCAAAGAAGCCAGACTGATATTCTGCAAAAAGGTACAGGGATTGGACTGCTGAGGACTGGGGTAAAGTCATTTTCTCTGATGAATCCCATTTCCCATTGTTTGGGGCATCTGGGAAAAAAGCTTGTCCGGAGAAGACAAGGTGAGCGCTACCATCAGTCCTGTGTCATGCCAACAGTAAAGTATCCTGAGGCCATTCATGTGTGGGGTTGCTTCTCAGCCAAGAGAATTGTGCCTAAGAACACAGCCATGAATAAAGAATGGTACCAACACATCCTCCGAGAGCAACTTCTCCCAACCATCCAGGAACAGTTTGGTGCTGAACAATGCCTTTTCCAGCATGATGGACCACCTTGCCATAGGGCAAAAGTGATAACTAAGTGGCTCGGGGAACAAAACATCGATATTTTGGGTCCATGGCCAGGAAACTCCCCAGACCTTAATCCCATTGAGAACATGTGGCCAATCCTCAAGAGACGGGAGGACAAACAAAAACCCACAAATTCTGACCAACTCCAAGCACTGTGGCCCAGAAGTTAATTGACAGCACTGTGGCCCAGAAGTTAATTGACAGCATGCCAGGGCGGATTGCAGAGGTCTTGAAAAAGAAAGGTCAACACTGCAAATATTCACTCTTTGCATCAAGTTCATGTAATTGTCAATAAATATCTGAAGACACTGAAGCAGAAAACTTTGTGGAAATGAATATTTGTGTCATTCTCAAAACATTTGGCCACGACTGTAGGTCGTCACCCAAATTACAAAATGACATATTGTTTTGATCTACAAATTGATTAGACTTGTGCCACAAATGCTACAAAGTTAGCATTTGAAACAGTAGCCAGGTAAACAAAACCAAAGAATGGATTGCAGTCATACCTTGTCCATAGACTGCTTACAGTTTGTAATTTTGGTGAACTCTCCCTTTTGAAACACTGACATTCAAATGTAAAATACTTGTGGAGGCACATTCACAATTATGTGAGAGAAGACACAAAAGTGAGCCACTTGTACAAACCCAGTATTATACATTACAAGTGGAAGGTGAAACAAAATAAATCAATACAACACAGAAATACCTCAGTCGCCACACAATATTTCTCGGTACACCTTGGCATTGTAACTACTTGCCACATGAACAGAAAAGGTCTTGCTTATTCATAAGGGGCTTGGTGTTCTTTGTTGTTGCATGCTTGACATCTGTGAAAGAGGCTACCCACACAGATGCCTACGTTTAATATGCCCCCAACATCTCACTGTCAGTCAAATCCTAGCTCTCTGCCTCGATATTAATAATGCATCTCAGTCAGACAGAGGCATGGATGGAGGGTGTGTACTGTATGTCGTGTGTGTGTGTGTGTGTGTGTGTGTGTAAGCTCACATGCTAGGAGCTCATTTGTACTCAGTACACCGCAAGCATGTGTGACCCTAGATCTGCTCTGAGCCTTTGACCCTGTTCAAGGCAACTCCTTTCCTCGTCTTCTGACATGCTACAGCGACTTCGCTAATGTACCATTACATTTAGACATGCCACTGCTGTAGCCAGCCCTGTTCTGACATGAATACATGAAACAAGGACTAGACATGAATACTGACTTGACATTAAAAAAAAAACTGCCTTACATGTTGACCACACCTCTCGCGTCTCCCATCTCCTCATTGGTTTTTAGAAGCATATACCCACGTGGGTGATTGAAAGCAGAACTGAAGTCCACACTCCAGTCCCGTTGATGCTGGTAATGCAGAAGACGACGACTGAAGGAGAGACTACTAGAAACTAACTAAGTTTCCCATTATATCTGTGGATTAATTGTCGAGAACACACAATTTTGTGTAACTCAAAATGGGTACAAATTTTACAAATATCCAGGACAAAAAGGACATTGTGCATTTCAGGTAAAATAACAACCTAATGTTTATAACCCTGGACAAATTAGCTAGCAACAGCACGCTAGCTAACTAAATGTCCATGAATGTTTCATGTGTTTCGACCTGTCCCCAAATTAATATAGTTGGTTCAGAGTTAATTTTGATATTTCATGGTGTTCTGGTGTGGATAGACAAAATCAACAGACGCACGTGTGTGCCCAGTGTAGTCAGCATGTTAATATTCATCCACATCGGTTCACTCATTTCATGATTAAAATGTTAAACACACATTGACATATGGATGAGCTGGGGCAATAGGCAAACTGTAAGGGAGGGATTCAATTACACAGGACAGATTGACCTCAACGCATTGTATGTAGCTATGCGACTCTGATAGCAATACCATGACTGCCTTGTGACTGATCAGATTGTAACGGGGCATGTGGATACTCTTGCTAAATGTAGTTGGTCTTACCTACAGTCATATCATATTACTTTCTATGGTATTCATGTTTAAACAACATCTCTCCAAGATTCATACACTGCTCAGGAGGGCAATTTACGATGCAGAAACGGAAATAAAACAGAAATTAAAGCCGATGGTAATGATTTCCTAGGTGTCAACCCTGTTACAGCTGTCACAGCCTGCATCCCACACTGCTCATCTATCCGTGTTCAATCTCCCATTAGCCCCTCCTCCTTCCAGGCCAAATCCAGCCCAGACACAGCTCTATTAAAACAGCCTATTGTTTTCTCTTTGCAGTAGATGTGTCTTTCCGAGAACTAATTTCCACATCTTGAAGGCAACCACACATACAAACTAGCTCCCACAAATACTGTAGAATGGGCACACTAGCACGCACACACGCGCACACACACACTCCTCCTACCCTGGGATTTGTGAGATTATGGACCCCAGATGAGTTATTCTCCTTCTCCCCCAACATACAGTCCTCTATGACCATCTCCATAAGCCCATAAAGGGGCTGTGGGGCTTGGCTGGAAGCCTGGAACACAACCCGGGGAGGGGTGGGGGGGTTGGTTGGGGTGAGTTCATAGTCTGACTGGATGCCAGGAGCAGGGGGTTGGAAGTATCAGGGGTTTAGGCTAAGCTCAGTCTGGGTAAAAGGCTCCCCTACCGGGGAAGTATACGTCAGGATACCTCTCCTGTTCTCTATCTCTCTAAAATGTTATCATGGATGATGGTACAAAAACCCCTCACCTCTCCACTGCAATAGCCAACTAATGGTTTACCATCTGGTGTAAATGTGATGCCATGCATTACCCAGGAAGTTACTGCAAATTGGAAGTAAATGTTAAGTGACCCACTAACATTGTTAGAGGTTTTGAAACATTTTACAACAAACATTTGTGGTGATTATTTTCATGTACATGCATGTGAAAATAACCACACTCACCATCTAGGTTTGTTCTATCACCCTCACCTTCACCCTACAACATCACTTAGGTCTGACTAAATATTGTGGCACTGTGATCTGGAGTGTTACCCAGCAGCCGTAGAAGTAGCAAAGCCAGAGCATGCTGGGTACACAGATGGGGAAGACAGACGAGACTAGGGGGCGAGGGAGGGGGTGCTCCAGTGTTGGTGAGGTGGGGTGGAGGGCAATGTCGGGCAACAAGCCGCTGCAGCTGGGCCAAGAATAAGATGATGCAGTCATACGCAGATGACAACTGATGTCTGACAGCAGATGTTTCTAACCATCTCCTCATTAAACACGTTACACTCATACCTGTATACAGGTTCAAAATGGCAGATTTGGACATTGATAAGCGCCTAAATTGGAACGCAGTGGCTGTACAGTAACATGCTATACATGACATCAGAGCTAAGGGTCTCCGCTACACAGCTCTGTATGGGTTTTGAGTGACAGCCGTTCTTGTTGCACTCAGTGCTCATATTCAGAAGTTGCCCCCATCCCGCCCACCAATTAGGCAACTTTAGCAAATTGTTTGTTGTCTGAGAGGGAAATGCTGTCAATAACGAGGATTCAATGTATTTTGAAAGATGAGATAAACCAAAACACCCGTGAGTCCAAATGTGCACTTCACATTTCCACATCTTAAAACTTGTAATATACAATGTCAACATTTATGAACATTATGTTTGATGTACAGCTACAAGATGATATGGGGTTATACCCTGGGTTGTCCTGAACAGAATGAGCCTGTTTGTTGTATTGTGTAGAAAATTGGCCACGGACCATGCATCTGAATGCACTCATGACTTAATTCTATGCGCACCAAAATTTGTATCTGCTTCTCTGAATTGCCTTGTGAAAGCCTAACTCTGTAAGAACGTATTTTATCATTTATTCTGAACAAAAATATAAACACAACATGCAACAATTTCAACAATTGTACTGAGGTGCAGGTAAAATAAGGAAATCAGTCAATATAAATTAATTAGGCCCTAGTCTATGGATTTCACATGACTGGGCAGGGGTGCAGCCATGGGTGGGCCTGGTAGGGCATAGGCTCACCCACTGGGGAGCCAGGCAAAATCATTTTTTCCCCCACAAAAGGGCTTTATTACAGACAGAAATCCTCCTCAGTTTCTTCAGCTGTCTAGGTGGCTAGTCTCAGACAATCCAGCAGGTGAAGAAGCCGGAAGTGCAAGTCCTGGGCTGGCGTGGTTACACGTGGTCTGCGGTTGTGAGACCAGTTGGACGTACTGCCAAAATCTCTATAACGACGTTGGAGGTGGCTTATGGTAGACAAATTAACATTAAATTATCTGGCAACAGCTCTGGTGGACATTCCTGCTGTCAGCATGCAAATTGAACACTCCCTCAAAACTTGAGGCATTGTGTTGTGACAAAACTGCACATTTTAAAAGTGGTCTTTTATTGTCCCCAGCACAAGGTACACCTGTGTAATGATCATACTGTTTAATCAGATTCTTGATATGCCACACCTGTCAAGTGGATGGATTATCTTGGCAAAGGATAAATACTCACTAACAGGGATGTAAACACATTTTAGAGAAATAAGATTTCTGTGCATATTTAACATTTCTGGGATCTGTTATTTCAGCTCATGAAACATGGGAGCAGCACTTTACATGTAGCATTTATATTTGTGTTCAGTATAGCTAGTCATGTTGGCAATGGAACAACCTTTCAAATGATGCCTACCTGACCCAGATTGCGATTTATAACGGACCGTTTTCGGATTGTATAAACAACAATAATTGTGTAAAAGCGGGGATGTGGGGCTGTGTTCCAAAAAAACAACTACAAGCGTGCTTCTCTAGAGTTCCTCAACAGCACAGCTAGGAGAGATTAAAAAAAAACACCTTATAGTTGAAGACTGAGTCATAAAAGTGCATTGAAATTACCTAGGAATTGTTCACATTTTGGGGAGGCTTGTGGCCACTTGGAAACACCAGTTAGACCTCACTCGTGATTTTTTTCTCTGATTTTGCACCTAGCCCAGATTTTCCCATAAATACTCTTATCATGTTACCTAATGTGTCCAGAGTATTTTCACATTTCAATATCAACAAATGTGGCAGAAAGTATAGATAATGTGAAATGCACATAAAATCAACTGTGTAATGTTTGGATTCAGTCGTGTCTGGTGAACTGCTGTGTCCTCACCTTTAGGGTGCATTCGTAAATTCACTCTGGAGTGCCAGAGAACGCTCAGAGTGCGCTCTGGGTGTTGTGAATTCAGTGTTTCGCTCTTGGAGCGTTTTGTGTGCGCACTGGACCCTCTGGCCGAGGAGTAGGGTTGATTGAAGTATTCTGACCTTACAATGACAGTCAAGCACCCAAGCTAACTGGCTAAAGTTATCTAGCTTGCTAGCTACTTCCAGACATAAATGATAGAACACCTCACTGACCATTTTACTGTCTGTTTAAAATGTTATCCAGAGCATTATCCAGACGAACTGTGCAGATGGCAACAATTTAATTAAGCTTTTTTGCCGATGTTTACTGACACCGGCCATATTCAACGCGTGTTGAGTGTTCGTAAAATTCATCAGTTATTCTGCGCTCTGGCACACTCAGATGTGAATGGTCTGAAATCGGAGTAGATAGCCAGGGTGAATTTACAAACGTGCCCTTAGTCTAATCACTTTTCCATATTCTGCAGTTGCCATGGCACCCTAGCAGCAGCCTAAGCAGAGACACTCCTATAAATATGTAGCTACATATTTAAATATTTTTAATAGTTTTTTTTATCAGCTGTTTTGTTTTTGATGACATTGAGTTTTTCTGCATATGTCTGGTGGTTTTGACCCACAGATTTGCAGATGAACTGGAAGGTCAACACTTTTTGGCTTGTCTAGCTAGCTAGCTGGCTAATTGTTTTTGATCGAATGTTTATTTGTTTTACCCCTTTTTCTCCCCAATTCCATGGTATCCAATTGAGGCGTTTACAGCCTTGTCTCATCGCTGCAACTTCCGCACGGACTCGGGAGAGGTGAAGGGCAAACCCTTCCCTAACCCGGACATCGCTGGGCCAAATGTGCGCCGGACCCATGGGTCTCCCGGTTGCTGTAACTTTCATTTCTAGTCAAATGTGCGGCCCCTTCACTTCTTTGTAAACCAAGTGTGTGGGTCTTAGTGAAGGCTTTTTGTTTTGATTCCTGGCTAATGTCTTTAAATATGTGTCCTTGAGTTGCCACCTGGGAAATTAAATGAAACCACCTTTCAGTCTACATACTCTTTGGACTGGAATCAGACTGAAAACTAAAACACTTACTGTTTTCTTCAGTGGTAAGGAATTGCTCTTCAGGACCTTTAACGATGTAATCAATAGTCAGCTAATAAACAGAGATTATATCGACACGGTTATTTTTAGAACAGAAATGCGGTTCGTTTGCTCGGCTTTCCAAATGCGACCAATGGAACACCCAATCACACTGTCATTATGGTCCACGGCTGTGACATACCTACAAAGACCAATCTTGTTTTCATTCATCAATATTGACTTTGATTTCTATTTTGTGCTTCAGTTCTGGTAATAGATTCAAGCAGTTGGTTTGTTTACCTTGTCAAGCTTGTTCTAATGAAGGACATAAAATGTGCAGACAGAACATTTCTTGCTTCAGAATTGTTCCCCCCGCCACCCCCACAACTACTCATTCAAGTACTTTGCAAGCAATGGTGTGTGGAATTATTTACACATCATGATAGACCAGAACTGCATTACATCACTAATCTACATCATGTCCATAAAGACCATGTACTGTATGACCCATGGCCTACTTCATAGTTTTACATTACATGTTACAAATCTGATTGACCATGTGTGAAGTACATGAATAAGCATAATTTACCACACAACAGTTAGATTCAGGGCTGCAGAACAGGCCCATTATAGATTTGCACAATAATAGTGTTTAACATGACTACCTCATCTCTGTACCCCACACATAAAGATAATTGTAAAGGTCCCTCAGCCGAGCAGGGAATTTCAAACACAGATTCAACCACAAAGACCAGGGAGGTTTTCCAATACCTTGCGAAGAAGGGCATCTATTGGTAGACAACCAGTCACTACAAAGATACAGGCATCCTTCCGTACGAAGTAGCCGGAGAGGAAGGAAACCATTCAGGGATGTCACCATGAGGCCAATGGTGACTTTAAAACAGTTACATAATTTAATGGCTGTGACAGGAGAAAACTGAGGATGGATCAACAACATTGTAGTTACTCCACAATACTAGCCTAATTTACAGAGTGAAAAGAAGGAAGGAAGCCTGTACAGAATACAAATATTCCAAAACATGCATCTTGTTTGCAACAAGGCACTAAAGTAATACTGACAAAAAATGTGTTGTTTGGGAAAAATCCAATACAACACATTACGGAGTACCACTCGCCATATTTTTAAGCAAAGTGGTGGCTGCATCATTTTATGGGTATGCTTGTAATTGTTAAGGACTGGGGAGATTTTCAGGATAAAAACAAACAAACAGAATGAAGCTAAGCACAAGCAAAATCATAGAGGGAAATCTGGTTAAGCCTGCTTTCCACCAGACACTGGGAGTTGAATGTACCTTTCAGAAGGACAATAACTTAAAACAAAAGGCCAAATATACACTGGAGTTGCTTTCCAAGATGTCATTGAATGTTCCTGAGGGGCGGAGTTAGAGTTTTCACTTAAATCTACTTGAAAATCTATGGCAAGACCCGAAAATGGTTGTCTAGCGATGATCAACAACCAATTTGACAGAACTTGAAAAATGTTCGGGCAGATGTTGCACAATCCAGGGGTGGAAAGCTCTTAGAGACTTACCCAGAAAGACTCACAGCTGTAATCGCTGCCAAAGTTGCTTCTAAAAAATATTGACTCGTGTGAATACTTATGTAAATGAGATACTCTGTATTTCATTTTCAATAAATGTATAAACATTTCTAAAAACGTGTTTTCAAATGTGTCATTATGGGGCAGTGCGTGTAGATGGGTGAGAAAAAAAATCCATGTAATCCAATTTGAATTCAGGCTAACAACAAAATGTGGAATACGTCAAGGGGTATGAATACATTCTAAAGGCTCTGTATCTGATAGAATGACCTAACTGTTTGTAAACAGAGGAAACCCTGCTGTTGCCAAATCATCCAATGGCCATGAAGCAAAACACCAATAGCACAGTTAAAAATGTTCATTATATCAACCAATAAAGTGAGTTGAAACCCATATGCTTCTGTAAAAGACATGCTGGAAAAGCATTTCCCAGGGTGGAGGGTTAGTGGCTTGGATAGGCCAGGGATACACATGTGGCTCTCATATCTGACTGGAGGAGAGAGATGCATTATGGGGGTTAGAACAATTTTCTTTTTTTTAAGGAACTCAGTCTGGCTTTCAACGTACTCCTGAAAGTTGAAATAGGAAAATGCACAAGGTGCAATGTTGAAAATGGGCAGTGCATCAGCAGTTTCTCTTGTTGTGTCAGTCAATGCAGACCTTAGAGAGCTATGTATAACTTGTGATGAATGCCCAGAACAAATCAAATAAAAGTAACAAGTAATTAAAGAGCAGCAGTAAAAAAACAATAGCGAGACTATATAGAGGGGGGTCCCGGTACAGAGTCAATGTGCGGGGGCACCGGTTAGTTGAGGTAACATGTACATGTAGTTAGGTGTTCAGGAGTCTTATGGCTTGGGGGTAGAAGCTGTTTAGAAGCCTCTTGGACCTACACGTGGCGCTCCGGTACCGCTTGCCGTGAGTTAGCAGAGAGAACAGTCTATTACTAGGGTGGCTAGAGTCTTCGACAAGTTTTAAGGCCTCCCTCTATACCAGGCGGTGTCAGAGGTCCTGGATGGCAGGAAGCTTGGCCCCAGTGATTTACTGGACCGTTTGCACTACCCTCTGTAGTGCCTTGCAGATGGAAGCTGAGCAGTTGCCATACCAGGCAGTGAGGCAACCAGTCAGGATGCTCTCGATAGCGCAGCTGTAGAACCTTTTGAGGATCTGAGGACCCATGCCAAATCTTTTCAGTCTCCTGAGGGGGAATACGTTTTGTCGTGCCCTCTACACGACTGTCATGGTATTTGGACCATGACAGTTGGTTGGTGATGTGGACACCAAGGAACTTGAAGCTCTCAACCTGCTCCACTGCAGCCCCGTCGATGAGAATGGGGGCGTGCTCGTTCCTCTTTTTCCTGTAGTCCACAACCATCTCGTTTGTCTTGATCACATTGAGGGAGAGGTTGTTGTCCTGGCATGACATGGCCAGGTCTCTGAACTCCTCCCTATAGGCTGTCTCGACGCTGTCTGTGATCAGGCCTACCACTGTTGTCATCGGCGAACTTAATGATGGTGTTGGAGTCGTGCCTGGCCGTGCAGTCATGAGTGAACAGGGAGTACAGGAGGGGACTGACCATGCACCCCTGAGGGGCCCCTTTGTTGAGGATCAGCGTGGTGAATGTGTTGTTACCTACCCTTACCACCTGGGGCGGTTCGTCAGGAAGTCCAGGATCCAGTTGTAGAGGGAGGTGTTTAGTCCCAGGGTCCGTAGCTTATTGATGAGCTTTGAGGGCACTATGGTGTTGAACCCTGAGCTGTAGTGAATGAATAGCATTCTCACATAGGTGCTCCTTTAGTCCTGGTGGAAAAGGCAGTGTGGAGTGCAATAGAGATTGCATCATCTGTGGATCTGTTGGGGCGGTATGCAATTTGAAGTGGGTCTAGGGTTTCTGGGATAATGGTGTTGATGTGAGACATGACCAGCCTTTCAAAGCACTTCATGGCTACAGACATGAGCGCTACGGGTCGGTAGTTATTTAGGCAGGTTACCTTCGTGTTCTTGGGCACAGGGACTATGGTGGTCAGCTTAAAACATTACATTACAGACTCGGACAGGGAAAGGTTGAAAATGTCATAGAAGACACTTGCCAGTTGGTCAGCACATGCCCGCAGTACACGTCCTGGTAATCAGTCTGGCACTGCGACCTTGTGAATGTTGACCTCTTCAAAAGCTCTGACTCACATCGGCTGCAGAGAGCGTGATCACACAGTGTTAGAGATTCTGGGTTCGAGTCCAGGCTCTGTCGCAGCTGGCCTCGACCGGGAGACGCATGGGGCGGCGCACAATTGGCCCAGCATCGTCCGTGTTAGGGAAGGTTTGTCCAGCTTGGATGTCCTTGTCCCATCACGCACTAGCGACTCCAGTGGCGGGCTGGGAGCAGTGAACGCTGACACGGTCGCCGGGTGTACAGTGTTTCCTCCGACACATTGGTGCGGCTGGCTTCCGGGTTAAGTGGGAATTGTGTCAAGAAGCAGTGCAGCTTGGTTGGGTTTCGAAGGACGCACGGCTCTCAACCCTAGCCTCTCCAGAGTCCGTATGGGAGTTGCTGCGATGAGACAAGACTAACTAACAATTGGGGAGAAAAAGGGGTAAAAATGAAATATTTTTTTTTAAAAGACCCCCTTGCATACTCAACGTCATCGAGATACATCAAGTTCTTGTAGGCCTATTTGGCAGGGAAACTGTGAAGCCAGCTATATAGACTGTTTGAGTCTTATTAAAGAATGTGAAACAATTTTCATTAAATCATGCATTGCTTTTCTTTATATGTCCTAAAATGAATGTGTTCATATGGGCAGAATATTATTTATAGGTTATAGCATACCGAATTGTTATCAGTTATGAAAATAAATAATTTAATGGGGGAAAAAATGTCTGGTAAAAGGCCGACATTTCAATTAAAAAGACTGGATGGATGGCTTCAATAGTCCAGCAATCAAATTGCAAGTCATTCATATGCTAATAATCCAAATATCCTGCTTAAAAGGATATTTCACTGCTACCTTCCACATTCATTATTCTCAGAGGAGCAGAAAAATGTGTCCTTTCTGTGTGTAGAAAAAATATGCTAGCACATGAAGGCTACACCTACAAACGGGAACGACGGGACACAAATAAGTCCTCCTGGAAGTGCACCGAATATAATGCTTTGAATGCAGAGGTCGCATAACCCTCTCTGATGGGGTTATCTCCAAGCTATCTGGAGAACACAACCATAAACCGGACAATGCTCGGATTCGGATCCAAAAAGGTGATGAATGGCCTGAAGGAGAGAAGCCTGCAGACCCAGGATGAAACAGACCAATTTTCAGCCATTTTCCTGTTTTTGTTTAATGGTAAGGTATGTGTTTTCTTTCTACTAAATGTATTGGTACGTCATTGTATTTAAACTTCAAAGTACTTAGGAGTGAGTGGTCTGCACACAGGCAGTTTGAGATAATTTGATTGACAGTTCTGGTTGCCTAGTGATGGACTTCAGCCCCACTTGAGAAGGAGCATTCCTTTACAGACAAGTTAAATGCCCATTCAGTGTCGGTTCGAAACTCTCCAGAGAAGGTTTCATGGGGGAATTTAAAAAGGCATAGTGTACCGTTTCAGACAAACAAACATGCTGTAGCTGATGTGCTTTCAAGGCACCACACTTTATATACCCAGATGAACAATTTTTATGGCCATGACCATATTTGTAGTCATACATGATTTAATGAAAAGCAGTCAAAGTATCCATTTAATAAGACTCATGAACACAATCGTGCAATAGTTAGCAATAGTTAAAATACAGAACACTGTTTCACATTCTTTAATAACAGACTCATACACAATCATTCAATAACATTCGGCTGGCTTCACAGCCTCCCTGGGAAATGCGATGTATTGTAGCCTCACGCGGATTAAAGAGTAGCAGAGAAGGGGCTTCTGCTGCACGGTTCGTGGTCAAATATTACGCGTTGTGGTGGTGCTTTGCTCACACACCACCAGTGGCTCTCATGAAACAAAAAATGACTGTCAGAGCCTAGCGCTGAGAGCCGCTCCCCCTCTCTTTCTCTTGCTCTCACACACACTGACGCACATAATCCCTTTATTACAAATTCCCTACTCAGCAGCAATCTGGAAACATCAAACTAGATTTTAAGAGTCTCTCACTAACCCACTTCCAACCTCCTATACCCCCTCTCTCCCCCTTCCTTCCCTCCCTCCTTCTCTCCTTGGCCAGGCCTGAGGCTCCTTACCCACTCTCCCAGGCCCTGTAAGACAACCATCAAAGCTGTGGTTTGGAGGGCTGGCAGGTCCGTTGGTCCCACGGGTCTCTCTCTCTCACACACACGCACGGAAGCACACACAATAAAGGCAGTTAAAGACGGGGCAGGGCATGGCAGGTTGAGGCTCTGGAAGGCTACAGTACAGTAAGGGGGTGGAGGTGGTGTGTATGTATAATATAGCTGTTTCAGTATACATATCCATGAATAATGGTTCCTGTCAGTGAGAGAGTGTGTGTGGATGTTCCTCCAAAAGCTCAGCCAGTAACCCAATCACCAGCCTGAATAAACCTTATGGAGGTACTACAAGTCCCTATCACATGAAGTGGAAAGGAACAAAACTTCCTTACAATCCCGCACATACTATCCTAGGAACAGATACTCCCTCTGGCTTTCCCGTGAAGTTGTGACATTGGCCTGGATAACTCTGGCTGGATTGAGTCATTCCTCGTGACAGTCAGGCCCTGTTGTGACTAACCATCTCTCTCATGGACTTGTAGTGTTGGGGTTAACGTGGAGGGAGGCAGCTAGAAGGTAGAGTGAGGGGTGTGATGAGTCATCTCAGTGACGCATGACGATGACAGAGGGTTACGCCATTAAGTAGGTTAACTCAGTCCGTCTCTACATTTTGACGAAGTTATAGGGTTTAAGTCCATGATGGGATTTGATATAAATGCACGCACACACCCACACACAAAGACGAGCTCATTTGGTCAGCCAAAGATGATATCTGCTGACATGATCTCAGTACAAGTGATTGATCCAGCCAGGGTGACTGATATTGTCCCTCTGATACAAGTAGAACAGGAGCCAGCACAGGTCCACTCATACACTGTGACTCTATCCAGGGTGGCCATGTCCATTCTAACACAGTGCTGACAGCAGGCTTTACTACTAACCTCTGCTGATGGATGGGCTACAGATACCATTGAGTGGGGGGATACAGAGAGGGGGGGGGGGATATACAGAGAGAGAGAGAGGGAGGGGGTAGGGGGAAGAGAGATACAGAGAGAGAGAGAGAAAGAGAGAGGGTAGGGGGAAGAGAGATACAGAGAGAGAGAGAGAGAGAGAGAGAGAGAGAGAGAGAGAGTAGGGGGAAGAGAGATACAGAGAGAGAGAGAGAGAGAGATACAGAGAGAGTAGGGGGAAGAGAGATACAGAGAGAGAGAGAGATACAGAGAGAGAGAGAGATACACAGAGAGAGAGAGAGATACACAGAGAGCGAGAGAGAGAGAGAGAGAGAGAGAGAAGATATACAGAGAGAGAGAGAGAGAGAGGGGGGGTAGGGGGAAGAGAGATACAGAGAGAGAGAGAGAGAGAGAGAGAGGGTAGGGGGAAGAGAGATACAGAGAGAGAGAGAGAGGGGGTAGGGGGAAGAGAGATACAGAGAGAGGGGGGAGGTAGGGGGAAGAGAGATACAGAGAGAGAGAGAGAGGGGGGGTAGGGGGAAGAGAGATACAGAGAGAGGGGGGGTAGGGGGAAGAGAGATACAGAGAGAGAGGGGGGGTAGGGGGAAGAGAGATACAGAGAGAGAGGGGGGGTAGGGGGAAGAGAGATACAGAGAGAGGGGGGTAGGGGGAAGAGAGATACAGAGAGAGGGGGGTAGGGGGAAGAGAGATACAGAGAGGGAGAGAGAGAGAGAGAGAGAGGGGGTAGGGGGAAGAGAGATACAGAGAGGGAGAGAGAGAGAGAGAGAGGGGGTAGGGGGAAGAGAGATACAGAGAGAGAGGGGGAGGTAGGGAGGAGAGATACAGAGAGGGGGGGTAGGGAGGAGATATACAGAGAGGGGGGGAGTAGGGGGAAGAGAGATACAGAGAGAGAGAGAGAGAGAGAGAGAGAGAGAGGGGGTAGGGGGAAGAGAGATACGGAGAGAGAGGGGGTAGGGGGAAGAGAGATACAGAGAGAGGGGGGTAGGGGGGAGAGAAATACAGAGAGAGAGGGGGTAGGGGGAAGAGAGATACAGAGAGAGAGAAGGGGTAGGGGGAAGAGAGATACAGAGAGAGAGAGAAGGGGTAGGGGGAAGAGAGATACAGAGAGAGAGAGGGGGTAGGGGGAAGAGAGATAAAGAGAGAGGGGGTAGGGGGAAGAGAGATTGAGAGATAGGGGGTAGGGGGAAGAGAGATACAGAGAGAGGGGGGGGGGTAGGGGGAAGAGAGATACAGAGAGAGAGGGGGGGTAGGGGGAAGAGAGATACAGAGAGAGAGGGGGGGTAGGGGGAAGAGAGATACAGAGAGAGAGGGGGTAGGGGGAAGAGAGATACAGAGAGGGAGAGAGAGAGAGAGAGAGAGAGAGAGAGAGGGGGTAGGGGGAAGAGAGATACAGAGAGGGAGAGAGAGAGAGAGAGAGGGGGTAGGGGGAAGAGAGATACAGAGAGAGAGGGGGAGGTAGGGAGGAGAGATACAGAGAGGGGGGGTAGGGAGGAGAGATACAGAGAGGGGGGGAGTAGGGGGAAGAGATACAGAGAGAGAGAGAGAGAGAGAGAGAGAGAGAGGGGGTAGGGGGAAGAGAGATACAGAGAGAGAGGGGGTAGGGGGAAGAGAGATACAGAGTGAGGGGGGTAGGGGGGAGAGAAATACAGAGAGAGAGGGGGTAGGGGGAAGAGAGATACAGAGAGAGAGAAGGGGTAGGGGGAAGAGAGATACAGAGAGAGAGAGAAGGGGTAGGGGGAAGAGAGATACAGAGAGAGAGAGGGGGTAGGGGGAAGAGAGATAAAGAGAGAGGAGGTGGGGGGAAGAGAGATGGAGAGAGAGGGGGTAGGGGGAAGAGAGATACAGAGAGAGAGACAGGGGGTAGGGGGAAGAGAGATACAGAGAGAGATCTTCTCAACCACTAGGCCTATATCCCCTTCACACTGCAGCAAATACAGAAGTATGTATGTGGACACCTCTTCAAGTAAGTGGATTCGGCTATTTCAGCCACATCCGTTGCTGACAGGTGTATACAATCGAGCACACAGCTATGCAATCTCCATAGACAAACACTGGCAGTAGAATGGCCCATACTGAAGAGCTCAGTGACTTTCAACATGGCACCGTCATAGGATGTCACCTTTCCAATAAGTCAGTTCGTCAAATTTCTGCACTGCTAGAGCTGCTCTGGTCAACTGTAAGTGCTGTTATTGTGAAGTGGAAACGTCTAGGATCAACAACGACTCAGTCGCGAAGTAGTAGGCCACACAAGCTCACAGAGCTCACGTAGCACGTAAAAATCATCTACCCTCGGTTGCAACACTCACTACCAAGTTCCAAACTGCCTCTGGAAGCAACGTCAGCACAGGGACTGATCATCGGGAGCTTCATGAAATGGGTTTCCATAGCCGATCACCAATGAGCAAAGCTCGCCGACATCGGACACTGGAGCAGTGGAAACGCATTCCGGAGTAATGAATCACGCTTCACCATCTGGCAGTCCGATGGATGAATCTGGGTTTAGCGGATGCCAGGATAGCGCGTCCTGCCCGGGGCTGTTTTTGCATGGTTCGGGCTAAGCCCCTAAGTTCCAGTGAACGGAAATCTTAACACTACCGCCTACAATGACATTCTGTGCCTCCAACTTTGTGGCAAACGTTTGGGGAAGGGCCTTTCCTGTTTTATCATGACAACGCCTACAGAAATGGTTTGTCGAATTCGGTGGGAAGAATTTGACTGGCCTGCACAGAGCCCTGACCTCAACCCCATCGAACAGCTTTGGGATGAATTGGAACGCAGACTGCGAGCCAGGCCTAATCGTCCAACATCAGTGCCCGATCTCACTAATGCTTGTGGCTGAATTGAAGCAAGTCCCCGCAGCAATGTTCCAACATCTAGTGGAAAGCTTCCCAGAAAAGGGAAGGCTGTTATAGCAGTAAAGGGGGGCCCAACTTATATTAATGCCCATGATTTTGTGATGTACTTCTTCCAGTGGAACAGATATGACTCAGGCTAACAACATCTTTCTCTCATTACTGGGCGATTCAGTTTCAGCAGTATGACAGAGGAGGAAACGGGGAAAGTAGTTGGAAAAGAGAAGTGTCTCTTACCTTCACAGATTCTGTCTAGTCGTTGGCGTTTCACTTTGTGTTTGTCAGGCAGAGCCATGTTGGAACTCCTCTCCTCCTGTTCTCCTCTGTTCTCTTTTCCTGCTGTCAGCCAATCCTCAGGAAGCTAGCACTCTACCCAGAATTGCCCACGAGTCATGCCGCCACACCACACACACCTGCAAAACACCCAGAGGAAAAAGTGATAAGGTTACACACACACACTAACCTAACGTAGCAGGCATAAGAGAAACGCCTGAGCAGAGTTCTCACATGCGGTTTTCAGCAGAAAAGGAAGCTAGGTTGAAAATAGCTATATCCCTAAAACCAAGAACATCCGGTTGTTGGCAACTCCGCAAAGGCTACAAACACACCAATCATCATCAGATCCATCCAAAATACATTCAAACATGCGGACACTAAATGTGGAACAAGAAATTAAAACACAGAAGGAAAAGTTGCTTTTCATTTATTTGCATTTTCACCTTCAAAATTAAGGAACCACAGCCCATATTAAATTGTTGTTGTAAAAGGATAGGATTTTTTCCCCATTAGAAATATTCCAAATGATAGTACCCTGCAATGACATATGGTGACCAGTAGAGGGAGAGCTATCTCAGAGAGCTGTGCAAAAATCTCACCTTCCCAGCCAGATGCCAAAAGCAAACAAAAAAAAAAAAAACATGCATACACACCAATTATCTCTCATTGGTCAGATATTTCCCAATTCAGAGATACTGCAGAATCCCCTTTAAACCCTGAGGCTGAACACAGACACCCCACCGTACACACAAAGATACAGACATGCAAACATGTGCTCTCACCCTCTCACACACTTAGAAGCACTTCCCGTAAGGGCATCCAGTCACACTGTGTGAAATGTGGGTCAGTTATAGTCAGTAGACATTGGTACTGTCTTCGCAAAATATAGAGGAAGGGGGAGGAAGAGAGATCGTGGCCAAGTGAGAAAGATGTGCTAAACCACACTTTGAAAAGCTAAATGAAACAAGGAAGAAGAGCAACTAACAGCATCAGTCAGCCAGGTATGTGACATGTAAAGTTCATCCATCTCTCTACAGTGATTAGGTTTGACATTTAAACCCTGCGTGCACACACACACACTCTCTCTCTCTCTCTCCTCCACAATTTTGTCACTCCCACCGCTTCACGACCTTTCTCTTCCCTTTACCCTAATTACGGTCTCATTAAATCACTCCATATCGTCATCTCTAAATCGCCCAGCTCATCTCCTTCACGTCTAAAGTGTTGTCTAGGATAATAACCTTCAACCATGTGTCCTAACTGACCAGTGGTTGTGTTGAGGTATTGTGTGTGTTATATCTGGGGTCTCCCAGAGAAGCCATAGTGAAGAATTGGCGTCTAGTGCTGACAGGTCAAGCTTTCATGGCTTCCCTTACAAAAACAGTTTAGCTTAAAAAGTTGACAATGGAACAAATTCTGCTCTGTTTTCCATCTCCCTGTCATCTAGTAAATCTTTCTGCAGTTGGTCAAAACAAGAAATGAGGGAAGGAGTGAGAGAGAAACCCGAGAGAGAGAGAGAAACCCGAGAGAGAGAGAGACAGAGAAAAACAGAGACGGAGAGAGAAAAACCAAGCGAGAAAGAGAAGGAAGCCAAAAAGTGTAGTGCCAGAGAGACTATAGTGTATCAGGTGGTGGTCATGAGCCTTCCCTGGGGTCACAGCAGTGCATAGGAGGTGATGCTATACACACTATATCATATGGCGAATGGATGAAAAATTATGACATATCCCTTTCACTGACATAATGTTACACCCACTCTACTGAAAAAGCTGAAATGTCAACTTCGTTGAGAAGGGTTAAGAGTCAACATCAACAACATTTGAATGGAGAACTAACAAGGAGAGTGCAAGAGGCAACCGTCACTCAAGAGGCCCTTACAGGATACACTGGTGAGTTGTAACTAAGTGAACTTAGGTAATGTAACTAAACAATTACAGAGGCTTGTTCTTACAGAGGTGCAGGCTGGGAAAATAGTGATGACCCCCCCCCCCCCTATAAAACCACTCCACAAATACACAAGTGTCCAAGCACACACACACAACAAGTCATACAGAAGTGTCCAAGCACATACAGTACACAAAAACGCAGAGAGCCTCAGGAGTTGTCAGACTCCACAGCCAAGCGCTCAGCAACAATTTCCTGTGTGTGCTCACAGGAAGAGCTCCTTTAAAAAGACCTGAGAAAATGATTCAGGGACAACACTGGTTTCTGGCCCATAAAAATAAACACACTCGGGTTTTCGTTAGGAAAATGTGGCACCTGGACATTTAATAAATGTATTTGATTCATATTGCAACCTGATTAAGGTGTCCACCCACAGTGCTCAGAATGCCAGAAATCACATTAATGGTAATTCACCTTAACAGAGCATGCAACAGAGAGCGTCATTCTTACCGAATTCCGATGAGCAATTTGAAGACGTTAGAATACATAGGCGGCACGTCCATAAGGCTAGGGTGTTAAACTTTCCCCAAAGCAAATTTAATTGACAGAAGTATAGAGCATTATTAGCTTACTCATGTATATACAGAAATAAAATAATTAAGAATAGGCTACTACACCAGAAAGCATGAGTTGGCCAGAGGATCATTAGCTTCTTAAAAAATGTGTAGATTGTTTTAAATCGCATAGAATACAGGCTGAAGGGCCCACAATTTGGACAGAGCGCGCAGCAAATACCAAATAGATAGTTGTTGAGTTGCGACTGTCGGTGAAAATCAGAGACCCAAGCCAGGCATATAGCAACATAAAAAAATACAAAATCACGGAAAAACTGTTTGGAAAGTAAAATTACTATTGCTGTAAATAGAAGACAAAGACTCCAATCTGTTTTTAACTATCAAATGTCTCAACTTAATTGAGCAAAAAGTATCTTAACACACTGCATTGAACAGTCTTTTTTTGCGAACAGTGATTGAGTTATATTGTTAGCCAAAATGATGTAGTAAAACGTTCAGGTTTCAAACAATCAGTTCTATGTTTTCAAAATGTCACGTGTGACGCGCTGAAGCCTGCCAAGTTGCCTATGCACTTGGCGAATGGGAAGCGCGTTTCAATGAACAATTTGTGAAAAAATATATGTTGTAGGCCAAGTGCTTTTTAATCATGGCGATGTTTTTTTTATTTTTATTTTTTACACTGAATTGTCTTCAGAATTGTTACGCAATGACTTGGCTTATTAAAGCACTTTTCACTCCAGCAGCAACAAACAGTTGTTTGATGGGCTGTAGGAGCATCTCTCGTGCTACATACATCGACTGGTATTTCAAATCAATGAACAGGCTAAAATGCATTATTTCGCAATGGGATTTTTTTTCTTCTCTCGGACAATTGACCGGCAGCAATTTTATTTATCAGCGTATGATTTTTTTTTATTTTTTTTTTGGGGGGGGGGGGGGGGTCCCGCGGTTTCTCACACACACTCACCACCTTGGTTGTTTCTTTTCTTTCAGCACTCCCTTGTCCCTTTTAACTACCATACCAGTAACTACCTCTCTCAGTACCTCCATTAGAGTGAGCCAAGAACAAAATGGCTGGGATAGAAAAACAACAAAGAACTGGGCAATAAGACAACACACACATATACCACATCATGTTGGAGTTGCTAGAGGTGCAGTCATTTGTTTTGGCACCTTCACCATTAAAACATTTGACCGTGTCAGATCGCACACGTTGTCCTGGTTTGGCACCGTGGCTCTGCCCGTGTGGTATTAGGAAGGAATGTACGGTTTCTTTAACCAGGGAGGTACAGAGCAGGTGGATGTAAGGTCATGTCAAATCAACCACACAATGCACACGTTTACACAAACATGTCTGTCATCATAGGGGAAGTTGACACAAAAGCATAAAACTGATATAAGGATATAACATGGATGGGGAGGTCCTAAGCAGTGGTGCAATGTCTCTCACATACATGTCCGCACATTTTGGAACCCGTAATAAATATGAGCAAAAAATGTATGAAATAAATCAAACAAACCATTTACCATTTCTTTGTGGATGTTGATGTGTGCGTGGATCATTGTCTTGCTGGAAGAGCCACTTGCAGCAAGCATTTTTTTGGGCTAAAATGTCCTGGTACTTGGTAAAGTTCATGATGCCATTGACCTTAACAAGGGCCCCTGGACCAGTTGAATCTTTAACATTAAAGATCCACCCCCACATTTTACCTTCGGTATGAGGTACTTTTCTGCATATGTTTCTGTTTTTCAACGCCAAACCCACCACTGGTGTGCATGGCCACAGAGCTCTATTTTCATGTCGCCTGACCATAGCACCAATTCCAATCAGAGTTCCAATGCCATTTATCAAACTCCAGGCAGCTCTATGGTCAGACATGTTCTCCAATCTCACAAAACACTTTCCAAAAAGTCTGTGCCATTACCCTCACAAGAGGTGTGTGCCGGAACATTGAAGAAGGGCCAATAGATTTGACACCTATTGTTATTGCCTGTAAAACAAAATATCTTTCTCTGAGAAATTATATTAATAGAAAATAATATGTCACAATTATTTTAAACAGGCAATATAGATCTTTATTTGTATTATTTATTCTAAACATCCTTTTTTGCTGCTCTATATATCAAGGGTGCCAATAATTAAGGACCTGGCTGTGCGTGCGTGCGTACTTACGCACACACACACACACGCGCGCATGCGCGCGCACACACACACACACACTGGGGAGAACAAGTATTTGATACACTGTTGATTTTGCAGGTTTTCCTACTTACAAAGCATGTAGAGGTCTGTAATTTTTTATCATAGGTACATTTAAACTGTGAGACGGAATTTGTATTTTTTTATTTCACCTTTATTTAACCAGGTAGGCAAGTTGAGAACAAGTTCTCATTTACAATTGCGACCTGAATCTAAAACAAAAATCCAGAAAATCACATTGTATGATTTTTAAGTAATTAATTAGCATTTTATTGCATGACATAAAAGTATTTGATCACCTTCCAACCAGTAAGAATTCCGGCTCTCACAGACCTGTTCGTTTTTCTTTAAGAAGCCCTCCTGTTCTCCACTCATGTACCTGTATTAACTGCACTTGTTTGAACTCGTTACTTGTATAAAAGACACCTGTCCACACACTCAGACTCCAACCTCTCCACAATGGCCAAGACCAGAGAGCTGTGTAAGGACATCAGGGATAAAATTGTAGACCTGCACAAGGCTGGGATGGGCTATAGGACAATAGGCAAGCAGCTTGGTGAGAAGGCAACAACTGTTGGCGCAATTATTAGAAAATGGAAGAAGTTCAAGATGACGGTCAATCACCCTCGGTCTGGGGCTCCATGCAAGATCTCACCTCGTGGGGCATCAATGATCATGAGGAAGGTGAGGGATCAGCCCAGAACTACACGGTAGGACCTGGTCAATGACCTGAAGAGGTCTGGGACCACAGTCGCAAAGAAAACCATTAGTAACACACTACGACGTCATGGATTAATATCCTGCAGCGCACGCAAGGTCCCCCTGCTCAAGCCAGCGCATGTCCAGGCCGTCTGAAGTTTGCCAATGACATTCTGGATGATCCAGAGGGGGAATGGGAGAAGGTCATGTGGTCTGATGAGACAGAAATCTAACTTTTTGGTCTAAACTCCACTCGCCGTGTTTGGAGGAAGAAGGATGAGTACAACCCCAAGAACACCATCCCAACCGTGAAGCATGGAGGTGGAAACATCATTCTTTGGGATGCTTTTCTGCAAAGGGGACAGGACGACTGCATCGTATTGAGGGGAGGATGGATGGGGCCATGTATCGCGAGATCTTGGCCAACAACCTCCTTCCCTCAGTAAGAGCATTGAAGATGGGTCGTGGCTGGGTCTTCCAGCATGACAACGACTCGAAACACACAGCCAGGGCAACTAAGGAGTGGCTCCGTAAGAAGCATCTCAAGGTCCTGGAGTGGCCTAGCCAGTCTCCAGACCTGAACCCAATAGAAAATCTTTGGGAGCTGAAAGTCCGTACTGCCCAGCGACAGCCCCGAAACCTGAAGGATCTGGAGAAGGTCTGTATGGAGGTGTGGGCCAAAATCCCTGCTGCAGTGTGTGCAAACCTGGTCAAGAACTACAGGAAACATCTCTGTAATTGTAAACAATTACAATTGGTTTCTGTACCAAATATTAAGTTCTGCTTTTCTGACGTATCAAATATTTATGTCATGCAATAAAATGCAAATGAATTACTTAAAAATCATACAATGTGATTTTCTGGATTTTTGTTGAAGTTACAGACCTTTACATGCTTTGTAAGTAGGAAAACCTGCAAAATCATCAGTGTATCAAATACTTGTTCTCCCCACTGTACATACATACATACATACATACATACACGCAGCGTGTGTAGTATTGCAGATGCGTCATTGTGAGCAATACAAACAGCTGTTAACTTTAAAATATCCACTTGTGACAATCATAATTAGTAGGTAGGTTACCAGAACTAATAGAGCAACATTTATATTCACTTTCATTCTGATTTAGTTTTTACAGAGTGTGTATAACAGGGAGACACCAACTCTGGGAGAAACATTTCAAATCTATCATGTTGGTATCAAAAAGGTGATGTCAAGTTTTCCTCAAACTACTACACACTAAAACATAAAATGTTGCATGTCTGATCACTGCCTCTCTTTCTTACACACACACACTCTTTCTCTTTATGAGAGACTTAAGATGAAAGCTATCTGCCCAATGTCAGGGGAGACGAGGCACAGAAAGAAGTCTTTGAATATCAACAAAAAAAAGAGGTTGAGAAGGAGAGAGAAAAAAACCTGTGAAAGCTAGACTACCCAGGAGGCCTAGTCCATGTGGGCGATATTACAGGCTCAACACAGCACCAGGCTCAGAGAGAGAGAGAGAGAGAATAGAGCGAGCGAGAGCGCGTGCACGAGGGAACAAGAGAGAGGGGGTAGATTGAGGGGAGGGTAGAATCTCGTGGGACTAGTTCTCCATAAGAAACGTCTAGAATGGCTGTGGGTTTTGACTAAGTCAGTGAACACGTCAGGGGGGAGTTGAAGGATGAAATAAAACTACTATAACTAACTTTGTAGTGCAGCACATGACCGAAAAAAACAATCCTTTTCTGCCTTGATATATCTGCCTAGTTAGTGGCGAGTATATTCCTGAAAGTGCAAGATGGCAGGAAAAGCAAAAATAGTAGAGAGAAAAGAAAAATGCAGTTAAGGTTTCTATCTGGTCTCATTAAATGGTGGCAGTTGAGGCTCCGAGGGCCACATAAAGCTGTCATTCAGACCAGTGATTTAAACCGCTTTCTCCTGCCTCCTATCCCAACTACTACAGCCTCCAATTACTGCTCTACACGGTTGCTCTCTTTATCACCCTCAATCTCCCTCCTCTCCTTGTCCTGTCATCATCTGGCCACATCCCTCTTTCATTTCCTTTTTGTATTCCTCCCTTCTTTAATCCCCCTGTTCTTTTTATCTTTCCTTTTCTGAAATTCACTCATTTCATTATTTCTCTTGGTTTAACAGAGTGCTTTCTCGCCATCTCTCTCTTATTCTCTCCCTCCCTGTCTCGCCAACCTCATGAGTCTAATGTAATGGGACTGCAGCATACAAACTGCTGACTCGGGCTAATGCGCAATTTTCTAATAATGCCTATTGGTTTAAGTCACACAGGAAATGCATAAAGGCGGCATTATTTTGCACAGCCTGTTAGGCCAAAAAAAGTAACTTGAGGCATTAGATGTGCATGTTTTTCCTCAGTGCAGCTGATAAACTAAAATAAAACACCCTCTTGAGAAAAATTACATTTCCACATGCCTGGACTTTTCAGCCAACGCAAAGTGGGAATGTTATATGTTAACTAGGGGTATTCACAATTGGTTCTATTCAGAAACCTGACAGAGGGATGATGTATGGCTTTTACATCTTTAACTGATAACAAAAGTCAAGCAGACAGCCTTCATGGAGCCCTCAACATGGACAGAGATGATGGAGCTGACAAAAGAATTACACACCTAATAAGAAAGGGTTGATCAGCATCATAGAATTTGTGCTTGTAGGAGAGGCTGTGCTGACATGTAGGAAAGGCTGTGCTGTGCTGACATGCAGGAAAGGCTGTGCTGTGCTGACATGCAGGAAAGGCTGTGCTGTGATGTAGGAAAGGCTTGCTGTGCTGACATGTAGGAAAGGCTGTGCTGTTGATGACATGTAGGAAAGGCTGTGCTGACAAGGAGGAAAAGCTGTGCTGTGCTGACAAGTAGGAAAGGCTGTGCTGACATGTAGGAAAAGCTGTGCTGTTGATGACTTTATTACAGTTAAACCTTTTCGGGCAATTTTCCTCTAGAATATTTTCCTCGCATAGAAAACCAAGTTCTCCTCCCTGCACAGTGCACACTGTGCTGCTCAAAATGAAATGTTATTAGTCGCATGCACATATTTAGCAGATGTTATTGCGGGTGTAGTGAAATGCTTGTAGAGAGGAGTATCAGGGGGCTAAGTCTACAGCCCAGCACATTAATGGAGGCTAACGGTGCCTGGTTAAAGCCTGAGTAGAGGAGATATTCAAGCTCAAATCTCTTAAGTCACCAGGGGATATGAGGAGTAGTGCAATTCTTAGAAGCCTTAGTAGAATTCTTAGTATAATGGCAGTTGACTCGACCCAAGGGGTCTGTTTACGCCAAATGGAAGGCCAGACGAGGAGTGAACTGTTCGCCACCGACCTAGATTAAAAACAACCAACCAGACATTGCCATGACAACTCTCCACACTCTGATTTCCTGTTTTCTTTGTGTGAGATTACTCTGTGAGAATGGCTGCTGGCACAGACAAACACATGCAGATAGACAGACGTGTCAGGTGGGCCGGGTTCTGGGGATAAGGTAGGTTTAGCTCCAGGGAGGAAGGGGAGAGTCTGAGGACAAAAAGAGAGGTGTTAAGGCTGGGCAGGGGAACTCTGCGAGGAGGCGGTGCTGGTGGAAGAAAATCAGCGTACCATGAAGCTGAATCAGCTGTATTCACTTACAGTATGACCAGCACTGTTTTGTTTCTCCCGAATCAAGCTCTCCTCTTGATTCAGAGTATAAAGGCTTTGTTTCAGCTACACCTGTAGGCGAGTGCTCATATTTGTCTTTTTTCCTGTATGTTGTGTGTGTGCACGCATGTGTCTTCCTCCTGGCCAGTTGGCAGATTAGCAGAGCACAGTGACCTCCCTCCAATAGCGTGCATTTGCGCAACTGTGTGTGTGTGTGTGTGTGTATTATAGTAGAGTGTCAGGGCACAATGCCCTCTCAGTGTGAGCTGATTAATGAACCCTCGTGGATGGTGTATGTTATGTAGCAGGTTAATTACACTGGAATGCTTCCCTGACCAGCAACAGAGGATGAATTCAACAGATACCACAGAGAATACCAGAGAATACCACATAGAACGCCTGGACAACGCCTGGACAAGGTGAACTTAATTTTTATTTAAATAATCTGTCATTCTGCCCCTGAACAAGGCAGTTAACCCACTGTTCCTAGGCCGTCACTGAAAATAATAATTTGTTCTTAACTGACTTGCCTAGTTAAATAAAACAAGTCAAATTAAACTTCAACCACCTGCAAACAAACAGAGATAAAAAGCAACAGAGAGAAAGTAGAGGTGAAACAGACAAAAGAGCAACCAAGAAGACATAATTGGGAAAATCTTAAGTCAGGGGTCAAGGAGGGGTGCAGATAACAAAAGAGAAAAACACCTTGCCTTAATTCCAAGAAAGAGTGAGAATTAGAAAGACAGACAAAGTTGAACAGGTAAAGTAAAATAAAAATACATAATCGATTCAAATAAGAGTAAGTGTTCAGTCTCCATTTCCAACAAGATCTGCTATGTTTCTCTTCCTTTGCCCCAGCAAAGTGGCACTGCTCCTTCCCTTATGATAGTACTCCTGCACTAACAGCACTATAGAAATCCTTTCCCAATCAGAAAGTGTTTTTGACTATGATTTTACAACCAGGCTAAAGACACTAAGAACCTTGTGCTTCTAAGATAATGACTGTAACAATGTCATTTACATTATTGGCCATGTTACAATGGCTGATGCTACTGCCTTCAAGCAGGCGACAAACTCAGTTACCATACTTTGTAACTGTCAGTAGGGATAGGGGTCAGTAATATTATGTACACTACCGTTCAAAAGTTTGGGGTCACTTAGAAATGTCCTTGTTTTTGAAAGAAAAGCAGATGCCTCAAGTCCTCAACTGGCAGCGTCATTAAATACTAACTGAAAAACAACAGTCTCAACGTCACAAGTGAAGACGCGACTCCGGGATGCTGGCTTCTAGGTAGAGTTCCTCTGTCCAGTGTCTGTTCTTTTTCCCCCATCTTAATCTTTTATTTTATTGGCCAGTCTGAAATATGGCTTTTTCTTTGCAACGCTGCCTAGTAGGCCAGCATCCCATAGTCGCATCTTCGCTGTGGACGGTGAGAATGGTGTTTTGCGGGTACTATTTAATAAAGCTTCCAGTTGAGGACTGGTGAGGCATCTGTTTCTCAAACTACACACTAATGTACTTGTCCTCTTGCTCAGTTGTGCATCAGGGCCTCCCACTCCTCTTTCTATTCTGGTTAGAGCCAGTTTGAGCTGTTCTGTAAAGGGAGTACTACACAGCGTTGTATGAGATCTTCAGTTACTTCGCAATTTCTCGCATGGAATACCCTTCATTTCTCAGAACAAGAATAGACTGACAAGTTTCAGAAGATAGATATTTGTTTCTGGCCATTTTGAGCCTGTAATTGAACCCAAAAATGCTGATGCTCCAGATACTCAACTAGCCTAAAGAAGGCCAGTTTTATTGCTTCTTTAATCAGTACAACAGTATTCAGCTGTGCTAACATAATTGCAAAAGAGTTTTATAATGATCAATTAGCATTTTCAAATGATAAACTTGGATTAGCTAACGTTGTGTGCCATTGGAACACAGGTGTGATGGTTGCTGATAATGGGCCTCTGTACGCCTATGTAGATATTCCATTGAAAAACAGCCGTTTCCAGCTACAATAGTCATTTACAACATTAACAAATGTCTATACTGTATTTCTGATTAATTTGATGTTATTTTAATGGACATTTTTTGCTTTTCTTTCAAAAACAAGGACATTTCTAAGTGACCCCAAACAGTTTAACCTTTTTTCAGCTAGGGGGCACTATTTTTATGTTTGGAAAAATAACGTTCCCAATGTAAACAGCCTATTTCTCAGGCCCATATGCTAGAATATGCATATAATTGACAGATTAGGATAGAAAACACTCTAAAGTTTCCAAAACTGTCAAAATATTGTCTGTGAGTATAACAAAACTGATATTGCAGGCAAAACCTGAGGAAAATCAAACCAGGAAATGGCTTCTATTTTGAAAGCTCCATGTTCCATAGCCTGTCTTCGCTCCATTTTAAGGGATATCAACCAGATTCCTTTTCCTATCGCTTCCTCAAGGTGTCAGTCTTTAGACATAGTTTCAGGCTTTTATTTTGAAAAATTAGCGAGAAAGATAACATTGCGTCAGGTTTCACATGAGTTTTGCTTGCGCAACAGAGCTTGGGCAGCCATCGTCTCTCCCTCTCCTACTGAAAAAGAGACAGTGCCGGTTGATATATTATCGATTATACATTTTAAAAACAACCTGAGGATTGATTATAAAAAAAGTTTGACATGTATCTGTGGACATTACAGATACTATTTGGAATTTGTCTGCGTTGTCGTGACTGCTCGAGCCAGTGGATTTCTGAACATAACGCATCAAACAAACGGATAAACTTACATAAACGCCGAGGTTTGCTTTCGCTGTAAAGTATATTTTCAAAATCTGACATGACAGGTGGATTAACAAAGAGCTAGGCTCTGTTTTACTATATTGCACTTGTGATTTCATGAATATAAATATTTTTAGTAATATTATTTGAATGTGGCGCTCTGCAATTCAGTGGTTGTTGATGACAATTATCCCGCTAACGGGATGGTTAGCGTCAAGAAGTTAACAGTAGTATGTGTGTGTATATATATATATATATATATATATATATATATATATATATATATATATATATATATATATATATATATATATTATTAATTATACAGTAGAGGGTGGAAGTTTACATACACTTAGGTTAGAGAATTAAAACTCGTTCTTCAACCACTCCACAAATTTATTGTGAACAAACTATATTTACACAAGCTCTGTCAGGAGGAATGGGCCAAAATTCACCCAACTTATTGTGGGAAGCTTGTGGAAGGCTACCCGAAATGTTTGAGCCAAGTTAAACATTTTAAAGGCAATGCTACCAAATACCAATTGAGTGTATGTAAACTTCGGACCCACTGGGAATGTGATGAAAGAAATAAAAGGTGAAATAAATCATTCTCTACTATTATTCTGACATTTCACATTCTTAAAATAAAGTGGTGATCCTAACTGACCTAAAACAGTGATTTATTACTGGGATTAAATGTCAGGTATTGTGAAAAACAGAGTTTAAATGTACTTGGCTAAGGTGTATGTAAACTTCCGACTTCAACTGTATATAAACTTAGCAAAAAAATAAAACGGCCTTTTTTCAGAACCCTGTCTTTCAAAGATAATTTGTAAAAATCCAAATAACCTCACAGATCTTCATTGTGAAGGGTTTAAACACTGTTTCAATGAACCATAAACAATTAATGAACATGCACCTGTGGAAGGGTCGTTATTAAGACACTAACAGCTTACAGAGAGTAGGCAAATAAGGTCACAGTTATGAAAACTTAGAGGCCTATCAACTGACTCTGAAAAACACCAAAAGAAAGATGTCCAGGGTCCCTGCTCATCTGCGTGAACGTGCCTTAGGCATGCTGCAAGGAGGCATGAGGACTGCAGATGTGGCCAGGGCAAAAAATTGCAATGTCCGTACTGTGAGACGCCTCAGACAGCGCTACAGGGAGACAGGACGGACAGCTGATCGTCCTCGCAGTGGCAGACCACGTGTAACAATACTTGCACAGGATCTGTACATCCGAACATCACACCGCGGGACAGGTACAGGTTGGCACATCAACTGCCCGGCTTACACCAGGAACGCACAATCCCTCCAACAGTGCTCAGACTGTCCGCCATAGCCTGAGAGGCTGGACTGAGGGCTTGTAGGCCTGTTGTAAGGCAGGTCCTCACCAGACATCACCGGCAACTACGTTGCCTATGGGCACAAACCCACCGTCGCTGGACCAGACAGGACTGGCAAAAAGTGCTCTTCACTGACGAGTCGTGGTTTTGTCTAACCAGGGGTGATGGTCAGATTTTCGTTTATCGTCGAAGGAATGAGCATTACACCGAGGCCTGTACACTGGAGCGGGATCGATTTGGAGGTGGAGGGTCCGTCATGGTCTGTGGCGGTGTGTCACAGCATCATTGGACTGAGCTTGTTATCATTGCAGGCAATCTCAACGCTGGGCGTTACAGGGAAGACATCCACCTCCATCATGAGGTACCCTTCCAGCAGGCTCATCCGGACATGACCCTCCAGCATGACAATGCCACCAGCTATACTGCACGTTCTGTGAGTGATTTCCTGCAAGACAGGAATGTCAGTGTTCTGCCATGGCCAGCGAAGAGCCCGGATCTCAATCCCATTGAGCACGTCTCAATCCCATTGGCCATTCCCCCCCAGAAATGTCTGGGAACTTGCTGGTGCCTTGGTGGAAGAGTGGGGTAACATCTCACAGCAAGAACTGGCAAATCTGGTGCAATCCATGAGGAGGAGATGCACTGCAATACTTAATGCAGCTGGTGGCCACACCAGATACTGACTGTTCCTTTTGATTTTGACCCCCCCCTTTGTTCAGGGACACATTATTCCATTTCTGTTAGTCACATGTCTGTGGAACTTGTTCAGTTAATGGTCTCAGTTGTTGAATCTTGTTATGTTCATACAAATATTTACACGTTAAGTTTGCTGAAAATAAACGCAGTTGACAGTGAGAGGACGTTTCTTTTTTTGCTGAATTCATATTACATGCTTCATCAGCAGATTCCTGCAAACATAGCCATGCTCTCTCTGGATGTGGTCTATCATGGATACTAATGAACTCTTCTGTCTCACATCATCCTGTAGTTAATGGAGTTTACTTTGAGAACAACATAGAAAGGGGTCATACTATAAGGATTGAGCTACAGTACTGTAGGCCTATATTTAGTAATTGTGAAGACTGGAGAGTACAGCCTATATTGTCAAAAATAGAAAGGATAGCTAAATCTGTTTTCATAAAATGTGGACAACTCATCCCACTTCATTAAAAAATAGAGCGAGAAATTATGGTTAGGAAAAAATTATAGCATAATAGAACGGCAAGCATCTTATCATTGATCTGGCACTGTTTAAAACAAACTCTTGAAATACATGTTGGTATGATCCCTAATATAAACTCTTAGATAAGCCAAGATGGCTGAGTAGGAGGTATTAGAGGAGGGTGAGTCTGTGGGGCCTTAGCTCCTTGCTACGCTAGCTCAGAAACACATTCCCTACACTTTTGTTCCAGATTATAAATCAAACATCTCCATTTGAGGGAAATCAAACACTGCCAGATGGACAAGTTAAAAGTCAACCATCCCACTGTGCTGTCCAGAGCTAAGTATGAAAGGATTACCCTGTAGGCATGCCAAATACTCCTTCTATCAATATTCATGCAGGAAACGGGGCAATAACATCCATCCATTCTGTTACATCAACCACTCTGGCAGCACTTCTGTCACTTTGTTGACAAGGAGATATGCTATGCTTTCAGAGGGGAGATTAAACATTTTGCGAGTGGCAGTTTTCTAGTCTTTCATTCTCCTCGGCAACAAGCAATACATAGACAACCAGTGCTCTGTAAAGATGTTTGACAGACAGCTATGCAGTGTGTACTGATGCTTGCTCTCCGTCAGCGATACCCTGATGTTCTCATAGTAGGAAATAGAGTATTTCACCCCACAGCGATTGGTTTCTGTTGCATCTTCTGTTGGTATTCTTTTGTGGTCGGTAAACAGTTCAAGTAATGGGTAGTTTCTCAAGAAAGTATTCCACCAACAGGTCAAAGTCCACAGATTCTGTGCTCTGGTTTCCCTTGGTGTTATCCCATCTAGGCCATTAAACAGCCAGAGTTTCACTAGAGGATTGCCCTCCCAAAACCCCAGGGGCCTACTACGACATACAGTGGGGTCTGGAATTATTGGATCTCTTGATAAAGATGAGCAAAAATGACTGTATACATTTTTTTTAAATACAAATACTGAGCTATATGGTATGCCAACAAATTTGAAAAGTTACATTATTTTATACAAACACAGTTGCTCAGAGAAAGAGATTTTGTTTAACAAGTAATACAAAATATAATCTAAGGGTCAAAATGATTGGATAGCCTGTTTTCAATAATCCAGCACCCTTCCCTAGTGAGGATAACAACAGGGTTAAATGTCATTTCAGCAAGCCATGATACCCACCCTCAAATTGTTCTGAAATAGTTTATGTAAATAAAAACAGATAAGATAAGTATTCCTGGAAACATTATTTTGTTGAAATATAATTTGATGTGAGAAATTGCATCCAAATTGGCCATTTTAAATTTATAGTACTCATATAATATTCAATAATTATAGTATCTAACAACAACAAAAATTCTAACAATAATTAAGACATGAGGAATCCAAAGAAATGGTCAAAAGCTATCCACGAGGACCTCCCAAGTGGTGCAGTGGTCTAAGGCGTCACTACAGATCCTGGTTCGATCCCAGGATGTGTCGCAGCCGGCCGAGACTGGGAGACCCACGAGGTGGCACACAATGGGCCCAGCGTCGCCTGGGTTAGGGGAGGGTTTGGATGGCCGGGTTGTCCTTGTCCCATTGTGTCCTAGTGACTCCTGTGGCGGGCCGGGCGCAATGCACGCTGACTCGGTTGCCAGGTGTACGGTGAAGAAGACCAAGTCCATATTATGGCTAGAACAGCTCAAATAAGCAAAGAGAAACGACAGTCCATCATTACTTTTAGACATGAAGGTCAGTCAATACGGAATATTTCAAGAACTTTTAAAGTTTCTTCAAGTGCAGTCGCAAAAACTATCAAGCGCTATGAAACTCTCATGAGGACCGCCACAGGAATAGAAGACCCAGAGTTACCTCTGCTGCAGACAATAAGTTCACTAGAGTTACTAGCCTCAAGAGATCGCAGCCCAAATAAATGCTTCACAGAGTTCAAGTGACAGACACATCAACATCAACTGTTCAGAGGAGACTGTGTGAATCTGCAATGAAACCACTACTAAAAATACATCAATAATAAGAAGAGACTTGCTTGGGCTAAGAAACACCAGCAATGGACATTAGACTGGTGGAAATCTGTCCTTTGGTCTGAAAGGTAGTCCAAATTGGAGATTTTCGGTTCCAACCGCCGTGTCCTTTTGAGACAAGGTTGTGGGTGAACGGATGATCTCTGCATGTGTATTTCCCACCGCATAGCATGGAGGAGGAGGTGTTATGGTGTGGGGGTGCTGTGCTGTGCTGGTGACACTGGATGTATTTAGAATTCAAGGCACACTTAACCAGCATGGCTACCACAGCATTCTGCGGCGAAACACCATCCCATCTGGATTGGGCTAGGTGGGACTATCATTTGTTTTTCAAAAGGACCTCCATGCTGTGTAAGTGCTATTTTACCAAGAAGGATAGCGATGGAGTGCTGCATCAGATGACCTGGCCTCCAAAATCCCCCGACCTCAACCAAATTGAGATGGGTTGCGATGAGAGTGAAGGAAAAGCAGCCAACAAGTGCTCAGCATATGTGGGGACTGCATTCCAGGTGAAGCCTAGTTCGGATGTCTTCACTATTATTCTACAATGTAGAAAATAGTGAAAATAAAGAAACTGTTGAATGGGTAGGTGTTCTAAAACTTTTGACCGTTAGTGTATATATATTTTTAAAGACATCCACGGACCACCTACGACAATCCCACCCCAACAACGAGTATATAATATCAGTTCTGCATGTTTGACAAGTTGTGGCTCGGAGAATTGTTTCTTCATCTTCTATAATGTATTCTAAGTGAATATGGTTAAGTTTTTTTCCCCTGTTCTGAGAAATTAGTCATTGAAGTTGTTGGGTTTATGTCCTATCATGCATCCTGAAATTACCTTGTTCTTCTGACCACCAGATGGTGGTGTTCTTGCTATTAGGTGATTATTTGTTAAAGGGATAGTTCAATCAAATTACAAAATTATCCTTTTTGTTTCTTGTTTATAGTCTATGGACCAGGTATGACAGCAACCCATGCTTTAGTTTTGTTTACATGGTCACTATTTAAAATGAAAACTTTTCTGAATTTGTGGCACAAATCCAATGCAAGTCAACGGTACCAATAATAGACTTTTCCCGCTTCATATCCAAATAATCTATAAGTAACATCATTGAGTTACACAATCAATTTGTAGATACTTTAAAATGATTTGGACATGAAGCGTGTGAATGATGCTGAATGGGCGGACTAAAAAAAAAGAGTTCTCGAGCAAGTGTGAAAAACTTTCAGAGGGATTTTCTGGTACTTGTCTACAAGTTGGAATAACTTAAAAAGTTCATCACATTTGAAATATGCCTAACTTTCCCATTGTCATGGAAATTCTTACACGGGGACACCTGAAGAGAGCGCTGCCCCTGAATGAGGGACACCTGTCTCTAGTCTATTTTACCATTATCTTACAGGATACAATTAAGTTAAGGTGGAGGGGGGGAATCACCAGTCCCCTGGGGCCCTGACCCTTTAATGGGACTGGTCAGTTGGTAAATATGCACATTTATTTTCTTCACTTCTGCCTATAAAATAGGAAATATGTTGGTAATGGTTGACAATTATGCAAAATGTATTTAAGTTTTCCCCACCTCGAGTGATATGTGTATTGCTGTTGTTTACTTGCTTTGTTTTTGTCTTGCTTCAATACCAAATCTCACCAGATTGGGTCTGCTGGGTGGTTGGGATTTCTCCCTAAGGATTATCCCTCTAACTCCCTGACCAAGTAACTCTTCGGTTAGATCGCCAAGACGATAGGGGAGTTTAAGCCAATTTGGGCAACAACAAAAAAGTTTGTGTTATGTCTTTGACATTTGTATTAAGAATATTGGTAGTAGTAATAATTTCTCATACAGTAAAGAATTTGTTATACAGTGAATAATTTGTCTGGATTTCCAGAATCAGAAATCCCCTAAACTAAACTGTTCTTCTAGTCTGTCCTTTCTCGAGGTTATGGCGAAGGTGACCACAGCTGGTATCCAGATGCACAGAAGGGATATCCTGCCGACAAAGCCAAGTAATCATAAAGTTAGTGATGCCAAATGGTCGTGGAAATTCTTACACAGGGACACCTGAAGTCAATCTTAAATGAATCATTCTCTATTATCAGCACGCTAGAGAGGTTCCAATTAACTCAATGCACAAGTCAATCAGGAGCTCTCCCGGGGCAGTCCCGTTAGTTCCCTTATATACTGGTTACAGAGACGTTACATAGGCATAGTTCATAGGGTTGGTTCATGTGTCTGGCACTGTCTCTAATCTTAACTTAAAGAACATATTCTGGGAGTTTTGCCAGATGGTCCTAAGGAGGTCATGACAGCCCCTTAGGACTGGCCTAAGCGTCATGTCTGGAGGAAACCTGGCATCATACCTAAGATTAAGCATGGTGGTGGCAGAATCATGCTGTGGGGGTGTTTTTCAGCAGAAGGGACTGGGACACAAGTCAGGATCAAGGCAAAGATGAACAGAGCAAAGTAGAGAGAGATCCTTGATGAAAACCTGCTCCAGAGCGCTCAGGACTTCAGACTGGGGCGAAGGTTCACCTTCCAACTGGGCAACTACCCTAAGCACACAGCCAAGAAAACGCAGGAGTTGCTTCGCGACAAGTCTCTGAATGTCCTTGAATGGCCCAGACAGAGCCCGGACTTGAACGCAATCGAACATCTCTGGAGAGACCTGAATATAGCTGTGTAGCGACGCTCCCCATCCAACCTGACAGAGCTTGATAGGATCTGCATAGAAGAATGGGAGAAACTCCCCAAATACAATTGTGCCAAGCTTGTAGCGTCATACCCAAGAAGACTCGTGGCTGTAATCGCTGCCAAAGGTGCTTCAACAAAGTACTGAGTAAAGGGTCTAAACACATGTAAATGTTCTGTTTTTTGTATATAAAAAAAAAATAGCTAAAATTTAAAAATAACGTTTTGTTTTGTCATTATGGGGTATTGTTCATAGAGTCTTGAGGAAAATTTGTTTTTAAATCACATTTTATTAGTCACATGCGCCAAACCTTACAATTAAATGCTTACTTACGAGCCCTTATCTGACAGTGCCGTTTCAAAAAATACGGATAAGAATAAGAGATTAAATTAACAAATCTTTTCAGTCTCCTGAGGGGGAATAGGTTTTATTGTGCCCGCTTCACGACTGTCATGGTACACTTGGATCATGTTAGTTTGTTGGTGATGCGGATACCAAGGAACTTAAAGCTCTCAACCTGCTCCACTGCAGCCCCGTCGATGAGAATGGGGGCGTGCTCGTTCCTCTTTTTCCTGTAGTCCACAATCATCTCCTTTGTCTTGATCATGTTTAGGGAGAAGTTGTTGTCCTGGCCCCACACGGCCAGGTCTCTGACCTCCTCCCTATAGGCTGTCTCGTTGTTGTCGGGGATCAGGCCTACCACTGTTGCGTCATCTGCAAATTTAATGATGGTGTTGGAGTCGTGCCTGGCCGTGCAGTCATGAGTGAACAGGGAGTACAGGAGGGGGCTGAGCATGCACCCGAGGGGCCCCTGTGTTGAGGATCAGCGTGGCGGATGTGTTGTTACCTACCCTTTATCCACTTTAGAACAAGGCTGTAACGTAACAAAATGTGGAAAAAGTCAAGGGGTCTGAATACTTTCCCGAATGCACTGTACTTTTGGTCAGGTAGCGTATCTTTACTTTTATGACAATTTGGTACTTTTTCCACCACTGAAAAACATCACCAAATTCACTGAGAATACATTACATAGGATGAAAAAAAACGTACTCAGATCCACAGCTCCATACTTTTTTTTCAAACATAGAGAACTGATACTATATACTTGTTGTTGGGCTGGGATTGGCGTGGGGGTCCATGAGTGGCTTTGTTAATTTCTTTGGATTCCTCATGTCTAACTCGTTGTTAGAAAAGGGTTTGTCCAAATCGGATGTGAGGTACTATATTTATGAGATTGGAGAATACATTGGGAGGGATATTACACCATTCCTGTATACAAAATCTTTCCAAATCCTTGATATCCTTGGCCTTCGAAAGAAACATGCATATGCTGAAAATACATCACCCCTCCTGCAAAATATGGTGAAGGATCTTTGATGTTATGGGGCTATTTTGCTTCCACTGGTCCTGGGGCCCTTGTTAAAGTCAACGGCATCATGAACTTTACCAAGTACCAGGAGATTATAGGCCAAAACTTTGTAACCCCAAGCACACATCAAAATCCATAAATAAATGGTTAATTGATTACAAAATCAACATCTTGCAATAGCTATCTAAGTCTCCAGACTTGAACCCCATTAAAAACCTGTGGTTTGAATTGCAGTCCATAAGCGCAGATGAAGGAGAAGTATGGAGCAAAGGTCTAAGATCCCTTCCCATGTGTTCTCTAATCTCATAAAACATTTTCGAAAAAGGCTCAGTGTCGTTATACTCGCAAGTGGAGGGTACTGGACTATTGAAAATAGGGGGTCCAATCATTTTGACTCTTATTATTTTTTTTTTATGTATTTGTATTACTTCTCTTAGCAATTGTATTATTATAAAATATAGCTCGGTATTTGTATTATTTATTTTATAGTCTTTTTTGCTCATATTTATCAAGGAATCCAATAATTCCGGACCCCACTGTAACCGTCAAGATAATATAGTACATGGGTGCCAGCAGACCTGATTTCCATGATTTCTAAGAGCACTCCAACACAGTATTTTTCCTTCACAATGAATCATTTTATTAGACTGCACATTCACAAAAACGAATTTGCATTTAAATATGCAGGAGCTGTTATCCTTTCATAATACAATTTATATCATGCTGCTAGAAGTTCTGGAGTTGTCATAAACAGCCTTTTATTCAAAGACCTTTTCAAATGTCAGGTCCCATCAAACACTGTGACAGGTCTTTCTACTCCAAGAAAGAAAATAAAAGAAGGCTTATCATGCATATTCATGTGCCTTTCAGACAGCTACTTCAACCGCTCTGGTTTTACAATTGGCAACACAGAAGAGTGAAGTGTAAGGTAAAAGAAAATAGCTTTTACTTTTCTGCTAATAACTCAACAAGATATTTGCACTGGGTATTTTGCTTCTCTGCCAAGATGGACTGTTTGCTTGTTATTTATTTACAATCATTGCCATTTGGCCAAATCTGTAGGATTAGCCAAGTTCGTGCACTAAATTACACAATTGAAGACACTACAAATACAATGAATGATTGTATATAAAGCATGTAATCACTTTGCACTAGCCTTGGCATGACCGGTCAGCTATGTTGATACCATGATGTAACCACTGGCAGACAACATTCCTTTCCCTGAAACAGTCGACCAAAACATCTTTCCAAAACCATACTTTGTGGGAGAGAAATGCCAAACATTTGAATTCCCACAATGAATAGTGCTGTATCGAAGAATGACTAACAAACAATAAGAGTAAGTCCTTTCTTTTCTCATAGTCAGCACAATTCTCTTGAAGTGAAGTAGAAAATACAGCCATTGCCTTCACCTCAGGCTCCCAGACACCTCAGGCTCCCAGACACCTCAGGCTCCCAGACACCTCAGGCTCCCAGACACCTCAGGCTCCCAGACACCTCCGGCTCCCAGACACCTCCGGCTCCCAGACACCTCCGGCTCCCAGACACCTCAGCCTTTTATCTCATAGTTGACTCGTCCCTACATCAGCAGGAAACATCCTCCGGACACTACTCCATGTCAGCTGAACTGAATGAGGCCCATCTATGGCACAAAAGAGCACTTCCTCCTAGCTTCAACTCACCCCAGAGATGCTGAGACAGGAGAGAGGAGATAAAAAAGTTTTGCTTCTTGGTGAATTGACAGTGTTTCTTGTGTCATTGGCTGTTTTTTTCCCCACCAAAGTTGAAGGCTATGTCAGCACATTCCCTCTCCCTCTCCAGGTAGCAGATAATGGATGTTATCAGATATTTATGTAGTTAGTGTTGAAGTCAGAAGTTTACATACACTTAGGTTGAAGTCATTAAAACTTGTATTTCAACCACTCCACAAATTTCTTGATAACAAACTATAGTTTTGGCAAGTCGGTTAGGACATCTACGTTGTGCATGACACAAGACACATTTTTCCAACAACTGTTTACAGACAGATTACTTCACTGTATCACAATTCCAGTGGGTCAGAAGTTTACATACACTTAGCTGACTGTGCCTTTAAACAGCTTGGAAAATTCCAGAAAATAATGTCATGGCTTTAGAAGCTGCTGACACTAATTGACATCATTTGAGTCCATTGGAGGTGTACCTGTGGATGTATTTCAAGGCCTACCTTCCAACTCAGTGCCTCTTTGCTTGACATCATGGGAAAATCAAAAGAAATGAGCCAAGACCTCAGAAAAACAATTGTAGACCTCCACAAGTCTGGTTCATCCTTGGGAGCAATTTCCAAACGCCTGAAGGTACCACGTTCATCTGTACAAACAATAATACTCAAGTATGAACACCATAGGACCACAGCCGTCATACCGCTCAGGAAGGAGATGCGTTCTGTCTCCTACTGATGAACGTACTTTGGTGCGAAAAGTGCAAATTAATCCCAGAACAACAGCAAAGGACCTTGTGAAGATGGAGGAAAAAGGTACAAAAGTATCTATATCCACAGTAAAACAAGTCCTATATCGACATAACCTGAAAGGTCTCTCAGCAAGGAAGAAGCCACTGCTATAAAACCACCATAAAAAAGCCAGACTACAGTTTGCAACTGCACATGGGGACAAAGATCGTACTACACCATCCCAACCGTGAAGCACGGGGGTGGCAGCATCATGTTGTGGGGGTGCTTTGTTGCAGGAGGGACTGGTGCACTTCACAAAATAGATGGCATCTCGAGGGAGGAAAATTACATGGATATATTGAAGCAACATCTCAAGACATCAGTCAGGAAGTTAAAGCTTGGTCGCAAATGGGTCTTCAAAATGGACAATGACCCCAAGCATACTTCCAAAGTTTTGGCAAAATGGCTTAAGGGCAACAAAGTCAAGGTATTGGAGTGGCCATCACAAAGTCCTGACCTCAATCCTATAGAAAATGTATGGGCAGAACTGAAAAAGAGTGTGGGAGCAAGGAGGCCTACAAACCTGACTCAGTTACACCAGCTCTGCCAGGAGGAATGGGACAAAATTCCCCCAACTGATCGTGGGAAGCTTGTGGAAGGCTACCCAAACATTTTACCAAAGTTATACAATATAAAGTCAATGCTACCAAATACTAATTAAGTGCATGTAAACTTCTGACCCACTGGAAATATGATGAAAGAAATAAAAGCTGAAATTAAATCAATTAACTTTCTTAAAATAAAGTGGTGATCCTAACTGACCTAAAACGGAGAATTTTTATGGGGATGCATTTGGCTATGCATTTGGCTAAGGTGTATGTAAACTTCCGACTTCAACTGTTACATGGGTTTTAACTTGTAAACAAACCAATCATTTTTCAATTGTACAATTTGGCATTCCCACATATAAAAACCACAAAGTCGGCCGGAAAACCCCGAACAGAAGATCATAATTTCTATGACTCACAAGGTGGAGGAACATATTGCCTGTAGTCTACTGTACATGGTAAACTGGTGAGCACCAAGTGGCACTTCCATTTTAGTATAGAAAACATTGGTAAGGATTTTTCTTCAATATTCACAACATAGACACAATTGAAAATCTTTATATAATAATATAATAATACATTTTATGACGTGTAAAAATATAATTGAGTGAACATTTGCAAGCCAGCAGCAGATTAAATAGATAGTGATTTCTCTCCTCCCTCTTCTTGGTTTTAGCTTGTAGCTATCAGTCTAACTGGCTAGGTTTAGGATATTTACTAGCCAGTACCAGTAACAAACGTTGCTATGTTATAGACAAACGGCACTACACAAACAAAATCTAGTTCACTTATTTTGCCAGCTAGAAAGAAAGACAAATGCATTCAACAACTATTTTTAAATTATGTTCCAGCCCCCTGACTATCTGCTCAAGAAATACAATTGGCCCGTGGCTGAATCTAGTTCATGATCCCTGCCCTAGCAGATGACAGAATAAAATAATGTTGGAGGTGTCGCATCAACCAGAGCGGATCCATCCAACAAACCATCCAAACACAGACACACAGAGCCCGAGGGCAGACAGCCAGCAACTCCCAAAACACAACTCAGGGCAAGCTTTCCCATTAACCAAACTCCACAATCCACCCCTCTGAAAAATGGCTGGCTCCAGGGCTTCCCTGAAATGGCTCTTGGGCTTCTCTGATCAGATCCATGGATGAAGCGTCACACTCGGCAGCCCGAATAGAAAACTCCCCCAGAGCCACAGAACGACTGAATTACCACAACGCAGCCCCAACAAACACCTTGAAAACGACTCTTTCCCATAGTCTTGTACTATCTATGACAGCATCAGCAGTTAGCTAACAACAGCTGGCAGGCATTTTTACATTTGGTTAGTTTTAGGTGGAAGACGTGAGCTAAATGTCTGCCACCTAGCTCTTTCACTTACTCGGGAAGAAATGTGCCACGCCTCACTCTCACAAACATATCCCACTTTTTTAACAAAGTTTTTCATTCACCATGTGACGCTGACCGCATGGCGTTGTGGGATTGTTTGCGAAGTTAAAGCCGATTTAGAGAAAACCTCAAACCCAACTTTGAGAACAAGATTACAATATTATAACAATTGATTTAAGATTTTATAATTTGGGAATGTTTTCTTTGGGTCCTATAAAAGTTACTATTATATGCATTTCTGGCATTGAAAAAAATAGGTGCTACACTCCCTTTAACACAGCATAGAACAGAAAAGATATACCAGACTGCCCAGTACAGCACAGCAAAATTCAGGAAAGAGCAGCATTGCACTCTGCCATTGAGCAGACACCTCTTTCTTTGTGCTCTGGTCTTTTACATTCTATTTTACAGTCTGTGTAGCGGGCAGCAGTGTTTTCATAGCTAATGGTTAGCCCCCCCCCCCGCCCCCCCCCTGCATGCATATAGCAAGCCAGTCAGGAACCCCACTGGGTGCAGATGGCGCTTTGTCTGTGTGCTCCCAAAAGCACACATACTGTATACCCAAAAACTGTTTGATGTTGTTGGATGGCTGTGCTGCTAATGATTCATAATCCTCCATGGTATATGAAAGTTTATAAAAGGTCTTGAAATAACTAACTTTGCCAAGTGAGGGAAGGACAGAGAGAGCATGCAAGAACAGAGAAGGAAAAGCTTGACACGCATCTGCTGGTAAGACATATGGTTGTGTGACTGAGTTTGTATGTGCTTGACAATGAGACAGACAGACAAATTGATAGTGAGTGAGAGAGAGAGAAATTGATAGTGAGTGAGAGAGAGAAACAAATAGATAGACAAATCAGTGTAAACAATGTACTGAGCAAATGTCAAATTGGCTTTTTACCAAATTATCGCACGACAGACCATGTATTCACCCTGCACACCCTAATTGACAAACAAACAAACCAAAAACAAAAGAAAAGTCTTCTCATGCTTTGTTGATTCCAAAAAAGCCTTCAACTCAATTTGGCATGAGGGTCTGCTATACAAACTGACAGAAAGTGGTGTTGGGGGAAAAACATACGAGATCCATGTACACAAACAACAAGTGTGAGATTAAAATAGGCAAAAAACACAAATTTCTTCCCGCAGGGATGCAGCTTAAGCCCCACGCTCTTCAACATATATATCAACGAATTGGCAAGGACACTAGAAAAGTCTGCAGCACTCGGCCGCACCCTACGAGAATCTGAAGTAAAATGTCTACTGATGATCTGGTGCTTCTGTCACCAACCAAGGAGGGCCTACAGCAGCAACTAGATCTTCTGCACAGATTCTGCCTCCAACACTCTACTCAACAAATTAGGTGCAGTCTATCACAGTGCAATCCGTTTGGTCACCAAAACCCAATATACTACCCACCACTGCGGCCTGTATACTCTTGTTGGCTTGCCCTCGCTTCAAACTCGTCACCAAACCCACTGGTTCCAGGTCATCTAGAAGTCTTTACTAGGTAAAGCCCCGCCTTATCAAAGCTCACAGGTCACAATAGAGGCACCCACCCATAGCACACGCTCCACAGGTATATCTCACTGGTCACCCCCAAAGCCCCAATTCCTCCTTTGGCTGCCTTTCCTTCCAGTTCTCTGCTGCCAATGACTGGAACGAACTGCAAAAATCACTGAAGCTGGAGACACATATCTCCCTCACTAGCTTTAAGCACCAGCTATCATGTGCATAGGCCATCTGTAAATAGCCCATCCAACTACCTCATCCACATACGTATTTATTTATCTTGCTCCTTTGCACCCCAGTATCTCTACTTGCACATCTACCATTCCAGTGTTTAATTGCTAAATTGTCATTACTTCGCCACCATGGCCTATTTACTGCCTTACCTCCCCTATCATACCTCATTTGCACACAATGTATATAGACTTTTCTTCTACTGTATTACTGGCTGTATGTTTGTTTATTCCATGTGTAACTCTGTGTTGTTGTATGTGTCGAACTGCTTTGCTTTATCTTGGCCAGGTCACAGTTGTAAATGAGAACTTGTTCTCAACTAGCCTGCCTGGTTACATAGAATGTGAAATAAATTATTTATTTCTTAAATAAAAACTATATATACACCTTGGCCTAAACATCAGCACAAGGAAAGAAGGGCATTCTATGCCATCAAAAGGAACATCAAATTCAACATACCAATTAGGATCTGGCTAAAAATACTTGAATCAGTTATAGAGCCCTTTATCGACGTCTGGGGTCCGCTCACCAACCAATAATTCACAAAATGGGACAAACACCAAATTGAGAGACTGCATGCAGAATTCTGCAAAAATAGCTTCAGTGTACAACGTAGAACACCAAATAATGCATGCAGAGCAGAATTAGGCCGATAGCCACTAATTATCAAAATCCAGAAAAGAGACGTTAAATTCTACAACCACCTAAAAGGAAGCGATTCCCAAACCGTCCATAACAAAGCCATCACCTACAGAGAGATTAACCTGGAGAAGAGTCCCCTAAGCAAGCTGGTCCTGGAGCTCTGTTCACAAACACACCGCACAGAGCCCCAGGACAGAAACACAATTAGACCCAACCAAATCATGAGATAACAAAAAGATAATTATTTGACACATTTGAAAGAATTAACAAAATAACAGAGCAAACTAGAATGCTATTTGGCCCTAAACAGAGAGTACACAGTGGCAGAATACCTGACCACTGTGACTAACCCATACCTAAGGAAAGCGTTTGACTATGTACAGACTCAGTGAGCATAGCCCTGCTATTGAGAAAGGCCGCCGTAGGCAGACCTGGCTATCAAGAGAAGACAGGCTATGTGCACACTGCCCACAAAATGAGGTGGAAACTGAGCTGCACTTCCTAACCTCCTGCCCAATCTATGACCATATTAGAGAAACATATTTCCCTCAGATTACACAATTGAGTGCTCGTTTAGAATTGGAAAACAATCCAGATTTTGATAAAGTTCCATCTACTGGGTGAAATACTGAGGTGTGCGATCACAGCAGCAAGATTTGTGACCTGTTGCCACAGGAAAAGGTCAACCAGTGAAGAACAAACACCATTGTAAATACAACCCATATTAATGTTTATTTATTTTCCCTTTTGTACATCGTTACAACACTGTATATATACACATAATAACATTTTTAATGTCTTTATTATTTTGGAACTTCTGTGAGTGTAATGTTTACTGTTCATGCTATTGTTTATTTCACTTTTGTATATTATCTACTTCACTGGCTTTGGCAGTGTTAACATATGTTTCCCATGCTAATAAAGCCCTTTGAATTGAATTGAGACAGACAAATAGACAATGAGACAGACAATGAGATACAGAGAGAGAGAGAGAGAGAGAGAGAGACAATGAGACAGACAATGAGATACAGAGAGAGAGACATACAACGAGAGGCAATGAGACAGACAGACAGACAGACAATGAGAGATGGACAGACAGACAATGAGAGATGGACAGACAATGAGAGACGGACAGACAATGAGAGACGGACAGACAGGCACAGACTACGAGAGAGACAGACAGACAATGAGCCAGACAGACAGACAATGCGAGAGACAAAGAGAGAGAGACAGACAATAAGAGACAGACTACGAAAGAGCCAGACAGACAATGAGAGACAATGAGCCAGACAGACAATGAGAGACAGACAGACAGAGACAGACGAGAGAGACAGACAGACAATGAGCCAGACAGACAGACAATGCGAGAGACAATGAGAGCCAGACAGACAATGAGAGACAATGAGAGACAGACAGACTACGAGAGAGACAGAAAGACTAAGAGAGAGACAGAAAGACTAAGAGAGAGACAAACAATGAGCCAGGCAGACAATGAGCCAGACAGACAGACAATGCGAGAGACAATGAGAGAGAGCCAGACAGACAATGAGAGACAGACAGACTACGAGAGAGACAGAAAGACTACGAGAGAGACAGAAAAACTAAGAGAGAGACAGAAAAACTAAGAGAGAGACAGACAATGAGCCAGGCAGACAATGAGCCAGACAGACAGATATAAGAAAATAAGAGCTTGCTTTATGACCTGAGATTGTATTTAATAGAATAACAATGTCTCCCTCACTCCTCCTCTTTGTGCATAATCAATCAACACACAACTCCTCTCACCTCCATCTCCTCCTACAATAACACTTTCCTTAGCAAACCCACTCACCCAGCCCTGGCAAAGCCTCCATGATGTTGAGAGCAATTGAGTGCTCGTTTAGATTAAAATCACCTGTCATTAAGGAGAGGAGTGGAAATCTACAGAGCAGCGTTTTTCACAGGGTAGGAGGCCACTACCAGGCCCAGTGGCATGGCATGCTGATCCTCCTACTGTAATACACTGAGAAGGCTGTAAAAGCCTACCACTGCTGAGTTCTCCATCTCACAGTGAAGTTGAATCTCAAAAGTATTTTCCTTGATCCTTGAATCTGTTCTCCTCCATGCCGGAAACAAGACCACCTCCAACCCCCCGCACTCCCAAACACAGCACCAGGTCCACTTACCTTGGCAAATAGGTTATCAACAGGCATTGAGAACCAGGAATCTGCAGGGTAGTCTATTCCAGGGTTCCCCAATTAGGTGGCCCAATGGCTAAATTATTCCCCCCCAAGTTCTATTTGTCCCCCCCCCTAAGTTTTCTGAACAAAATATATAAACTGAGTACACCAAACATTAGGAACACCCCCCTCAGAACAGCCTCAATTCGTATGGGCTCTATGAGATGTCGAAAGTGTTGCTGGTCCATGTTGACTGAATTTTTTATAATAATTTTTTTTAAATCACCATTATTTAACCAGGTAGGCAAATTGAGAACAAGTTCTTATTTACAACTGCGACCTGGCCAAGATAAAGCAAAGCAGTGTGACACAAACAACAGAGTTACACATGGAATAAACAAGCGTACAGTCAATAACACAATAGAAAAAAAAGAAGGAGGTAAGGCAAAGGACAAGGCTGGAGATCACTCTGACTGGGTTCGAATAACAGACTGGAAGCTTCAAAAGGCGGGTGGTGCTTGGAATCATTGTTCTTCCTCTGTCAATCATGGTTACCTGCAAGGAAATGCGTGCTGTCATCATTGCTTTGCACAAAAAGGGCTTCACAGGCAAGGATATTGCTGCCAGTAAGATTGCACCTAAATCTAACCTAAACTATCTATCGGATTATCAAGAACTTCAACGAGAGCGGTTCAATTGTTGGCTTCAGAGCAACCAAGGCTTCAGAGCAACCAAGAAAGTCCAGCAAGCGCCAGGACCGTTGATTCCGCTGCGGGATCGGGGCACCACCAGTACAGAGCTTGCTCAGGAATGGCAGCAGGCAGGTGTGAGTGCATCTGCATGCACAGTGAGGCGAAGACTGTTGGAGGATGGCCTGGTGTCAAGAAGGGCAGCAAAGAAGCCACTTCTCTCCAGGAAAAACATCAAGGACAGACTGATATTCTGCAAAAAGGTACAGAGATTGGACTGCTGAGGACTGGGGTAAAGTCATTTTCTCTGATGAATCCCCTTTCCCATTGTTTGGGGCACCCGGAAAAAAAGCTTGTCCGGAGAAGACAAGGTGAGCGCTACCATCAGTCCTGTGTCATGCCAACAGTAAAGCATCCTGAGACCATTCATGTGTGGGGTTGCTTCTCAGCCAAGGGAGTGGGCTCACTCACAGTTTTGCCTAAGAACACAGCCATGAATAAATAATGGTACCAACACATCTTCCGAGAGCAACTTCTCCCAACCATCCAGGAACAGTTTGGTGACGAACAATGCCTTTTCCAGCATGATGGAGCACCTTGCCATAAGGCAAAAGTGATAAATAAGTGGCTCGGGGAACAAAACATTGATATTTTGGGTCCATGGCCAGGAAACTACCCAGACCTTAATCCCATTGTGAACTTGTGGTCAAAGAGGTGGGTAAACAAACAAAAACCCACAAATTCTGACAAAATCCAAGCATTGATTATGCAAGAATGGCCTGCCATCAGTCAGGATGTGGTCCATAAGTTAATTGACAGCATGCCAGGGCGGATTGCAGAGGTCTTGAAAAAGAAGGGCCAACACTGCAAATATTGACTCTTCGCATCAACTTCATGTAATTGTCAATAAAAGCCTCTGACACTTGAAATGCTTGTAATTATACTTCAGTATTCCATAGTAACACCTGGCAAAAATATCTAAAGACACTGAAGCAGCAAACTTTGTGGAGATTAATATGTGTCTAGCATAGACTTATAGATGACCTGGATATAGAAGGTCTGGCAACGAATATGTAGCCATGCTTCCCACAGTAGTGTGAAGTTGGCTGGTAGTCCTTTGGTTTGTGGGTCATTATTGATACACAAAGGAAAATGTTGAGCATGAAAATCCCAGCAGCGTTGCAGTTCTTGACACAAACCGGTATGCCTGGCATCTACTACCATACCCTGTTCAAAGGCACTTAACAGGATTTGATTTGCCCATTCACCCTCTAAAATGACACACATACACAAGCCATGTCTCAAGGCTTAAAAATCATTCTTTAACCTGTCTCTTCCCCTTCATCTACACTGATTGAAGTGGATTTTACAAGTCACATCAATAAGGGATCATAGCTTTCACCTGGTCAGTCTGTCATGGAAAGAGCAGGTGTTCCTAATGTTTTGTGCACTCAATGTATAACCATTGTATGAGCATGGTCTCCATGACAACACCCAGTCATTCCAGTATCGCTCCAAAAATAACCTGCTATACTTTTCATCATATAATCCCTATATTAGATCAGGGTCTCCAAAAACTCCGTCTTGCATCCACTATCCCTAGCACTACACAGCTGATTCAAATAGTCAAACCTTGATGATGAGTTGGTTATTTGAATCCGCTGAGTTTGGGAAACCCTGTCTTAGACCACACTATTGCATTCCACGGTCACATCTCCTGAACAATAAGAGTGTAGATGTTTTATATCTAACCATAAATCAATCGTTATTTTAGGGATACAGCTCCTGGAACAGCAATTTTGAAAAGCTGTGAGTGACATCAGGCTACAAATGTCCTCCCTAAGCAGAAGGGGTATATTGTAATTTCACACCAATTAACTCCTCTCCATAATGCATTGCACAATCGCAGGGTAGTCAAACGGTCTCAGAAGCCTTCCTACGGTAACTTACTAAAGAGGTTTGTGCTTTTGCCTTTGAGAAACAATTGGTGAATTCAGCTAGAGCTAAATTCTATGTTAAAAAGGAGTATTAGGATTCAAGGAGTGCAGTCATATTCAGGTCCTGATTGGTCAACAAGCTTATTTGACACGTCAAATCATGTTATTTGGTATGCATTTTTTTTTTTACATGCATAGACCTAAATGGTGTTCCATGGAAATCCTGGTTGAGAATGAAACGACTGAACAAATGAACAATGAAACAGCACAGCAATTAAGTGAAATAAATAGGTTTTGATTATGTTTTACTGGTAATGGAGACATAGGTAAATGCCAGCAAAATAACTTTCTGGTCAGTGGTGTGTGTGTGTGTGTGTGTGCGTGTGTAACCTTCATTTATCTAGGCAAGTCAGTTGAGAACAAATTAATATTTACAGTGACGATCCGGACGTTTGCCAATTGTCAAATCAAATTTTATTAGGCACATGCGGTGAATAAATTAAATGTATTTATAAAGCCCTTCTTACATCAAAGTGCTGTACAGAAACCCAGCCTAAAACCTCAAACAGCAAGCAATGCAGGTGTAGAAGCATGGATATAACCGGTGTAGACCTTACAGTGAAATGCTTACTTACGAGCCCCTAACCAACAATGCAGTTTTAAAAAATATAGATAAGAATATGAAATAAAAGTAACAAGCAATTAAAGAGCAGCAGTTAAATAACAATAGCAAGACTACAGTTGTAGTAGGAAGTTTACATGCACTTAGGTTGGAGTCATTAAAACTCGTTTTTCAACCAATCCACACATTTCTTGTTAACAAACTATAGTTTTGGCAAGTTGGTTAGGAAATCTACTTTGTGCATGACAAGTATTTTTTTCCAACAATTGATTACAGACGGATTATTTCACATATAATTCACGGTATCACAATTCCAGTGGGTCAGAAGTTTACATACACTAAGCTGACTGTGCCTTTAAACAGCTTGGAAAATTCCAGAAAATGATGTCATGGCTTTAGAAGCTGCTGACACTAATTGACATCAATTGAGTCAATTGGAGGTGCACCTGCAGATGTATTTCAAGGCCTACCTTCAAACTCAGTGCCTCTTTGCTTGACATCATGGGATAATCAAAATAAATCAGCCAGGACATCAGAAAGAAAATTGCAGACCTCCACAAGTCTGTTTCATCCTTGGGAGCAATTTCCAAACGCCTGAAGGTACCACATTCATCTGTACAAACAATAATACTCAAGTATAAACACCATGGGACCACACAGCCGTCATACCGCTCAGGAAGGAGACGCGTTCTGTCTCCTACTGATGGAACATTCTCTGGTGCGAAAAGTGCAAATCAATCCCAGAACAACAGCAAAGGACCTTGTGAAGATGCTGGAGGAAACAGGTACAAAAGTATCTATATACACAGTTAAACAAGCCCTATATCGACATAACCTGAAAGGCCGCTCAGCAAAGTAGAAGCCACTGCTCAAAAACTGCCATAAAAAAAGCCAGACTACGGTTTGCACATGGGGACAAAGATCGTACTTTCTGGAGAAATTTCCTCTGGTCTGATGAAACAAAAATAGAACTGTTTGGCCATTATGACCATCTATTGTTTGGAGGAAAAAGGGGGAGGCTTGCAAGCCGAAGAACACCATCCCAACCGTGAAGCACGGGGGTGGCAGCATCATGTTGTGGGGATGATTTGTTGCAGGAGGGACTGGTGCACTTCACAAAATAGATGGCAACATGAGGGAGGAAAATTACGTGTTTATATTGAAGCAACATCTCAAGACATCAGTCAGGAAGTTAAAGCTTGGTCGCAAATGGGTCTTCCAAATGGACAATGACCCCAAGCACACTTCCAAAGTTGTGGCAAAATGGCTTAAGGACAACAAAGTCAAGGTATTGGAGTGGCCATCACAAAGCCCTGACCTCAATCCCATAGAAAATGTGTGTGCAGAACTGAAAAAGCATGTGCGAGCAAGGAGGCCTACAAACCTGACTCAGTTACACCAGCTCTGTCAGGAGGAATGGGACAAAATTCCCTCAACTGATCGTGGGAAGCTTGTGGAAGGCTACCCAAACATTTGACCCAAGTTAAACAATTTAAAGGCAATGCTACCAAATACTATTTGAGCTCATGTAAACTTCTGACCCACTGGGAATGTGATGAAAGAAATAATAGCTGAAGTAAATCATTCTCTCCACTATTATTCTGACATTTCACATTCTTAAAATAAAGTGGTGATCCTAACTGTCCTAAGACAGGGATTTTTTAGACTTTGATTAAATGTCAGGAATTGTGAAAAACTGAGTTTAAATGTATTTGGCTAAGGTGTATGTAAACTTCCGTATTCAACTGTACATACAGGGGGGTAACGGTACAGAGTCAATGTGCGGGGGCACCGGTTTGTTGAGGTAATATACATGTAGGTAGAGTTATTAAAGTGACTATGCTTAGATGATAACAACAGAGAATAGCAGCAGTGTAAAGGGGGTGGGGGGGTGTAAATAGTCTGGGTAGCCATTTGAGTAGGTGTTCAGGAGTCTCATGGCTTGGGGGTAGAAGCTGTTTAGAAGCCTCTTGGACCTAGACTTGGCGCTCCAGCACCGCTTGCCATGCGGTAGCAGAGAGAACAGTCTATGACTAGGGTGGCTGGAGTCATTGACAATTTCCAGGGCTTTCCTCTGACACTGCCTGGTATAGAGGTCCTAGATTGCAGGAAGCTTGGCCACAGTGATGTACTGGGCCATTCGCACTACCCTCTGAAGTGCCTTGCGGTCGGAGGCTGAGCAGTTGCCATACCAGGAAGTGATGCAACCAGTCAGGATGCTCTCGATGGTGCAGCAGTAGACCCTTTGGAGGATCCATGCCAAATCTTTTCAGTCTCCTGAGGTGGAATAGGTTTTTTCATGCCCTCTTCACGACTGTCTTGGTGTGCTTGGAACATGTTAGTTTGTTGGTGATGTGGATACCAAGAAACTTGAAGCTCTCAATCTACTCCACTGCAGCCTCATCGATGAGAATGGGAGCGTGCCCAGTCCTCTTTATCCTGAAGTCCACAATCATCTCCTTTGTCTTGATAACATTGAGGAATATGTTGTCCTGGCAAAAGACGGCCAGGTCTCTGACCTCCTCCCTATAGGCTGTCTCGTCGTTAATCAGGCCTACCACTGTTGTGTCATCGGCAATGATGGTGTTGGAGTCGTGCCTGGTCGTGTAGTCATGAGTGAACAGGGAGTACAGGAGGGGACCTAGCACACACCCCTGAGAGGGCCCCATGCTGAGGATCAGCGTGGTGAATGTGTTGTTACCTACCCTTACCACCTGGGGAGGGCCCGTCAGAAAGTCCTGGATCCAGTTGCAGAGGGAGGTGTTTAGTCCCTGCTTCCTTAGCTTATTGATGACCTTTGAGGGCACTAAGATTTTGAAAGCTGAGCTGTAGTCAATGAATAGCATTCTCAAATAGATGCTTCTTTTGTCCTGTTGGGAAAGGGAAGTGTGGAGTGCAATGGAGATTGCATCATTTGTGGATCTGTTGGTGTTGATGTGAGCCTTGACCAGCCTTTCAAAGCACTTCATGGCCCTCAGACGTGAATGCTACGGGTCGTTAGGGTACCTTAGTGTTCTTGGGCACAGGCACTACGGTGATCTACTCGGCTCGTGTCACTGAGCAGCTCTTGGCTGTGCTTCCCTTTGTAGCCTAATGGTTTGCAAGCCCTGCCACATCCGACGAGCATCAGAGCCGGTGTAGTACGATTCAATCTTAGCCCTGTGTTGACGCTTTGCCTGTTTGATGGTTCGTTGGAGGGCATAGCATAATTCCTCATAAGCTTCTGGGTTAAAGTCCCGCTCCTTGAAAGCGGCAGCTCTAGCCTTTAGCTCAGTGCAGATGCTGCTTGTAATCCATGGCTTCTGGTTGGGGTATGTACGTAGGTCACTGTGGGGACGACATCGTCGATGCACTTATTGATGAAGCCAATGACTGATGTTGTGTACTCCTCAATGCCATCGGAGGAATCCCAGAACATATTCCAGTCTGTGCTAGCAAAACAGTCCTCTAGCTTAGCATCTGCTTCATCTGACCACTTTTCTATTGATCTAGTGCTTTAATATTTGCTTCTAAGTAGGAATCAGGAGGATGGAATTATGTCAGATTTGCCAAATGGAGGGCAAGGGAGAGCTTTGTATGCGTCTCTGTGTGTGGAGTAAAGGTGGTCCATAGTTTTTTCCCTCTGGTTGCACATTTAACATGCTGAGAGAAATTTGGTAAAACGGATTTAAGTTTCCTTGCATTAAAGTACATCTACAAGGAGCGCCGCCTCTGGGTGAGCGTTTTCTTGTTTGCTTGTGGTGGAATGCAGCTCAATCAATGCTGTCTTAGTGCCAGCCTCTGACTGTGGTGGTATGTAAACAGCTTCAAAGAATACAGATAAACTCTCTCGGTAGATAGTGTGGTCTACAGCTTATCATGAGAAACTCTACCTCAGGCGAGCAATAGTTTCAGACTTCCTTAGATATCATGCATCAGCTGTTATTTACAAAAATACATAGACCGCCGCCCCTCGTCTTACCAGACGCAGCTGTTCTTCCTGCTGGTACAGCGTATAACCATGTTGATATTGTCGTCGTCCAGACAACTCCGTGAAGCATAAGATATTACAGTTTTGAAAGTCCCGTTGGTAGTTTAATCTTGCGCATAGGTCATTGATTTTATTCTCCAAAGATTACACGTTTGCTAGCAGAATGGAAGGAAGTGGGGGTTTATTCAATCGCCTACGAATTCTCAGAAGGCAGTGCGCCTCTTGGCTCTTTTTTCTCCACCATCTCTTCACGCAAATCACGGGAATCTGGGCCTGTTCTCGAGAAAGCAGTATATCATTCGCGTCGGGCCCGTCAGACTAGATAAAGGAAAAAAACGATTCTGCCAGTCCGTGGTGAGTAATAGCAGTCCTGATGTCCATAAGTTATTTTCAGTCATAAGAGTCGGTAGTGGCAACATTATTGACAAAATAAGTTTAAAAAAATAATAAATAAACAAACAAAAAAAAACATGGTTGGGGACACTTAAAATGTCTGCCTTCTTCTCCCAGGGGCCATTTTTCCTTCAATTGTGTGCCGCCCTATGGGACTCCCAATCACAGCCAGATGTGATACAGCCTGGATTCGAACCAGGGACTGTAGTGATGCCTGTTGCACTGAGATGCAGTGCCTTAGACCGCTGCGTTCATGTGTGTGTGTTAACTATTTAACTGTACTAGAATGCTTAAAAAGGCCGCTAAAATGTTTAATATCGGTATCGTTTTTTGGGGCAAGGAAAATATTGGATATCGGTACTGGCCAAAATGTCATATCGGTGCATCACTAATTAATACTTGTAATTCCTTTACCAGTCAATTGTGTGACTTCAAATACCTGTCTACATAGCATCCTGTTCAAACACGGATTGACGTTACATGTGTATAATAGACATCAACCTGACATCAACACATTCAATTATTTGAAGAAAAAAAATATGTTTGTTTCATGCATTAAGAAGCCTATCATAACACTATAATAACATTGACATAAAATATGTCAAATGATCAGTTTGACAGATTGTTCGCAACATATGTTGCAATCGCCCTCTTTTCAGACACCAGCTGTTCATTTAAGTACATTCACGACCACCATGTCCAGACATGTTTAATGTGTTACACGCCTGTTAGGTGTGTTGGAAACATCTGCATCTAAATGCAACTACAAATCACCAGTGCCTGAAAGGCACCCAACTTCACAAATCCCCAAGTAGAAAATCTGGTGAACAAAGTTTTATTTTAGAGCTGTGCATTACAGCAATCACCCTTCAGTGGATCCAAATGAGTCAAAATACAGTGATCTTAATTTTACGTGAAATAGTGGGACACTGGCACTTGGCCTATTGCCTTCTCTACTTGAGTTTTTACAATACGCATCATGTTCACTCGACTGTGCCTTCACATCCACCTGAGATTAGTTCCAACACAGCGACTCCATGGCTCCCCTTCACGCATAACTCTTCATTTCCACCAATAGGTACACATGCCGCAATGGGATGTCATAAATACAAAATCGCTGGTTTGCAGTGATAAATCAAACACTCTGATATTAGCTGCCATGTGCATTGTGATTCTGCATGTGATGCGTCTGCCGGGAGGGGCAAAACACTCCTTTTGTATCCGAATACAAATGCCAGGGATAAGTGAGCGGAAGTTCAACCCCCAACAGGGAGGATGGATAGAGGTAGGGAGGGGTGAAAGAGAGAGTATGGGAGAAGGAGAGACTGTACACTGTTTAGCACACATTTTCTAGGAATAACAGTAGGGATATGTAGGTTAAAGAAAGGCATACACTTCAATGAAAAGTCAAATTTAGCAACTTTGAAATCAAAACATTCCAATACCACGGGTCCCCAATTACATTCATCGTGGGCCGATTTTTCCTTGAGCAGATGTTTGGGGGGCCAGAACTTAGTTATAAATAATTTGTACACTGCAAATTGAATGCTAAAATTTCAAACAGATTTAGCATTTGACAGAAACAGAATAATTTCAAACCTTGATTAAATTGGGATACGATCACATATGCCTCTCTATTTATGAGAGCAAATACTTGGGAACAGATTTCCTAAATTAAAATAACTTTGAGATGATTTCGTGGTGATTTTACAGTCTTATGTCCAACACCAAAAACTATATACAGTACACTGTATATACACAATGCCTTCAGAAAGTTTTCACAGCCCTGGACTTAAATTTAAAATGGATACAATTTTGATTTGCCATCACTGGCCCACACACAATACTCCATGTCAAAAATGGAATTATGCGTTTCGAAAATGTTACAAATGAATTACAAATGGAAAACTCAAATGTCTTGTGGCATTAAGCATTCAACCCCTTTGTTAGGCAAGCCTAAATAACTTCAGGAGTAAACATTTGCTTAAAAAGTCACCTAATAAGTTGCAGGGACTGTGTGCAATAATAGTGTTAAACATGATTTTTTAATGACTACCTCATCTCTGTACCCCACACATACAATTATATTTAAGGTCCCGCTGTTGAGCAGTGAATTTCAAACACAGATTCAACCACAAAGATCAAGGATGTTTTCCAATGCTCGTAATGAAGGGCACCTACTGGTAAATGGGTCAAAATAAAAAAAGAGCAGACATTGAATAAAATATCCCTTTGAGCAAGTTACTAATTACTAGGATTGGGCGGTATTGTCACGGCTTCCACCGAAGGGGGTTCCTCTCCCTGTTCGGGCGGTGTTCGGCGTCGCCGCCCTACTAGCCATCACCAATCCACTTTCCGTTTGTTTTGTCTTTGGTTCTTTCACACCTGGTTTCATTTGCTTTCATTTGTGTGTGTATAATTACCCCTGTTGCCTCCTTAGCTTTGTGCGGGATTATTCGTTTCATGTTGCGCCTCAGTTATTTTCACGTATATACCGATTATGAATAAGTTTAAGGAGCTTTGTTTTTTTCTCCTTCCGTGAGTAACTGTGTTCCCTTTTGTCGTGGGCATTTATTTGGTATTGTACCTGGCCCTATTGTTGTGGACTTGTCTATTAAAAAGACGCTACTTGGACATCTCTGCTCTCCTGCGCTTGACTCCTTCACCTACCTCCTAATACAATAACGCAGGGGTGTACTCACTTTTGTTGCCAGCGGTTTAGTCATTAATGGCTGTGTGTTGAGTTATTTTGATGGGACAGCAAATTTACACTGTTATACAAGCTGTACACTCACTACTTTACATTGTAGCAAAGTGTAATTTCTTCAGTGTTGGCACATCTAAAGATATACTCAAATATTTACAAAAATGTGAGGGGTGTACTCACTTTTATGATATACTGTATATAAGTAGGTGCTACCGAATGTAATTTTTGTTGAGTTTGGACATTTACAAGCGAATGTGAACAATGTGTGCAAATGAACAAAGTTTTGACGCATGCAGTACTGGCTCTCTAGGCGCACGCTGTGTCTGTGTGGATTCTGGAGCCTCTAGGGCAACAGGCCTGCCTGACCTGATTGGAGAAAAGGGGGGAGGAGCAGACGGGTGAGAACGGAGAGGAGAAAAGAACACAAAGAAATCAAGATAACAGTGGCAGCTGTACAAATAACTAATCCAAAAGGGGTTTGCCTTCTCAAACACAGCAGAACACAATATATAAAACGCAACATGCAACAATTTCAAAGATCACAGTTCATATAATGAAATCACTCAATCGAAATAAATTCATTAGGCCCTAATCTATGGATTTTACATGACTGGGAATACAGATTGGTCACAGATATGACTTCATCTCAGGCCTAACAACACCTGAGACAATATGTCCGCCAAACACCGGCTTCGAGGACATTATTACTTAACCTTTCTTGGGTAGGTGGCAGTATTTTCACGTCCGGATGAAAAGTGTGCCCAACGTAAACTGCCTGTTACTCAGGCCCAGAAGCTAGGATATGCATATAATTGGTAGATTTGGATAGAAAACACTAAAGTTTCTAAAACTGTTAAAATAATGTCTGTGAGTATAACAGAACTGATATGGCAGGCGAAATTCCGAGGACAAACCATTCCAAATTATTTGTATTTTCAGCCTACAACTATTTTCAATGGCTGTCACTTTTATTATAAGGCAAAGTCCTCCCAGATTGCAGTTCCTAGGGCTTCCACTAGATGTCAACAGTCTTTAGAAAGAGTTTCAGGCTGGTTTTTGGAAAAATGAGCCAGAAATGGTAGTTTTTCTAGGTGGCTTCCATTTTGGCTGTAGTGTTTCCAAGCGTGTGAATGAGAGAGCGTTCTTTGGTATTTTTCTCCGGTAAAGACAATAAAGATTCTACGTCTTAAATTGTATTGTTTATTTACGTATTAGGGTACCTAAGATTTTATAATAAACGTTGTTTGACTTGTTTGGAAAAGTCTCACCATATGTACTATACTTTAGAATTGCATTGGGGCATACTTAGTAGGACGTTGGGAAAAAAATTGCTTGGAAATTGAGTAGACGGATACCCAATTTTATTGATCCCCTATCCTTAGGTAAAGCTGTACAGTGCAATATGAATGTCAAGTCACACAATTGGCTGACTGGGGAGGATATTTCATACAGTCACAGTCCCACGATAAGAGCTACAAAGCTAATATTTGCCTAAACTCTTCACAGTTGTGTTCTGTGGGTGTCACCAAGTAGACTGATACCCCATTTCATTGCTTCACATTCCAACCTTGTTTAACATTATCTAGTCTAAATATGCATCACTGTCAAAGACATACTTTTATTTTGAAGGCACCCCCACAAATTCCACTATTGTGCATAATCCTAGCTTCACAACACATAACCCGGTCAGGTCAAGCCTCACTAGCCAGATGAAGCTAACTGGCTGCTTATAATATTAGCTTTGGGAAACAGGGTTTAGTAGCTGGCTAACTATTTATTTTCATGAACTGAAGTTCAATTTCAGTAGGCGAACAACAAGTGGCTACCTAGCCAATACTTTCTCACAAGGATTCCTAAATCATTCCTAAGAATAGTGAAAATGACTGCAGTTTCTACTGGTTTCTTGCTGGTTGTATTGGTGCAAGCTAGGTACCAAGCTAGAGCAAGCAAGCTAACCCAGAAGTTGCGTTAGAACAAATAATGCTTTATTACCAACACGGTATTGTAAATATGTTGTTCTTGGCCAGTGTTTGCAGACTTTTTTGTACAGATTTGACAGTGCTACTGATATTAGTGGTGGTGCTTGGCTTGCACGTGCAAATTCAGAACACACAACATTCTATAATAGAACTGTGTTATTTGACGTGTCAAATTCAAAGTTTATTTAACACGTGACATGCAAAGCTCCAAATGGCGTTCCATAGTATGTCATGAAGCTAATAACAGTGAAGCAATTGCTGTGTAACTCCGGTAGGGTAACATCTGGTAAGATGGCGCCAGAGAAGGCAGGCCGATTGTGTTTTTTTGTAATTAAAAAAAAAAAATGTTTACTTATTTTGTACAAAAATGTTGCCGCTACCGTCTCTTATGACCGAAAATAACTTCTAGACATCAGGAGTACGATTACTCAGCACGGACTAGCAGAATCGTTTTTTTCCCTTTCATGAATCTCACGAAGCAAATGTTTAATCTTTGGAGAATAAAATCGCAGAGTTATTGGGAAGATTAAACTACCAACGGGACATTAAAAGCTGTAACATTTGATGCTTCACGGAGTCGTGTGGCTGAACGACGACAATATCAACATAGAGCTGGCTGGTTATATGATGTCCCGGCAGGATGGAACAGAGGCGTCTGGTAAGACAAGGGGCGACGGTCTATGTATTTTTGTAAACAACAGCTGGTGCACGATATCGCAGGAAGTCTCGAGCTATTGCTCGTCTGAGGTAGAGTATCTCATGATAAGCTGTAGACCACACTACCTACTGAGAGAGTTCTAAACTGTATTCTTTGTAGCTGTTTACACACCCCCACAGTCAGAGGCTGGCACTAAGACAGCATTGAATCAGCTGTATTGCGCAAAAAGCAAACAAGAAAACGCTCATCCAGAGGCGGCGCTCCCAGTAGCCAGGGTCTTTAATGCAGGGAAACTCAAATGCGTTTTTTTTTTTTTTTATTTTTTTTTTAAACATTTTTTAAAATCGGCCGATTAATCGGTATCGGCTTTTTTTGGTCCTCCAATAAATCGGTATCGGCGTTGAAAAATCATAATCGGTCGACCAACCAGAAGCCATGGATTACAGGCAGCATCAACACTGAGCTAAAGGCTAGGGCTGACACTTTTAAGGAGTGGGAACCTAACCCGGAAGCTTATAAGAAATGATGCTATGCCCTCCAATGAACCATCAAACAGGCAAAGCATCAATACAGGACTAAGATCGAATCGTACTACACCGGCTCTGACGCTTGTCGGATGTGGCAGGGCTTGCAAAGCATTACAGAGTACAAAGGGAAGCACAGCCAAGAGCTGACCAGTGACACGAGCCTACCAGACGAGCTAAACTACTTCTATGCTCGATTCGAGGCAAATAACACTGAAACATGCATGGGAGCACCAGTTGTTCTGGAAGACTGTGTGATCACGCTCTCCGCAGCAAATGTGAGTAAGAGCTTTTAACAGGTCAACATTCACAAGGCCAAGGGCCAGACGGATTACCAGGACGTGTACTGCGAGCATGCGCTGACCAACTGGCAAGTGTCTTCACTGACATTTTCAACCTCTCCCTGTCAGAGTCTGTAACACCAACATGTTTCAAGCAGACCACCATAGTGCCTGTGCCTAAGAACACTAAGGTAACCTGCCTAAATGACTACCGACCCATAGCACTCACGTCTGTAGCCATGAAATGCTTTGAAAGGCTGGTCATGGCTCACATCAACACCATTATCCCAGAAACCCACTATTTGCATACCGCCCCAACTGATCCAGAGATGATAAAATCTCTATTGCATTACCAAATGAACACCTATGTGAGAATGCTATTCATTGACTACAGCTCAGCGTTCAACACCATAGTGCCCTCAAAGCTCATCAATAAGCTAAGGACACAGGCACTAAACACCTCCCTCTGCAACTGGACCCTGGACCTCCTGAAGGGCCGTCCCAAGGTGGTAATGGTAGGTAACACATCCGCCACACTGATCCTCAACACAGGGGCCCCTCAGGGGTGTGTGCTCAGTCCCCTCCTCTACTCCCTGCTCACTCATGACTGCATGGCCAGGCATGACTCCAACAGCATCATTAAATTTGCCGATGACATAACAGTGGTAGGACTGATCACCGACAAGACAGCCTATAGGGCGATCAGAGTCCTGACCGTGTGGTGTCAGGACAACAACCTCTCCCTAAACGTGATCAAGACAAAGGAGATGATTGTGGACTACAGGAAAAAGAGGACCGAGCACACCCCCAATCTCAACGACGGGGAGCAGGTTGAGAGCTTCACGGGGAGCAGGTTGAGAGCTTCAAGTTCCTTGGTGTCCACATCACCAACAAACTAACATGGTCCAAGCACACCAAGACAGTCGTGAAGAGGGCACGATAACACCTATTCCCCCGAAGGAGACTGAAAAGATTTGTCATGGGTCCTGAGATCCTCAAAATGTTATACAGCTGCACCATTGAGAGAGGTTCTCACTCTCTGTAGTCATCTATGCATATTCACTCTAATAACTCTACCTACATGTACATTCTAACCGGTGCACCCACACATTGTATCGATACCCCCTTTTATAGTCTCGCAATTATTATTTTACTGTTGCTCTTTAGTTACTTTTATCTCTAATTCTTATCTGGATTTTTTTTTAACTGCATGGTTGGTTAGAGGCTCGTAAGTAAGTATTTCACTGTAAGGTAAAAGCACCGGTATACACTAATATTACCAAGTGCGCTATTGTTCAGATCAAATTTTATTGTATGTTGTATTCGGCGCATGTGACTAATACAATTTGATTTGAACAATAGCACACTTGGTAACGTTAGTGTGTACCGGTGCTCGACTAGTCGTGAAAGACAACATCACCCTCGACAGAGAACGGTTGATTTTCAAGGAAAATGTATTTAATTATTTTGGCATTAATGGATTTCGAGTTGTCTCGCTGAAATGTTCTTACTCTTTCAAATGACTGCTCGATTTGTGACTGTACGATCCACACAGCAGACATTGTGGGCTAGGTTAGGAATGCTGTTGCAGGTGTAGGGACACATTTTACTTGGAGTCATTACATCACGAACCTACGTTATTTACAGTTGAAGTCGGAAGTCAACATACACCTGAGCCAAATACATTTAAACTCTGTTTTTCCAAAGTTCCTGACATTTAATCATCGTAAAATTCCTGTCTTAGGTCATTTAGGATCACCACTTTATTTTAAAAATGTTAAATGTCAGAATAATGGAAGTGAGAATGATTTATTTCAGTTTTGATTTCTTTCATCAGAATGTCATATGGTCAGATGAAACCAAAATATAACTTTTTGGTAAAAACTCAACTTGTCGTGTTTGGAGGACAAATAATGCTGAGTTGCATCCAAAGAACACCATACCTACTGTGAAGCATGGGGGTGGAAACATCATGCTTTGGGGCTATTTTTCTGCAAAGGGACCAGGACGACTGATCCGTGTAAAGGAAAGAATGAATGGGGCCATGTATCGTGAGATTGAGTGAAAACCTCCTTCCATCAGCAAGGGCATTGAAGATGAAACGTGGCTGGGTCTTTCAGCATGACAATGATCCCAAACACACCGCCCGGGCAACGAAGGAGTGGCTTTGTAAGAAGCATTTCAAGGTCTTGGAGTGGCCTAGCCAGTCTCCAGATCTCAACCCCATAGAAAATATTTGGAGGAAGTTGAAAGTCCGTGTTGCCCAGCAACAGCCCCAAAACATCACTGCTCTAGAGGAGATCTGCATGGAGGAATGGGCCAAAATACCTGCAACAGTGTGTGAAAACCTTGTGAAGACTTACAAAAAACGTTTGACCTCTGTCATTGCCAACAAAGGGTATATAACAAAGTATTGAGATAAACTTTTGTTATTGACCAAATACTTATTTTCCACCATAATTTGCAAATAAATTCATTAAAAATCCTACAATGTGATTTTCTGGATTTTTTTCCATTTTGTCTGTCATAGTTGAAGTGTACCTATGATGAAAATTACAGGCCTCTCATCTTTTTAAGTTGGAGAACTTGCACAATTGGTGGCTGACTAAATACTTTTTTGCCCCACTGTATATATATATTTTTTTCCCCCCAGTCGGATAAATAATCCTGACAGCCTACCCAACCGCTTGGAGGCGTCCGCATGGTCCTAAAGCACACCCTTGCTTCGTTTTGTATCACATTCCAATGATAAAACTGGGGGTGGGACAAAAATGCAATGTGGAAGCACCCAAACCGCTCCCCCATCAGACTATTCTTGATTTAATTTTGTGTTTACATATACGAAATAATGTGTGTAAAATGTATTTTGATTTTGAATAGATCATTTTCACGCACCTGTCTCGAAACAGGGGCAGGGGGAAAAATGAATGTCATCTACGCACTTAAAAAGCAAATGGAGGATGCTTTTCCCGTGGTTCATTTTCATGCCAGTCAGGTAGGCTACACTCCTGTTGTAAAAATTAGCAATGTGCTTAATATTAGGAAATAAAATATAGCAGGCTTAGCCTATAAAAAGCTAATGGGATCCTCCTCTTTTTAATAGAGGCCACCTCTCCGTTTTCTCACACAATTGCATAGCCTATAGAATTGTTGTGCAACATGAGCTCATGGGCTCTTATGAAGTGGCTCTTATGAAGTGTGTGATTAGATTTTCAATTTGCATTGATGTCATAGTAATTAGAGGGACAATAGAGTGCTGAGTACCAGGCAGTTAGCAAGTTTGGTAGGCTTCTAATGACCATTAGTAGCATCAGCTCTTGGAGAAGCCATGACTAAACGGTCACATGGAATTTGGCTGCCTTCATGACTCATTACCGCCACACTGGCGGTCACACGGTCACCACAACAGCGCTAGCCGAGTTACAGTTGACTTAAATCTCCTTGAACATCTATGGCAAGAACTGAAAATGGTTCTCTAGCAATGATCAACAACCAATTTGACAGAGCTTGAAAAATTCTGAAAAGAATCATGGGCAAATGTTGCACATCCCAGGTGTGGAAAGCTCTTGGAGACTTCCCCAGAAAGACTCAAAACTGTAATCGCTTCCAAAGGTGCTTCTACAAAGTATTGACTCAGGGGTTAGCATACTTATGTAAATTAGATATTTATATTTAATACATTTGCAAAAATGTCTAATAATATATTTAACTTTGTCATTATGGGGAATTGTGTGTAGATGGGTGTAACAAAAATATATTGAATCCTGTAACAACAAAATGTGGAATAAGTCAAGGGGTATGAATACTTTGTGAAGGCACTGTAAATAAAAATAAAAACTTGCTCAGAAAACTTGGGGGGCCAAATAAAATCACAGGCCCGCTGGCCGCATATTGCGGAAATCTGCTCTTGACCCACCCTAAAAGACTTAAATAGGGCAAGGTAACAGAGGTCTCAAGTTCATTCCAAAGTGTTTCCCCTAGAGAGGAAAGGGCAGCAGGGTCATTAGGGCTTTACTGAAGGGGCCTTTTCACCACAGGCTGGCGCCATGACAATGCCCACAGGGAGAGCAGATGTTAGTTACCAGCAGCACATCTGCATATAGCCACAGTCCCACTCCTTCCACGCCAAAACAAAAGAACCTTCTCCCAAGGACCTTCCTTCCACTTAAGCCTCCAAATTGAAAAAAGGTTATCTTTTCATACCAATCCCCACCAGGCCCTTTAACAAGATAATGACAAATTGTGAAGTAGGGGGAATGGAGAGAGACTAGAGCTCCTGTTGCTTTGCACCTATAACAGTAATCATTGTATGAAGAGAGTCTGAATTCCTTACATGATTAGTTTTCAGTGATTATGTGGGATACTTTTGTAATATCAATGACAAAAGCTGAATCCAAGGGCTTTGGAAGAAGAGATGTGGCCCTCTAAAATCAAAACACCTGCTTCCATCTGTGAAGTATGCAGTAGATGCATGCTATAAAACTGAGAGACAGAGTGGGAGGGAGAGAGAGATCTAACTTGTAAACCTCAAGTTAAAGGGCCAATCAGCAGCTGAAACAAAGCGACCTTCCGACCATGGTTTCTGTAAAAAGCTGAGGGATGGGGCTGGAGAAATGTAACCACTCTAAAATTCATAGACAGAGCTATAGATCCAAGGATTCATGATATAAAATGTATCGTTTGAACCATGTTGAGGCTATACAGTGTTTGTTTATATTAGCATTTTTTACAAATGGTGTTAAGCAAGCTTATATTTTGGTTTCTGATGGGGAACGACAGTTGAACTAAGCTCATGAGGCATTTATGAGTTATATTCTTCAAGAATCAATGGGGCCATATTAATTTATGATCCAAACATGTATGTAGCAACTTCAGATTGCCCCTTTAAAGTAAAGCTCAACCACTGCAATGGTGACACTTATCTGTTTTCATGGACTATTGAAATGATTTGAGATATTTAACTTTTTTCTAAATAACTTTTTTTCTATCCAATCATATAATGTGAAACGGCTAAAACAGACTTCCTCAACGTGTTGAAATTGGCGCTGCCAATTAAAATGGAATCCTTCTTCTGTTCTCTCTTATTCACCTATTATTCTATTAAATCTGTTGGAGTTCCAAAGTTGGTTGTTGTGTTGGTATGACTGAGGGTCATAGTTGATTACTTTACTGACAGGACGTAGCCACAATAGCATTATGTCTTTACTAATGCCATTTTTTTCCCTTTCACTAAAGATGTCCTCGGAATTGGCCACCCCACAATTCCCTCTCTAGTCACTCCACTTTTGATGGCGCAGACACACATGGGCACCAACAAGCGACAAAGATCGCTTTCAAAACTACACCGGTTGAACAACTGAGGTTTTCGAAATCATTAGAAAATTATTTCGTCCTACCTCGATCAGATGTTTATTGAGAAGTTCAAACGGTGGCTTTATGCGTCCGAAAATAGCATCATACGCTCTACAAGACCGCTTCCTGTTCGATATTAATGGATCCACCTTTAGATGCCACAAAAACTTAAATCCTAGAGCAACCGGACCGATCTCCGTAGCAGAAATAATTGATTCCTAATGTCGCTTTTTCCTCTAAAATATCCTATGCTTGATTGCGGCACCGTTTGTAAGCCTACACACTCCTTCCTATTATATCCCTCCTGCAAGAATTGAGAGAGGGGTGTGTATCAGTTTCTTTTCCTTTTTTCTCTCGCCTTTTTTAATGAGGCGGGGCTTTGGCCCAAACAAACCAATGGCGCTTACGAGCGCGCCTCGCCTCCCTTTTAACACACACACTCACACAGGTCAATGGATCACCCATATATCAGATAAGGACAGATACATTTCTAACCAATGTGAACAAACAAATAGCCATGAAGACAATGCTCCAAATCTGTTTGATGACATCATCCCTATTGGCCCTCAATCTCAGTGTCATGTGAAGGGCGAGTATGGACATGTCTGCATCCAAGCAGATTAATCAGTGTTAGTATTAATGAATTAGATTAGCGGATATTTATTTCCCAGTCCCATTGGACTGATCAGATGAATACAAAAGTAGAAGTAGAAGGGGGGTGAACATATCACATAGGCTTAATGTTTTACCAATAACGCAGCTATTGTTATTATCTATGCATAGCCACTTTAATAATTCTACCTACATGTACATATTACCTCAATTACATCGACACCGGTGCCCCCTCACATTGACACATTGATTCTGTACCAGTGCCCCCTGTATATAGCCCGCTATTGTTATTTACTGCTGCTCTTTAATTATTTGTTATTCATATCTGTTACTTTTTTAGGTATTTTTTTGAAACTGCATTGTTGGTTAAGGGTTTGTAAGTAAGCATTTCACTGTAAGGTGAAATACCTGTTGTATTCGGCGCATGTGACAAATACCATTTGATTTCATTTTGATTTGATTTATTGCCAGGGATTTTGAGCAGATGTGTTTGTTTTACACTAGAGCCCATGGAAGACTGACTGCTCTCTCCTCTCTCTCTCTTATCTGAGTCTAACCTTACCCCAAACTCACCCAGCAATGGTGTGTTTTCTTCATCTGCACGGTCTCTCTACTGTGGTGTGTGTGTGTATGTGTGAGAGAGAGAGAGAGAGAGAGAGAGAGAGAGAGAGAGAGAGAGAGAGAGAGAGAGCAAGTGTAAGCTCAGCATCTCTCTGCTCCACTCATTGCCTGCAACTTGTATGGCATCCACTGCAGCTGCAGTCATGTCTATGTCATGTTTTAAACATGCAATCTGTAGTTTCCTGTTCATTTCCTGTAGGCAGACCCTTTCTGCATTGAAATAGAATTCTAGAACATTTGCATTGAAAACAATGTTACATGGCACGGATGGATGGTAGAGGGCATGAACAGTGAGGGCAATTAGTCCGCTTGTGAAATACAGTGAGCTAAAATTAATTTCCCAATTTGACAGCAGCACCAAGACATACCCGACCCACCCCAGAGGCAGCGAGGAATCAGCCCTGCTCATAATGTTAGTTACTTAAGGGTCTAATGATATGCTCTCTGAGCTGGAATATTATGTTCAGAAATATGTTTTTACAATCAAAAGGGGAATAAGAGCAGATCAAGGCCCGTGAACCTTTTAACCACTGTGCATTTCATTAATGTCATAATTTAATGACAGAGAGCTGGTGTAGGCCCAATGGTTAAACCACATTTTAGTGTTCTAATACTATATTAGCATAACATTTTCCTTTAACATTTAAGATATTTAAAAAGGAAAGGTAAAACGGATACAAACGAAAACAATCTATTCTTGAAAATTATTTGTCCCAGAAGTGATAAAATACTTGACCCATGACTCAGCTAAAATGTTTCAGAGGATAAAGGAAAGATTTTTAAAAATATATATATATATATATATATGAGAGAGAGAGAGAGAGAGAGAGAGAGAGAGAGAGAGAGAGTCACAGAGGGAAATAACGACAATAAATATTCAATGAAAAGCACATTTTGAAAACGGGAACAACCCCCCTTACCCTTACCTTACCCTCCTTCCTGCCTTAACAGCTGCAGCCTGTCCTGTCTAATTAGCCGTGGAGTGTGGTGATGCAGCTAATTGTGTATTACCCTTTAGGTGTGTAGGCCCTGCCCCTGAGTCTGTCTGTCTGTACCTCTGTACTTCACACCACTGCTGTGCACCGCTGTCTGTCTGTCTGTCTGTCTGTCTGTCTGTCTGTCTGGCTGACTGTCTGCTCTGGGAAACAGCCCAAACATTTAGGCTGGCAAAACCAACAGCAGAGCAGTCTCAAGGGGAGACTGAGCATATGTTTGTGTTGAAAGGAGAGAGAGGGGGAGATGGAGGAGAAGAGGGGAAGAAGGCATAGGTATGATAAAGAGGTGAGGGGAGATGTTTGGTGCGTTAGCCTCAAGCAAGCTGAGGTATATAGACTGTTAGGCTCAATTATGGTGTTATGGTGAGTGAATGAGGACCCAAAAGCGAACTAACTTAAACAGAGCTTCTTTAATAACCAAACATAGGTAGGCTCAGATAGACCGGCAGATTCCGACAGGACAGGACAAGGTTACAGCAAACATGACGATAGTCTGGCTCAGGCATGAAACACAAACAAGAATCCGACAAGGACAGGAACAGAAACAGAGAGAGATATAGGGACCTAATCAGAGGGAAAAAGGGAACAGGTGGGAAACGGGGTGAATGGGTAGTTAGAGGAGACAAGGAACAGCTGGGAGAAAGCGGGGGAGAAAAGGTAACCTAACAACGACCAGCAGAGGGAGACAGGGTGAAGGGAAAGGACAGAGACAAGACACAACATGACAGTACCCCCCCACTCACCGAGCGCCTCCTGGCGCACTCGAGGAGGAAACCTGGCGGCAACGGAGGAAATCCTCGATCAGCGCACGGTCCAGCACGTCCCGAGAGGGAACCCAACTCCTCTCCTCAGGACCGTACCCCTCCCAATCGACAAGGTACTGGTGACCACGGCCCCGAGGACGCATGTCCAAAATCCTGCGGACCCTGTAGATGGGTGCGCCCTCGACAAGGATGGGGGGGGGGGGGGGGAAGACGAGCGGGGGCGCGAAGAACGGGCTTAATACAGGAGACATGGAAGACCGGGTGGACGCGACGAAGGTATCGCGGAAGAAGAAGTCGAACTGCGACAGGATTAATGACCCGAGAAATACGGAACGGACCAATGAACCGCGGGGTCAACTTGCGAGAAGCCGTCTTAAGGGGAAGGTTCTGAGTGGAGAGCCAAACTCTCTGACCGCGACAATATCTAGGACTCTTAGTTCTACGCTTATTAGCAGCCCTCACAGTCTGCGCCCTATAACGGCAAAGTGCAGACCTGACCCTCTTCCAGGTGCGCTCGCAACGTTGGACAAAAGCCTGAGCGGAGGGGACGCTGGACTCGGCGAACTGAGATGAGAACAGCGGAGGCTGGTACCCGAGGCTACTCTGAAAAGGAGATAGCCCGGTCGCAGACGAAGGAAGCGAGTTGTGGGCGTATTCTGCCCAGGGGAGCTGTTCTGACCAAGACGCAGGGTTGCGAAAAGAAAGACTGCGTAAGATGCGACCAATAGTCTGATTGGCCCGTTCTGCTTGACCGTTAGACTGGGGGTGAAAGCCGGAAGAGAGACTGACGGAAGCCCCAATCAAACGGCAAAACTCCCTCCAAAATTGAGACGTGAATTGCGGACCTCTGTCCGAAACGACGTCTGACGGAAGGCCATGAATTCTGAAAACATTCTCGATGATGATTTGTGCCGTCTCTTTAGCAGAAGGAAGCTTAGCAAGGGGAATGAAATGAGCCGCCTTAGAGAACCTATCGACAACCGTAAGAATAACAGTCTTCCCCGCTGACGAAGGCAGTCCGGTGACAAAATCTAAGGCGATGTGAGACCACGGTCGAGAGGGGATAGGAAGCGGCCTGAGACGGCCGGCAGGAGGAGAGTTACCGGACTTAGTCTGCGCGCAGACCGAACAAGCAGCCACGAAACGACGCGTGTCATGCTCCCGGGTGGGCCACCAAAAACGCTGGCGAATGGAAGCAAGCGTACCCCGAACGCCAGGGTGGCCGGCTAACTTGGCAGAGTGAGCCCACTGAAGAACGGCCAGACGAGTAGGAACGGGAACGAAAAGAAGGTTCCTAGGACAAGCGCGCGGCGACGGAGTGTGAGTGAGCGCTTGTTTTACCTGCCTCTCAATTCCCCAGACAGTCAACCCGACAACACGCCCCTCAGGGAGAATCCCCTCGGGGTCAGTGGAGGCTACTGAAGAACTGAAGAGACGAGACAAAGCATCAGGCTTGGTGTTCTTAGAGCCCGGACGATAAGAAATCACGAACTCGAAACGAGCGAAAAACAGCGCCCAACGCGCCTGACGCGCATTAAGTCGTTTGGCAGAACGGATGTACTCAAGGTTCCTATGGTCAGTCCAAACGACAAAAGGAACGGTCGCCCCCTCCAACCACTGTCGCCATTCGCCTAGGGCTAACCGGATGGCGAGCAGTTCGCGGTTACCCACATCATAGTTACGTTCCGACGGCGACAGGCGATGAGAAAAATACGCGCATGGGTGGACCTTGTCGTCAGAGAGGGAGCGCTGAGAAAGAATGGCTCCCACGCCCACCTCTGACGCGTCAACCTCGACAACGAACTGTCTAGAGACGTCAGGTGTAACAAGGATAGGAGCGGATGTAAAACGATTCTTGAGGAGATCAAAAGCTCCCTGGGCGGAAACGGACCACTTAAAGCACGTCTTGACAGAAGTAAGGGCTGTGAGAGGAGCGGCCACCTGACCGAAATTACGGATGAAACGACGATAGAAGTTCGCGAAGCCGAGAAAGCGCTGCAGCTCGACGCGTGACTTAGGGACGGGCCAATCAATGACAGCTTGGACTTTAGCGGGATCCATCTTAATGCCTTCAGCGGAAATAACAGAACCGAGAAATGTGACGGAGGAGGCATGAAAAGTGCACTTCTCAGCCTTCACAAAAAGACAATTCTCTAAAAGGCGCTGGAGGACACGTCGAACGTGCTGAACATGAATCTGGAGTGACGGTGAAAAAATCAGGATATCGTCAAGGTAAACGAAAACAAAGATGTTCAGCATGTCTCTCAGGACATCATTGACTAATGCCTGAAAGACAGCTGGAGCGTTAGCGAGGCCGAAAGGAAGAACCCGGTATTCAAAGTGCCCTAACGGAGTGTTAAACGCCGTCTTCCACTCGTCCCCCTCCCTGATGCGCACGAGATGGTAAGCGTTACGAAGGTCCAACTTAGTGAAAAACCTGGCTCCCTGCAGGATCTCGAAGGCTGAAGACATAAGAGGAAGCGGATAACGATTCTTCACTGTTATGTCATTCAGCCCTCGATAATCTATGCAGGGGCGCAGAGACCCGTCCTTCTTCTTGACAAAAAAAAACCCCGCTCCGGCGGGAGAGGAGGAGGGGACTATGGTACCGGCGTCAAGAGCTACAGACAAATAATCTTCGAGAGCCTTACGTTCGGGAGCCGACAGAGAGTATAGTCTACCCCGGGGGGGGGTGGTTCCCGGAAGGAGATCAATACTACAATCATACGACCGGTGTGGAGGAAGAGAGGTGGCCCTGGACCGACTGAACACCGTGCGCAGATCGTGATATTCCTCCGGCACCCCTGTCAAATCACCAGGCTCCTCCTGTGAAGAAGAGACAGAGGAAACAGGAGGGATAGCAGACATTAAACATTTCACATGACAAGAGACGTTCCAGGAGAGGATAGAATTACTAGACCAATTAATGGAAGGATTATGACAAACTAGCCAGGGATGGCCCAAAACAACAGGTGTAAAAGGTGAACGAAAAATCTAAAAAGAAATGGTTTCGCTATGATTACCAGAAACAGTGAGGGTTAAAGGTAGCGTCTCACGCTGAATCCTGGGGAGAGGACTACCATCCAGGGCGAACAAGGCCGTGGACTCCCTTAACTGTCTGAGAGGAATGTCATGTTCCCGAGCCCAGGTCTCGTCCATAAAACAGCCCTCCGCCCCAGAGTCTATTAAGGCACTGCAGGAAGCTGACGAACCAGTCCAGCGTAGATGGACCGACAAGGTAGTGCAGGATCTTGAAGGAGAGACAGGAGTAGTAGCGCTCACCAGTAGCCCTCCGCTTACTGATGAGCTCTGGCTTTTACTGGACATGAAGTGACAAAATGACCAGCAGAACCGCAATAGAGACAGAGGCGGTTGGTGATTCTCCGTTCCCTCTCCTTAGTCGAGATGCGGATACCTCCCAGCTGCATAGGCTCAGCTCCCGAGCCGGCAGAGGAAGATGGTAGTGATGCGGAGAGGGGGGCAACGGAGAACGCGAGCTCCTTTCCACGAGCTCGGTGACGCAGATCAACCCGTCGCTCAATGCGAATAGCGAGTTCAATCAGGGAATCCACGCTGGAAGGGACCTCCCGGGAGAGAATCTCATCCTTTACCTCTGCGCGGAGACCCTCCAGAAAACGAGCGAGCAAAGCCGGCTCGTTCCAGCCACTGGAGGCAGCAAGAGTGCGAAACTCAATAGAGTAGTCTGTTATGGATCGATTACCTTGACATAGGGAAGACAGGGCCCTGGAAGCCTCCTCCCCAAAAACAGATCGATCAAAAACCCGTATCATCTCCTCCTTAAAGTCCTGATACTGGTTAGTACACTCAGCCCTTGCCTCCCAGATTGCCGTGCCCCACTCACGAGCCCGTCCAATAAGGAGAGATATGACGTAGGCGACACGAGCAGTGCTCCTGGAGTAAGTGTTGGGCTGGAGAGAAAACACAATATCACACTGGGTGAGGAACGAGCGGCATTCAGTGGGCTCCCCAGAGTAACACGGCGGGTTATTGATTCTGGGCTCCGGAGATTCGAAAGCCCTGGAAGTGGCCGGTGGATCGAGGCGGAGATGGTGAACCTGTTCTGTGAGGTTGGAGACTTGGGTGGCCAGGGTCTCAACGGCATGTCGAGCAGCAGACACTTCCTGCTCGTGTCTGCCTAGCATCGCTCCCTGGATCCCGACGGCTGAGTGGAGAGGATCCGAAGTCGCTGGGTCCATTCTTGGTCGGATTCTTCTGTTATGGTGAGTGAATGAGGACCCAAAAGCGAACTAACTTAAACAGAGCTTCTTTAATAACCAAACATAGGTAGGCTCAGATAGACCGGCAGATTCCGACAGGACAGGACAAGGTTACAGCAAACATGACGATAGTCTGGCTCAGGCATGAAACACAAACAAGAATCCGACAAGGACAGGAACAGAAACAGAGAGAGATATAGGGACCTAATCAGAGGGAAAAAGGGAACAGGTGGGAAACGGGGTGAATGGGTAGTTAGAGGAGACAAGGAACAGCTGGGAGAAAGCGGGGGAGAAAAGGTAACCTAACAACGACCAGCAGAGGGAGACAGGGTGAAGGGAAAGGACAGAGACAAGACACAACATGACATATGGGCTCAATTATCGACCTAAGTCTATAGGGCTCAATTACTGTTCCAATGCCACACCTACAGTTGAAGTCGGAAGTTTACATACACTTAGGTTAGAGTCATTAAAAATCATTTTTCAACCACTCCACAAATTTCTTGTGAACAAACTATGGTTTTGGCAAGTCGGTTAGGACATAGGACAACTTCTTTGTGAATGATACAAGTAATTTTTTTCAGCTCTAGTGGATTCTGGTGTGGCGGATAATTTTATTGACCAGGCCCTTGCACCCTCCCTGCACTATCACGTTTCAGGAGAAGACCCAGATGCAGTGTCGATGTAACAAAAGTTTATTACTAGAACGGGGGCAGGCAAAACGACAGGTCAAGGGCAGGCAGAGGTCAGTAATCCAGATCAGTCCAAAAGGTACAGAACGGCAGGCAGTCTTGGGGTCAAGCAGACAGAGGTCAATAATCCTGTCACGATCGTCGTATTGAGGAGACCAAAGCGCAGCGTGGTGTGAATGCATACTTTAATGAACGGACGAAAAAACACGAAGTACACTAAAACAAAACTAACAAGACGAACGTGACCGCTAAAGAAACTGAGTGCTAACATGCAACATCACATAGACAATAACCCACCAACCACAATACAAAACAGGCTACCTAAATATGGTTCCCAATCAGAGACAACGACAAACATCTGCCACTGATTGAGAACCATACCAGGCCAAAACACGTAGAAATAGACAAACTACACATACAACATAGAATGCCCACTCATATCACACCCTGACCAAACAAAACATAGAAACAAACAACGCAAATAATGGTCAGAGTGTGACAAATCCAGGGTGGTGTGACAAGGTACAGAACGGCAGGCAGGCTCAGAGTCAGGGCAGGCAGAAATGGTCAAAACCAGGAAAACTAGAAAAAGACAGGAGCAAGGGGAAACTGCTGGTAAGCTTGACGAACAAAACAAACTGGCAACAGACAAACAGAGAACATAGGGTACAAATACACTGGGGATAATGGGGAAGATAGACGACACCTGGAGGGGGGTGAAGACAAGCACAAAGGCAGGTAAAACAGATCAAGGTGTGACATGCACATCCCCTCATACCCTCTCTCTTCTCTGTTTCTGGTCCAAGTGTTGGATATGCGACCATTGGGATCTGGCACTATTACCACGTCACATCTCCACTCATCCTCACCGTGGAACCCAAGCACCAGGAAGGCCGTTTCTTCCTCATCACCTCTGCACCCGTGCACAAAGTCCTCCTTGGCCTCCCATGGCTCCAACTCCATAATCCCACTATCTCCTGGTCAGAGAGGAGGATTACCGCCTGGGGACCAGGATGTCGGAGGACCTGCTTTCCCGCACCCTTTGGTTCCACATCAGTGGAGGGCCGTGTAAGTGTCTTCCAGTCTATCAATCGGTCCTCCCGTATCATTGGCCCCGTGTTTAAGGATGTAGATGTGGACATCTGCCAGGCTCTGGAGAGGAAACCCACTCCTGCCACCCGGAGTGCATCTACGTCCTCAAGGGGGTCAGAGATCATTGGCTGACCTGGGCACACTCATCCCTCACCGCTGACCATCCAGGTATCAACCGCACCACTCAATCCCTTTCTGAGAAATACTGGTGGCCCACTTTGGCGCAGCATGTTGCAAACTATGTCAACTTATGTTCAGTATGTACTCAATCTAAATCTCCTCTGCACGCTCCAGCGGGAAAACACCTTCCGCTTCCCGTGCCTAGTCTCATATGTCCATTGGTTTCGTCACTGATCTGATGGTTTCACCAAACTTTTGGTGGTTGTGGACAGATTCTCAAAATCATGTCGTTTCATCCCTCTCTCTGGTCTCCGTACCGCTCTCCAGGTCGCTGAGGCACTGTTCCAGCAGGTCTTCCGGCACTATGGCCTTCTGGAGGATATCGTCTCCGATCGCGGGCCCCAATTCACATCACGTGTATAAAATACTTTTATGTAGAAAATGGGGGTCACGGTCAGCCTCACTTCCGGGTACCAGCCTTAATCTAACGAGCAGGAATTCAATGCTTCACTCCTCCACTGCTTGAATCCCTTCCAGTGTGTTCTGAGTTATCAGCTGGCCCTGGCTCTGTGGACTCCAAGCCAGACCAAAGCTCCTGCAGTGGACAAGTGTTTCAGGCGCGCAGAAGAGGTGTGGAACGATGCCAACGTGAGACTCCAGCGCACCGTCCACCGTCAGAAAGAGCAGGCCGGATCGCCACCGCAGTGAGGCCCTCAGGTTCCATCCTGGTGATTGCGTCTGGCTCTCCACCAGGAACCTCCCGCTTCGCCTGTCCTGTAAGAAGCGGAGTCCCCGGTTTGTGGGGCCAGTCAAGGTCCTACGGAGGGTCAACGAGGTAATTTACAGATTACAACTCCTCGGTAACTGCCAGATCTCACAATCTTTTCATGTTTCTCTCCTCAGGCCGGTGGTTCCTGGACCTCTGGCTGATGTTGCCGTTGGGGGTGGGGGTACTGTCACGTCTACTCCCGCTCCCCCTCTGGTACTCGACGTTGCCGGTCTACTAACCACAGGTCCTGGCAACCCATCTTTACATACAGCTGCGTCTCATCAGTCACATCTGGACTTCGTTACTCCTTGATGATTTACCCTTTATATAGCACTCTTTTGTATTCAGTTATCAGGCAGTATTGCTTATGTTCCTTGTCAGACATTCCTCCTGTTTTTTATTGTTCTGTTTGTTCATATTAAACTCACTAACTGCACCTGCTTCCTGACTCTCTGCGTCAACATTACAACAATAATGCACGATGAGAAAAAACACCAGCAAAACAAAAGCTAGGATAAATATTCAAGTACATATTGTTTCACACACCATAATGTGGAATATGAGGCTGGTTATCATGTCTCATAACAAGTATGTGCTGTGTTATTTAAAATAGGGCCTAGGTAATACAGTACCTTTAGCCCATACAAACCAATAGCACCGTTAGTGCGCGTCTTGCCTCCCTTAACACACACACAGGTCAATGGATCACGTATATATCAGATAGAAAAAAAATATTATTGTTGACCAAGATTTACACCAACGTACTGCATCTGTCATCTTGTCTTCATTTTACAGAGCAAGGTACTGTAAACATGCCATTCAACACAACACTAAGCCCTACTGTCACGAAAGTCATCAGGGAAATGACTGGACCAAGGTGCAGCATGGTGAGCGTATATTTTCTCTTTATTTAAAATGTCGCCAACAAAACAAGAAACAACAAAAATGACCTTGAAGCTTACTAGGGCTACACAGGCCACTAACAAAGACAACTTCCCACAACTAAGGTGGAAAAACAGGCTGCCTAAGTATGATTCCCAATCAGAGTCAACGATAGACAGCTGTCCCTGATTGAGAACCATACCTGGCCAAAACATAGAAACAGAAAACATAGAAATAAAGAAACTAGAATGCCCACCCTAGTCACAACCTGGCATAACCAAAATAGAGAATAAAAGCCTCTCTATGGCCAGGGCATGACAGTATCCCCCTTAAAGGTGTGGACTCCGGTCGCAAAACCTGACTCTATGGGGGAGGGTCCGGGTGGGCATCTACTTCAGTGGCGGCTCTGGTGCGGGACGCAGACCCTGCTCCACCTCTGGCACCCCCCACTTTGGTGGCACCTCTGGACTGGGGACCCTCGCTGCAGGCCCCGGACTGGAGACCCTCGCTGCAGGCCCCGGACTGGAGACCCTCGCTGCAGGCCCCGGACTGGAGACCCTCGTTGCAGGCCCCAGATCGGGGACCCTCGCTGGTGGTTCCGGACTGGGGACCGTCGCTGGAGGCTCCGGACCGTCGCTGGAGGCTCCAGACCGTGGATCAATGCTGGAGGCTTCGTGCCATGGATCATCACCGGAGGCTTCGTGCCATGGATCATCACCGGAGGCTTCGTGCCATGGATCATCACCGGAGGCTTCGTGCCATGGATCATCACCGGAGGCTTCGTGCCATGGATCATCACCGGAGGCTTGTGCCATGGATCATCACTGGAGGCTTCGTGCCATGGATCATCACTGAAGGCTTCGTGCCATGGATCATCACTGGAGGCTTCGTGCCATGGATCCTCACTGGCTTCGTGCCATGGATCCTCACCGGAGGCTTCGTGCCATGGATCCTCACCGGAGGCTTCGTGCCATGGATCCTCACCGGAGGCTTCGTGCCATGGATCATCACCGGAGGCTTCGTGCCATGGATCATCACCGGAGGCTTCGTGCCATGGATCATCACCGGAGGCTTCGTGCCATGGATCATCACCGGAGGCTTCGTGCCATGGATCCTCACTGGAGGCTTTGTGCCATGGATCCTCACTGGAGGCTCCGGGCCATGGATCATCACTGGAGTGAGGAGACGTATAGGCAGCCTGGTGCCTGGTGCTGCCACAGGGCTTACCAGGCTGGGGAGACATACAGGAGGCCTGGTTATGGGAGTAGGCACAGGACTCACCAGGCTGGGGAGACATACTGAAGGCTTGGTTCTTGGAGTAGGCACCGGATACACAGGGCTGTGGAGGTGCACTGGAGGTCTTGAGCGTAGAGCCGGCACAACCCATCCTGGCTGGATGGTTATTTTCACCTGGCAAGTGCGGGACGCTGGCACAGGACGCACTGGGCTGTGCGGACACACTGGGCTATGCAGACGCACCGGAGACACAGTGCGCAGAGCCGGCGCAGAATATCCTGGGCCGTAGAGACGCACTGGAGGCCAGATGCGCTGAGCCGGCACCATCCGTCCTGGCTGGATGCCAACTCTAGCCCGGCAAATGCGGGGAGCTGGAATGTAGCGCACCGGGCTGTGAACAGGGCACTGGAGACACCGTGCGCTCCACCGCATACCACGGTGCCTGACCAGTACCACGCTCCCTATGGTAAGCACGAGCAGTTGGCTCAGGTCTCCAACTTGACTCAGCCAATCTCCTCGTGTGCCTCTCCCAAAACCCCCAAAATGTTGGGGGCTGCCTCTCGTGCCTGCTCCGCTGTGCCAACTCCTCGTATTGTCGCCGCTCTGCTTTCGCCGCCTCTATCTCCTCCCTTGGACGCCGTTACTCTCCAGCCTTTGCCCAGGGTCCCTTGCCTTCTAAGATCTCTTCCCATGTCCATTCCTCCAGAAAACGCTGCTCCTCCCGTCCACGCCGCTTGGTCCGTTTGTGGTGGGTAGTTCTGTCACGAACGTCGTCAGGGAAATGACTGGACCAAGGTGCAGGGTGGTGAGCGTACATTTTCTCTTTATTTAAAATGTCTCCAACAAAACAAGAAACAACCAAACGAACGAACGTGAAGCTTACTATGGCTACACAGGCCACTAACAAAGACAACTACCCACAACTAAGGTGGAAAAACAGGCTGCCTAAGTATGATTCCCAATCAGAGACAATGAAAGACAGCTGTCCCTGATTGAGAACCATACCCGGCCAAAACATAGAAACAGAAAACAGAAATAAATCAACTAGAATGCCTACCCTAGTCACACCCTGGCCTAACCAAAATAGAGAATAAAAGCATCTCTATGGCCAGGGCGTGACACCTCCCCTTAGGATCTGTAATATGCAACTCCACATTTTTACGGATTACATGAATTTCTCCCTTTTTCTTTCCTCCTGGCAGAGATCTGAGTGTTTCACCTTTTCAAAATGCAAAGCCAGTCTCTAACTTGGAGAGCGAATGGGTGGCTTGTGATTGTGGTAGTAAATTGAGGGACTATTGCAGTAACTCACAGAGAGGGATAATGGTTTTATGTCTGCCCAAGTCCTGACTTGGTTATGGGGATACAATAACACCTTCAAGGGTTATGTTAATCTTTAAAAACAGGCTTTTCTTATGCCGCTCCACACTTTACCTAATTTGAATGAACATTTTACCTCAATCTAAGTCTCCCTCTGCAGCTTATATTGTGTTATCCTCTCCCTTTTCTTTTATTTGCACACAAAAAGGGAAGCCTGCAGTCTATTTACTCTCTCCCATATAGAGCACTCGTTTTAGAGGAACATTAAAGTCCATAAAACAACCACTTTCTCAAGCTCATTCCCAGTCTTCGTTTTTAATAAGCATTGTAGCTACATCAACATCAATCATTTCTGAGGGCAGCCAAACACCGTACATGACCTGGCTGGTATCCATGTTGCCATGTTGGCTTGTATCTCTCCCCACATCTCTTCATGAGAAGGATTAGGGAGTAATCTTGAAGTTTTACTTTGAAATCCCTCATTATGAGATTGGGTAGAACTCTGTCTTAACCCCACTGCACTTCAGTAACACATTAAAGTCCCCACACACAAACACCCACACATGCATAGAATATAACAAGGATTAACTCACGGGAGAATCATTTAGATTCAATAGTTTAGCAGTAGTTTAACAGAATATAAACAATAATAGTACCACCTTCATAAATGCATGTGAATGTGCTTGCCTGGGTGCATGTGTGAGCGTGCATGTATGTGTGTGTGTACCTTATTTATCTTTTGCTGTGCAGGTGCTCATTAGAGTCTAAATCCAACAGTATTATTAGTCAGTCCACATCTCTCAACATTCATATTTAGACTGCACTATCAGGTGAGAAATGCAGGTTTACCACACTCCTTGTTTTCAGGATTGGTTTCATGTCATGGAGTCCAACGCATGATAACTACAGATGTAGGATCTTCATTTGGAAAACTCTTTTGTTAATGAGAATGCAAACTTGTAGTGTATTTGAGTTTTTAAAAAGGCTTCCAAAGTTTGTCACTTCCACTTTGAACGAAAAATGTATTAACCCCCACAAAAATGCATATTAATTATAATCAACACAATAATTCACATTTACTGTTGGCTGCAGGATTATTTACCTGCTGTAGCAAACTGGCTCAAATTAAGATCCTACATCTGAACTCTGACACTTTCAAAGAGCCATCTAAGAGAATACAGACACCCCCCCCCCCCCCCCCCATGTTTCTCTCTTTTGTTTTCTTGCCAAATGTGTTTCATTGCCCCTCTCCCAAAACAGCAACATGTTTCATGCTCCTCCTTAAGATGAAACACTGACTGGGTTTCAATATTGAAGTTTTTGGCAGGTGTGAGAGAGAGTTCAGTTCACACGTTAATGAGAGGTAGATACGTTCCAAATCCCGTCTCATTACGACTGTTAGATTAATATGTTTAGAGTGAGGGTATCCTGTTCCTTTACTATGATTTCCACAATCCTGACTTTTAAAGGACAGAGAGGTTCTGTAGGAATGGAGAACCCATTGAGAGAGGATATAATAAAGATGTGGAATATGTCCTTTCTTACTCAGAGAAAATTGCAATTATATTGTTTTGAAAGGAAAGTCACATTGTGCTTGTTTCCATTTTGAGAAAGTTAATTGATATGTTCTCCGTGAGTGTTATTTCAAAGGACGCCAACCAGCTTTAAAGCTTGATTAAACAAATAACGTATCGGTTCAGGTTAATTGAACTATCAGGGGTGTTGCTCAAATGAGGTAAACAACTCAAAAAGAGTCTAAAATAGTTTCTGAGTCAAAGGATTAAGACAACCTCCATTTGTCACGTACATCACAGGCAATATCTAGTAGGCCACCAGAAAATTTGAAAATACTAAATAAAAGCTTTGTTCCTCTGCCCAGCTGTTACTGACACATGCCTGTGGAATTTTAAGTTTCATCTAACCACATCATATATTATAGCAATCTGTCAGTCGATGACACAGTCAATGGCGTGCCACGCAACCATTGGTTGATGCATGCAATGTCTGAGCAGGGGAACGTGACTGCCTATGTCTGAGTTTGTGGGACATTTTGATCTGACTGTTTGAGACACTTCAAACGATGGTGGATAAACGAAGGCAGTTCACCCCATGCCTTTATCATTGAAAAAAAAAATGGTCAGTTCCAGTCTACTTAACTGGGTGTGTCTCCCATAGACACCCATGCAATAGCATCAGAATAGGGAGCAGAGTTGTGTTGCATTCCTAATCTGTAAAATTGGATAGGTTTAACAGTCTTGGGTAATGGGATTAAATTGTTGTGAGGCAGCGGTTTACTTAGGAGGGAGAGAGGTTCGAGGGAAGTAGAAATGTGGAAGTCTTCAGGGGTGCTCCATAAAATGAACACACGGAAATGGCCAGAAGTCATTGGCTGAAATAAGAAAAACAAATCAGAGGGAACAGGTATCTGTGGAGAGACCATTGGCCTTGTTTTACAGTGTGTGAGGGGATAGTTTGTCTTGTCAAGAATTTGTTTTGGAAATATGTTTTTGGATGAACATCTTGATACATTTTTATATATATTTTCTAATCGGATTTTTAAAAATGATTCTTTCAATATTTAGAAATGTATAATATACAGGATTGGCAACTAATGCATAGTTAATACTAATGTAATTACATGCAATGTAATTTAGACATTCTCTATAACAAAGCCTCTGTAACGGCTGTCGTCGGAATGAGACCAAAGCGCAGCGTGGAAAGTGTTCATGATCTTTATTGTCAAGAATCACTCAAACTGCGCTGTACTGCAGGGCCAGCTGTGCCACCAGAGACTCTGGGTTCGCGCCCAGGCTCTGTTGTAACCGGCCACGACCGGGAGGTCCATGGGGTGACGCACAATTGGCATAGCGTTGTCCGGGTTAGAGAGGGTTTGGCCGGTAGGGATATCCTTGTCTCATCGCGCACCAGAGACTCCTGTGGCGGGCCGGGCGCAGTGCACGCTAACCAAGGTTGCCAGGTGCACGGTGTTTCCTCCGATACATTGGTGCAGCTGGCTTCCGGGTTGGATGCGTGCTGTGTTAAGAAGCAGTGCGGCTTGGTTGGGTTGTGTATCGGAGGACGCATGACTTTCAACCTTCGTCTCTCCCGAGACCATACGGGAGTTATAGCGATGAGACAAGATAGTAGCTACTAACAATTGGATACCACGAAATTGGGGAGAAAAAGGGGGTAATTTTTTATATATTTTTTAAGACAAAAACAAATTATCACTCAAACAAAAATAACGAATACAAAGACGAAAGCGAACAGTTCCATCAGGCACATATACTAAACAAGGAACACCCCACATAACCCAAACGGAAAATGACAACTATTATATGATTCACCTGAAGAAAAGGGGTCCTGTTACTTGATTACAGCGAATTGCATTCTCCGTTAACTAACAGGCTGCACACCTTTAGACATGTTTTTCCACATGTTGTGTGTTTGTGATGGATTAATCCATCCTTGAAATAGGTAGGTCATTTTTTCCATATGTTGTGTGTTTGTGATGGATTAATCCATCCTTGAAATAGGTAGGTCATTTTTTCCATATGTTGTGTGTTTGTGATGGATTAATCCATCCTTGAAATAGGTAGGTCATGTTTTTCCATATGTTGTGTGTTTGTGATGGATTAATCCATCCTTGAAATAGGTAGGTCATGTTTTTCCATATGTTGTGTGTTTGTGATGGATTAATCCATCCTTGAAATAGGTAAGTCATGTTTTTCTTTCTATTTTCCCCCTCAGGTTGAAATATCCATAGTACCGTATATGTATCTAGCTATTACAGTAAACATAAGGCCATATTAGCCTACACACCACCCACAAGTGGTTTTGCATGCACAGCTGCTTCTTAATTACCTTAGTAAGAAGGAGATGGAGAGGAGTTATGAAAAACAAGTGGGTGTGTGATGTGCAGTAGGAGCCAGTGTTTTATCCCGCCTGGAGCAAACACGCCAGACCAATCGGCCCTCCAACTGGGACATGAGGCACCAGCTCGGACAAGACCACAGCTAACAAGCCACACACATGCACACACGGATGGTTACATCCACTCACGTGTGCATGCACACACACACACACGCACGGACGCACGGGCACACACACACACACACACACACACACACACACACACACACACACACACACACACACACACACACACACACACACACACACACACATACACACACACACACACACACACACACACACACACACACACACACACACACACACACACACACACACACACACACACACACACACACACTAGCAATGCCAGATAGAGGCTAGCTAGGGAGTTCTTAACTTGACTGGGCAAACTTCCTCCATGATGGGAACAGTTGCATGATTTATCTGTAGGAATGAGATAGCTGGTACTTTTATCCCTACAGCCTCTGGTGAGCTTAGGCACATGGTAACAAGGACTTTTGGGTTGGCAGGGGATGCAGACTGGCTGCCATGTCCTACAGAGAGCATAGGGATAGACAGAGTAGTGGGACCACATAGCACTGCTGTTAAATTACAACTCTCTGAGTAGAGTGGGCTCTTTCTCATTTCAGCCTAAAATGAGCACTGTTTTTGTCTGGAGGATGAGACTGTACTGAACCAGTCTGAGCAGAAATAAACACACGTCCTAATGTGAGCTCATTGCATCAGTTCAAATGTGTTTAATGAGAGAGAGTGGGGGGGGGGATTTATAAGAATGGTAGGGAAGGACACAAAAAGAGGGTGAGGGTACGGAAGAGCTGCGAAGGAGAGGTTGAGGAGGGTGTTCTCTTGGCACCAGAGTAAACAGAAAACATTCATATAGGATGTTATGTGAATTTGCCTAGCCATCTCCATGGCAACTCTATTTTTCTGGTCGCAGCTTTAATGAATAGGTAATGAAAGAAATGCAAAGCGCAAAACTTCATTACTGCTCCGAACATCTGCAATGAAAGGGAATTACAGAGGCTGTCATTTTCTGTCATTTGTCAAACTGTCTTTCTGCACAACATCAGGGTAAACTTGTGTCTAGCAGGGCTGGGAGAGGGGCAGTATTGGAGCTCTTTGTTAGTAATGTTAGAGTACCTTCAAGGTAGCGGATCAAGGTGGTGGTGGAGATAGCAGTATGAGGAAACAATATAGCTTTTTTTCCAGGCAATAGCTATTCACTAAGACTACGGCAATTTAATCCTCGACGAAACAGACTCCAGATAATAACAGCTGTTATTGAAATGTTTGACCAAGAATACGTATTTGATGCGACATGTCTCTCTTTTCCCTATCCATAAACAGTAGACATATTTGTTTTTAAAGGAAAGACTTGACAATGTCATGCTTTGTGTTCCAAGGACATTATCACATCATCTTACACTAAAATGACCTATGGGTCTACAGGTCAGCATGACCTGCCATCTTGCACTTTGCCTACTCAAGGCTGACCTACATTATCATCCTGATGTAGTTTAGAGATTATCACAAAAATGCATTTCTCAAAATCCGAGGGAGATAAAGGATGAGAGAATGTGCCTTGCAGTAACACGAAGGCCACCATCCTTTACTTTAGCTCCAGGCCTTCGTGCATGCTGGGATACAGGGGTCATTCCATGTCATTTAAGAAAGCCACGGCACCCACTATCTCAGATTGTTCTGAATCATTTCTGTAGTTAGAAACAGATAAGATTAGCGTTCCTGAAACAATATTTTGTTGAAATATAATTTGATCTCTGAGAAATTAAGCTAATTGATTGCACCCAAATTGTACATTTGTAAAATGATCAAAAGCCATCCACAGACTCCCCATACTCCTTGCCAATCCCACCCCAACAACCAGTATACACTATCAGTTCTCTACGTCTAATGGGATCCTGAGTGGCACAGCGGTCTAAGGCACTGCATCGCAGTGCTAGATGCGTCACTACAGACCGGGGTTTGATCACAGGCTGTATCACAACCGGGCGGCGCAAATTGGCCCAGCGTCGTCCGGGTTAGGGGAGGGTTTGGCCGGGGTAGGACGTCATTGTAAATAAGAATTTGTTCTTAACTGACTTGCCTAGTTAAATAAAAAATTAAATAAATGAAAATATGACAAGTAGAATGGAGCTGCTGCTTGGAGTATTGCTTCTTCAACCTTTGTAATGTACTCCCTGTGAATCGGATGATCCCCCCCGCTTTCAGGGAAATTATAAATTGAAGTCACTTGCGTTCTATCCCATACCTTAGTGTGAAAGTACCTGTTCCTACTACTGCCACCACACCCTTTAATTCATTTTGCTGGTCTCTTTTGTATTTTAAATGGATCACAGCATGTTCTTTGCAACGTTGGGTTGAAAACCAATAGCTTTCGCCCATGATGAATATAAATTGTGTGGTCATCCTCACAATTCAAGCCAGTCCTCCATGAAAGCAGGAAACGGCCCCTCTGTGTGTGGTTTATTCCCACACACAGAGGTTCTGGATTAGTTAGACCATTCCTGGCAACTGGCGAACAAGCAAACCATTAGGCTACAGCAGTCTAATGGTTTCAATGGTAAAATGCCCAAACACACAATGTATAGTGTATTGCAATGGTAATGTTATTGCGTTGGGTTTAATGGTAAATGTCAGTAGTCACACTACATATTGAGTTGTTTTCTAAGAACTTTATAGAAAAACATACGAATGCCAAGCAATGGTTTATAATTGTATTATTTTATAAGGGTTATCACATTTTAGTCACTAGCCCATTTCTCCATCAAAGTTTTGGGCTTGTAGGAAAAGTCTTCATATGAAAATTGCACCATACGGATAGCCCTTTCAGAGAGCTGCCATTTTTTGGGGACTAGTCAAGGAGATTTGGTTTGAATCATTAGGTTGCTAAGAGGAGGACAAACTGAATTGCTTTCATTGAGGACTGTCTTGACCACACAATTGACCACACAATTTATTTTCCTCATGAGAAAAAGCTATTGGCTTTAATTAACACAAGAGACGAGCAAAATTACATAAAGGTTGTGGTTGCAGTAGTAAGAACATTGGCATCTAGTGGGCAAGACTTGGTACTTTCACACTACTTTTTGGTAAAGAATGCAAGCAACTTCAACGGGTAATTTCTCTGAACAGGGGGAAAAAAATCACCAGATTCACAGGAAATACATTACAAAGGTTGAAGGAGCAATACTCCAAGCCGCAGCTCTATACTACTTGTTAGACATAGAGAACTGGTACTGTATACTAGCTGTTGGGGTGGGATTAGCGTGGGGGGCCCGTGGGTGGCTTTTGGTCATTTTCTTGTATTCCTTTTCTTACTCATTGTTAAGAAGAATTATGGTCCAAATCGGTTTGTAGGTACTATATTTATTGAAGATCATATGAATCCTATAAATTAAAATGTCCAATTTGAGTACAATCAATAAATGTAATTTCTCAGAGATCAAACTTTATTTCAACAAAATTACATTTCAGGAATGCTAATCTTACCTGTTTCTAACTACAAAAACGATTTCAGGACAATCTGAGATGGTGGGTGTTGAAATCCTCTTTCTTGTACTTTTTGAGGTGGAATGACTCACAAATTACTTTGGTTGTCAGGCAATCTTCATCACCTTATCAAAGCCTTTTCTCTCTAGCAGGTGTAGAACCGCTCAACTCGTCACATCAAAGAGACACACCTGCAAATAAATCACAGCAAACAGACAAAGTGGATCCAGACTAGGGCCTCCACTACCAAAGAGGCACGATTCATTTCAGAGTCTAATTTAATATTCATGAAGGTACGCTTGGTTGAAAGGTTGTTTACTGAAATCTGTCTTTTGTCTATAAGAGACAAGAAGTGTGATGCGCCAGCTGGCATCTATGTTTGCACTTGTTGGTCCATATTTACACATCACAGTGTGCACACAAACATGTGCAAACATGCACAAACGCACAAAAACGCACACACATACAAACATAGTATGGATTCTTCACTTATCATCGTTACGACGGTGGGAATGGATTTTGCTGAGTGTTTGTCGAGTTAGGGTGGGGTGGGGCGTTGTTTTGACCTCTCAGTGAACTGAATAAATTAGGATGCAGTGCCACAGAGATTTAAAATATGTCACTACGTCAGAACAGAGGGTGTGTGGAGTGGGCAGAGCAAGCAACAACAAAGCTACCTACAAAAATATAGGAAGAGGAAAGGAAGGAGAGAGGGGTCAAGTCATCTGTAATTAAGTTCATACAGTAGTCCCCCTGTGAGTTCTTCCTCCTCTATGAAGAGTGTGTGTGTATGTATGCATGTGTGTGTGTGTGCTTGTGTGTATGAGTGTGTGTTTATGCTGAGCTCCTTGAGGCTGGGGTGTGGTGTACAGTCAATATAGTATAGTCAACAGGCATGTTGTGGCAAGTCCAAGACGAGCACTACAGTCTTACTATCCAGCAGGTGCAGACATAAAATACATTCTAAACAGTAACACACAGACAGATGGACAGACGTACTGCTAGACAGCGAGGCGCAGGTGTTACTTTGTAAGCAGCACCTGCTTCTCAATACGCTAGAGGCTCCTCTTCATGGCTACTGTATCGACAATTGTACTGTATCGGTGTTTGGTGCCATTCCATTTACTCCGTTCCAGCTATCATTATGAGCCATCCTCCCCTCAGCAGCCTCCACTGATACAGTCTCACAATCTACCTTTTTATAACTTTCATCAATCCAAAAGCCACAGAAACACTTATACCGCCTGCATTCCTCTTACCTTATCCTTTCAGTTCAAGGCAAAGAGGAGAAAGGCCCCCCCAAAAAATGCAAAAGACTCGAGTCAGTCTATCAATAGACTGTTCACTCTGCTAGGCAAACGATACCGAATAATCATCTCTCGGACCAACAGACTCAGAGACAGCTTCTACCCCCAAGCCATTAGACTTCTAAATACAGTGCCTTGCGAAAGTATTCGGCCCCCTTGAACTTTGCGACCTTTTGCCACATTTCAGGCTTCAAACATAAAGATATAAAACTGTATTTTTTTTGTGAAGAATCAACAACAAGTGGGACACAATCATGAAGTGGAACGACATTTATTGGATATTTCAAACTTTTTTAACAAATCAAAAACTGAAAAATTGGGCGTGCAAAATTATTCAGCCCCCTTAAGTTAATACTTTGTAGCGCCACCTTTTGCTGCGATTACAGCTGTAAGTCGCTTGGAGTATGTCTCTATCAGTTTTGCACATTGAGAGACTGAAATTTTTTCCCATTCCTCCTTGCAAAACAGCTCGAGCTCAGTGAGGTTGGATGGAGAGCATTTGTGAACAGCAGTTTTCAGTTCTTTCCACAGATTCTCGATTGGATTCAGGTCTGGACTTTGACTTGGCCATTCTAACACCTGGATATGTTTATTTTTGAACCATTCCATTGTAGATTTTGCTTTATGTTTTGGATCATTGTCTTGTTGGAAGACAAATCTCCGTCCCAGTCTCAGGTCTTTTGCAGACTCCATCAGGTTTTCTTCCAGAATGGTCCTGTATTTGGCTACATCCATCTTCCCATCAATTTTAACCATCTTCCCTGTCCCCGCTGAAGAAAAGCAGGCCCAAACCATGATGCTGCCACCACCATGTTTGACAGTGGGGATGGTGTGTTCAGCTGTGTTGCTTTTACGCCAAACATAACGTTTTGCATTGTTGCCAAAAAGTTCAATTTTGGTTTCATCTGACCAGAGCACCTTCTTCCACATGTTTGGTGTGTCTCCCAGGTGGCTTGTGGCAAACTTTAAAGACACTTTTTATGGATATCTTTAAGAAATGGCTTTCTTCTTGCCACTCTTCCATAAAGGCCAGATTTGTGCAATATACGATTGATTGTTGTCCTATGGACAGAGTCTCCCACCTCAGCTGTAGATCTCTGCAGTTCATCCAGAGTGATCATGGGCCTCTTGGCTGCATCTCTGATCAGTCTTCTCCTTGTATGAGCTGAAAGTTTAGAGGGACGGCCAGGTCTTGGTAGATTTGCAGTGGTCTGATACTCCTTCCATTTCAATATTATCGCTTGCACAGTGCTCCTTGGGATGTTTAAAGCTTGGGAAATATTTTTGTATCCAAATCCGGCTTTAAACTTCTTCACAACAGTATCTCGGACCTGCCTGGTGTGTTCCTTGTTCTTCATGATGCACTCTGCGCTTTTAACGGACCTCTGAGACTATCACAGTGCAGGTGCATTTATACAGAGACTTGATTACACACAGGTGGATTGTATTTATCATCATTAGTCATTTAGGTCAACATTAGATCATTCAGAGATCCTCACTGAACTTCTGGAGAGAGTTTGCTGCACTGAAAGTAAAGGGGCTGAATAATTTTGCACGCACAATTTTTCAGTTTTTGATTTGTTAAAAAAGTTTGAAATATCCAATAAATGTCGTTCCACTTCATGATTGTGTCCCACTTGTTGTTGATTCTTCACAAAAAAATACAGTTTTATATCTTTATGTTTGAAGCCTGAAATGTGGCAAAAGGTCGCAAAGTTCAAGGGGGCCGAATACTTTCGCAAGGCACTGTAGTTAGTTAAATGGTTACCCGGACAATCTGCACTGACCCTAACTTGCACTGACTCTATGCACACTCACAAGACTACATATACACATGATATACGCAGCCATGAAGTGCTTTGAAAGGTTGGTAATGGCTCACATTAACACCATTATCCCAGAAACCCTAGACCCATTCCAATTTGCATACCGCCCAAACAGATCCACAGATGATGCAATCTCCGTTGCACTCCACACTGCCCTTTCCCACCTGGACAAAAGGATGCTGTTCATTGACTACAGCTCAGCGTTCAACACCATAGTACCCTCAAAGCTCATCACCAAGCTAAGGATCCTGGGACTAAACACCTCCCTCTGCAACTGGATCCTGGACTTCCTGACGGGCCGCCCCCAGGTGGTGAGTGTAGGTAGAAACACATCTGCCACGCTGATCCTCAACACTGGAGCTCCCCAGGGGTGCGTGCTCAGTCCCCTCCTGTGCTCCCTGTTCACCCACGACTGCATGGCCAGGCACAGCTCCAACACCATCATTAAGTTTGCTGACGACACAACAGTGTCACCGACAACGACGAGACAGCCTATAGGGAGGAGGTCATAGACCTGGCTGGGTGGTGCCAGAATAACAACCTATCCCTCAACGTAACCAAGACTAAGGAGATGATTGTGGACTACAGGAAAAGGAGCACAGAGCATGTCCCCATACTCATTGACTGGGCTGTAGTGGAGCAGGTTGAGAGCTTCAAATTCCTTGGTGTCCACATCAGCAACAAACTAGATTGGTCCAAACACACCAAGACAGTCGTGAAGAGGGCAAGCTGAACAGGTAACCAAATGGTTACCCGGACGATTTGAATTGTGTGCCACCCCCAACCCCTCTTTTACGCTGCTGCTACTCTCTGTTAATCTTATATGCATAGTCACTTTAACTATACATTCATGTACATACTACCTAAATTGGCCCGACCAACCAGTGCTCCTGCACATTGGCTAACCGGGCTATCTGCATTGTGTCCCACCACCCGCCAACCCCTCTTTTTACGCTTCTGCTACTCTCTGTTCATCATATATGCATAGTCACTTTAATGATACCTACATGTACATACTAACTCAATAAGCCCGACTACCTCTGTCTGTATATAGCCTTGCTACTCTTTTTTCAAATGTCTTTTTACTGTTGTTTTATTTCTTTACTTACCTACACACACACACACACACAACTTTTTTTTCTTCGCACCATTGGTTAGAGCCTGTAAGTAAGCATTTCACTGTAAGGTTTACACCTGTTGTATTCGGGGCATGTGACAAATAAACATTGATTTGATTTGAACACAAATACACATACACACATATGCTGCTGCTACTCTCTTCTTTATTTTACTGTTATTATTATCTATCCTGATGCCTAGTCACTTTAGCCTGCATTCATGTACATATCTACCTCAAATACCTGGTACCCCTGCACATTGACCTGGTACTGGTACTCCCTGTATATAGCTCCATTCTTGTGTATTTAATTCCTCTAGTGCTACTATTTTTCATTTTATTATTATTATTTTGCTCTTTATTGTTGAAAGGGGCTCATAAGCAAGAATTTCACAGTAAAGTCTACACCCGTTTTATTTGGAGCATGTGACAAATAAAATTTGATTTGATTCATGATGTGCAACTGCCTCTGTAGATAAGATATTTGATGGTGATTTGACGGTGCCATATGAATCACGGATCCAGGTGGATCCATCTTTGCCCTTCTTTACCTCACTGTAAAGTTTGGTTATTTTTAACAAGTCTTCCATAGGGTGGAAGATAAAAAAAAAGAGGACGATCTTGGAAGATAAATGACTATCTTCCTCTTTCTCTGTTCGTGTGGTTACTGAACACATGTTCTGTCAATCCACTGTCTCCAGCTGCAAACCTACTAACCGTGAGAGAACGGATGGTTCAAAAGGTCAGTTCATTGTCTAATTCATCTCTTTTTAATACTGTATGATCTAACGGTGAAGTAAAGGTCAGGCAAGATAGAAAGACCCTGGAGAGAAAGAAATTGTGAAAAACAATCTCCCTGGAGAGTGCTCAATGAAAGAGAGCAGCTGCTCCACAGCCCGCTTCTCTCTCTTTCTCTCTCTCTCCCTCTATCTCTCTCTCTCTTTGCCCGCATAGAGAATATACAGACATCCCAAGCAGGTGTTCTCATTGCCTTACACCCGATCCTCCCTCCCTCTTCTCAGTGCTCCAGTACAGTCGGCCATGTCCTCTTAAGTGATTACAGTGAAACAGGTTGTTTCCGAAGGGAATCTGCCAGACTTTGGAACATGTTGTAGCATGTTTAATAGACATCATCAAGCTCCCTTCCATGCAGATGCTCTAATTTGCCTGTCTCTGACATAAAGTTCAAACCCGATTTCGTTCCCTTTTTTCTTTTCCAAGCCTGGGCCCCGATAGGTGACGTCTTTCTTGATGAGGTCATGCACAACATGACAGATAAGTAAAATAACCGTTGCCATCTGCTGGAGCTATGTGCATTTAGACTTAAAACATTCTGTAGGTGCACTGCAGTGCTGAAGACAGAGCAGACCACATGCAGGCACGCACCCACACTTTCCATCTCAATCATGTTTGCCATTGAGCTGGTGTAAGTGCCTGAGGTTGTCTGGATTGTAGCAGTATCAATTCGACCAAGTTCGAAATAACAAGCTTGCATTTTCATGGTGAATCATAATCAGTAGAGGAATAGAATACCTTAATGTCCAACCTGGTCACAAAGCATTTCGTATTAATTATTCAGTATGATCACTACATGACCAAAAGTATGTGGACACCAGCTCATCGAACATTCCAAAATCATGGGCATTAATATGGAGTTGGTCCCCCACTTTGCTGTTATAACTAACTCTACTCTTCTGGGAAGGCTTTCCACTAGATGTTGGAACATTTCTGCGGGGACTTGCTTCCATTCAGCCACAAGAGCATTTGTGAGGTTGGTCACTGATGTTGGGCAATTAGGCCTGGCTCGCAATCCGCGTTCCAATTCATCTCAAAGGTCTTTGATGGGGTTGAGGCCAGGGCTCTGCGCAGGCCAGTCAAGTTCTTCTACACTCGACAAACCATTTCTGTATAGACCTCGCTTTGTGCATGGGGGCATTGTCATGCTGAAAGAGGAAAGGGCCTTCCCCAAACTGTTACCACAAAGTTGGAAGCACAGAATTGAGTAGAATGTAATTGTACAGTATGCTGTAGCGTGAAGATTTCCCTTCACTGGAGCTAAGGGGCCTAGCCCGATCCATGAAAAATAGCCCCAGACCAATAGGGAGGTCTAGGGAGATTGCATGGCTGTGTGCTCGATTTTATACACTTGTCAATGGGTGTGCCTGAAATACCAAATCCACTAGTTTGAAGGGGTGTCCACATACTTTTCTTTATATAGTGTATGTTATGTTTCATATGCTATGCATTTATTTGTGGATGTCTATCATCCATTTCTTATGATATGTGACGAATTACGATTCCTCTTATGTGTCATGATTTTGCAAAATGTATAATATGTTACGACTTCTAGCTAGGTCCCTAGGTTGTTAAAGTTTGCTAGCTGGCTAACGTTAGCTAGGCTAGGGGTGAGTTAGGCTAAGGTTAGGCGAAGTCTTAGCTAAAAGGGTTGAGGTTAGGGTTAGGGTTATGTAGCATGCTAGGTAGTTGCAATGTTTTAAAAAAATTGTAAGTAGTTGAAAAGTTGCTAATTAGTTGAAATGCTATAGTTGTCCATGATGAGATTCGAACTCTCAACCTTTCGGTTGAAATACCTTTGTGTTATACACTGCTTTCGTTTTTGCCTTAATCAACCATCTGTTTTATGTAACCAAACATAACATATAATACTAATTTGAGTGTCCCGGATTTACGTTTACTATGTTACGTCTAGTCCAAGAGACTAGGCTGCAACGTCTCCTCAGTTTATTCTTTTGTATTATGTACATCACATCTAATAATCTTTCTCATTTATGATGTAATTGATTTACACGGTTTTTCTATCTAAATCTTGTGACAAATGGTGTACTTGAAAATAGATGGCCCTTCATTACGTAATTAATCTGGATGTGATTAATTAATGAGAAACAAAGGGGATGGTTGTCTGATCTGTCTTTCCTTAAGAACCCAGTTTTACTGTAAAAGGAGAAATGTATAAATAATACAATTTATCATCTCCGTATCTCAATGTTTCATATTTTTTTATTTGCACTTGGAGAACTATCAAGATGTGTTGCTTTGCGATTTCCTAAAGAAGAGTATTTGGGTAATATGGTGTATTCATCTAATGCCTGATATGGTAGGAGTGTCTGGACGGCTTGGATGAGGAGGAGCAGTTGGTAGCTGCCAGCACTTCAAGGGGCACAGGACGGTCCTCATCATGCCTCCCGAACCACATAAAGTGCTCTCCTGCCTGGGCAGCAGCTGCCACAGTGGACCTATCAAGATGGTTACTGGGAAAACGCCTGCTGGTGGAGGAGCGCTCTGTGTCCTGGCGGTCCTGGTAGTCTATCTGATAGGCTGAGAAGTCTCCCCTCGTCTCCCCCACGCCACTCACACTTCCATGGTGGCACAGGCAGAAGTGGGAGTTATGTTGTCTACGCTCGTCCAGGCACTTCTTGCGGCCTAATCCCTATGAAAAACACCATAAGAAAAACGGTATTGTTTCAAAATTGTATTTTGTTGTATTATCTTATTAAAAACCTTAGTGTTGATTTGACAACATCAGTCATGATGTCTTTGTTTTCTTTGTAGTGGGCATATTGCTTACATCATCAAATACAGTGATGGTATCTTGCAGTGCAGCTTGGTTATCATGGGCTGAGAATGGATAGACTCTTCCCATGGTTTTCTGTAAAGAGAATAGTTCATTGATATATCACATTTTCTCCTAGGTTTTGGCATAGTTATGCCAACAATTATTAGTCAATTGTATAAAGGATAAATGTAATAATCTTCATGGAAATTAAGGTGATTGCACACATAGCAACAACCCAAGACCATGTAGACAGACACTTTTGAGTAATGTTTCACTCTCTGCATGAATGTATTGCACTCTGCCAACCTGTTCTGTGTTGATGAAGATCTTGGGATACTTCTCTGTGCTCGATGCTGGAGGTAGTGGTTCACTCTGAGACATCATATACCCTGTGCTGGTGCACGTCTCCCGTTTACTGGTGTCATTTGCTGGTAAACCTGCATGAGCCAACTGCACATTTTGAAAGACATGAAGTTGTTAGGAAAAGGTACGGGGGTGTCTTTATAATAACTTTATTTGTCAGTATTTGCAAAGTTGAGTGCAATTATAATGGGCTCATCATAAGCTAATAGTGAAAGATTTAAAGTAATCAGAATCTTACCCATTTGCCATCCTTTTCCATTGATGAGTATTTCTTACCACCTTTTGTCATTTTAACAAGGTTGAAACTTTGTAAAGACAGCACAAATATGACCACCTGGACAGGGTTTATAATACCTTTTCTTCTCACATTCTTCTCACAAAGAATGCAAACAACAGTAACTATAATAACATACTAATCACAAATAATTTGTATTCCATTTGAAAAAAACAAGTGTATTTTATTTCTGTTTGTTACATCACAATTCAGCCCGCCTTATTCCCCGTTTTCTATTTCATTTGAAGGCAGTTTTATTAAACCTTCCAATTATAAAACTGAAGGAAAGGGAACTCTGGGAAAAGGAATATGCAAATAAAGAAATAATACATGTAGCTAAAGATAAGGAATTAGGGTAAATAATAGAAAAATAAAGAATCAGAACATAAGAGAATGAATAGAAATGATCCAGAAAATGTCATTTATTGTATCCTTTTTTGTAAACTCACTGGAAGTTAACTTCCAGATTGAAGTGTCATATCCAGGGCATAATTGAACATGTGAAGTTAGCAGCAACTGAAAACCCTCACTGTACATCACAACCGACTGCTTATATCAAACTAAAAGTCCAACCCTAACCTCTCTTCTTTTAAATGTTTTTGTCGCCTTTGCCCAAGTCCAATTATATCAGTTATGTAACAGCTAGCTACCACATCCTGTTGTATTATATTAAAAGCCACTTACCCTTCATAGTTTAATTTGGAGTTTGGCTCAATTCATAATCATGAAAATGCGGTCTTTTATTTAGCTTTTTTTTTACCCGGAAGTTGTGAGCTCTCTCGCTTTACAATAACGCGTGGTCTGTCAACAGCAGCAGACAGAACGTCTAAAGCAAGTGGTGTTGTTCATTCCGTCTGGAAGGTTCTGCAAAACAGTGATAGATTAAATGTAAAAGCAGTAACTCAATTTGTTAGCAATTTTTTATATCGTTCTGATCATGAACAAATAACGTAATGTCGTTTGGTGTGTAAAGTTATGTTAGCTAGCTACTAGCAGCAGGTGGTGAGTTAGCAGCAATCTTGTGACAAGGCAATTGTTGTTGACATTTTAAGGCAGTTAGTTTGCTATGAACGGGTACCCCTTGGACAGCATTCGTTTGTGTGGCCAGGAGCTAGCTTGTAGATAGAACATGAGTTCAGCAACAGCTGGGATTGGGAACCGAGAGGATGGCGTCCCTCCAGACCGTGGAAGTGAAAAAGTGGATGACAGTGGGGGCGACAGTGGCAGGCAAGTAAGCAATAGCTAGCTAGCTTTGAACTGCAGTTAGCGATCTGTTAATGCATGCATTTCAGGGTCACGTTATTTCATGACGTTGCACAGGACAGTTAACTGTACATAGGATATTTAAATGTATTTAGTTGTAGCTAACATCACAATATCTACACAATAATTGAACTATTTACTTGTTATATTGAATCAAGTTGTCAGTGACTAAACAGACAAGTGAACTCAGTTTACCATCAATGCCACCTTTGTTTACATGTGTCAAAGGAGTCGGGAGATGTGCCTAGGGCAACAACGAAATAAAGAACCGTGCAGTGAAGTACTCTGCTGCCCCTCAACCCACCACCTATGCACTACTACAGGAGAAGACTGATCTGAAGCTGCCTCCTGCCAACTGGCTACGGGAGAGCCCCCAACGTGGGCCTGCAGGCACCTCTGTACTAGGGTCCAGCAGCAAGAGCAAGCCTTTCTCCAGGTGAAGCGCTGGTTATTCAGCCCTCAAAACGACATGTGATATCTTGTGGTATTCATCATCACCGAATTGTTGCAAGGTGCTCATGTACATGTACTTTCTCCTTGCTCCAGTTTGGGGATGGCTTATGACTTAATTGATTCCATTAGGGATAATGTTGATGTGGTGTAGGACTCTGAGTTAGGTCTATCCACTGAACAGCTAAGGATGTTGTATTGTTATTGCTTCTGCTAACATGTATTTGGAATGTTTGGTAATCAAAATTGTTTGGTGAACCTAAGGGTCTCATTCTCTTTTCTATTCAGAACATCAATAATCTATTGAAGATCCCCTACAGTAAGTCCCATGTCAGTATGGCTGTCCACCGTGTGGGAAGGACTCTCCTTCTAGATGAACTGGCTCTTCATGAGTTCTTCTCAGGTACAGTTAGACAGCCAGTGGAGAGGAAGCCTGTTTAAATGTCAATGAAGAATGTGAGAAAGCTCATATCTGGATGATTGACGATGCTTGTAAAAAATACATTTGATTGTAATGTTCTGTTTTTACACTATGTCACAGAGAGGAGATTGGACATGGGTGATGGAGTTTTACCAGAGGGTAATAGATCAGAAGTGGCAGAGGAAAAAGAAGAGTAAAGAACACTGGTACCAAAAAGCAAGTTCAAATACTTCAAGTGAGATACTTGAGGTTGGACTTCTAACCTACTTGTCACGTGAAAGACTTGCAATAGAAACAAGAACCTTATTTGAGCCAGAGTAAATCCTAATGGTTGTACTCCTCAATGTCTCAATGTCAGACAACCCTGTTGAGGAGTGTGGGGCGGAGGATTTGGTCCCTCCTGGCCCGTTACCTTCATCAGCACTGCTTCAGACTCGGAGGAGGCCGCAGCACACAGAGGTAGGCCACACTTTATGGAAATGTGCAGTACCTGGTGCAGTACCTGGTGATTTGCTGTGCTCTTGTTGAGTTTCACAGTTTCTTCCTTTGTGACTGTATGTCCATTCCTTACAGGAATGTGTTCCCATGGACAGCAAGTATCCATTGGGACAAGTGGCTTCCAAAGAGCAGAACCTTACCACATTGTTCAACAAAGGGGAGAACAGTCAGGTCGGCTAGTGATATAGAAACTTCATCAACAATCTCAGGAGGCTGTGTATTTTCTCTATTCTGTTTTGTTAGCATTTGTTTCTTTGATTGTAAATGAGTTAAATCTATTCAATTCAAGTATCCAATCAACTTTTTTCCCTCAACTTGATTAACAGGGTTTGAGGAATAACTTTGTGAGGAACATCTTGTGGATGTTTGAGGACATCCACATGCTGGTGGGGTCCAACATGCCTATCTTTGGAGAAGGATGCTACCCAGCCTGCGGCTCAGGTCAGAATCATGAAAAACGGGGAACAATGGCCATTATTCATGTCGGTCAATATAAAAATGTTCAGTTGTTTTACTATTGTTCCACAGCAATGTTCCCCTGCAAAATACCTAGAAGGTTCTTTCTTTTTTTAGGAATAACCTCAAGCCAATCAACATTCTCGCAGGTATTGACTACAGGCTGGACAATCTGATGTGCAATATTCCAGAGCTCGTCATGTGCTTTCACGTCAATGGCATCGTCCATTGTAAATAAGCCTTGTTTTTACTGCCCAAATGAGTAACTTTATTCACAATTTAATACTATTTTAATGTTAGTGCTGATTGGTCTTTGGTCAGAAATATGAGATAATCTAAACAGAGAACATCCCTGATCTTGAGAACTCCACCTTCTCAACCATGGTTGTGAAAGACATTGCTCAGAACATTTGGTTCTTTCTCAAGTGTAACTGCACCAAAAAGGGCTATACCAACTGGCTCTTCAGAGGTGGGAGACAACACACTAACTGTACCTCCTGTATGACTTACCAAATACACGTGAGAATGACCTGGTAAAACACTACTATATGGTAGTAGGCCTACTTCATCTAATTGGCCTGTTTCTGTGGTTCCTTGGCTAGTGGAAGTGACATCGTAAAGCTGTATGACCTCATCACTCTCTGTGAGGAAGCAGCAGAGGAGAAATGCCAGAACCCCTTCACCCTGCCCGTGGATATGCCTCTTTACAAGTAGGTGCCTGCAACCTGGTACGGTATCAACACAGTATACCTGAAACTAGTGCACAACGCGCAGTGTTATCAGTCAATGCATTAATGGCAAATTAGTCCCAACAGATGGCACCATTCATACATTCTGTTTTGTAGAATGTGCATTGTTGTTCTTGCAGAGTGGCTAGCAACATGATGCTGAAGAAGAGCCAGAACAGGAAGCATTATGGGACAATCGGAACGTTGCTGTGGGCGGGGGGCTCTTGAGGACAGCTACAGTGACGAGGAGGCTCAAGAAGATCTACCAGAGGACAGTCATGAGAATGGCTCCTGCAGTACCACCTCGGAGCCACAGGATGATAGCAAAGCTGTAGCTATTATCAAATCAGTGGGGGAGCTGTCTGTTCTAGAGAAGTCCAAGTACACTCATCAGATCAGGGTGAGTGTCACACATTTGTCGCTAGCTACTCTGTTTGGGTGACCTTGTTGATATGTAACCTTGACATAGCTACAGTAACCAGAAACTAGCCACTACCTGGAGTGACTATTAGAGTCTTGGATGTTTTATCTTGACAATTAATTCATCCTGTTCTTTTCCCATATTGCAGCCAATCTATGCATTTCCCATCTCTCAAAACAAGGAGGAAAGATGTCGGGATGTCCTCAGCTATGTCTTAAAGTTGAGTCTCTACTGTAGTGATTACTATTGGAATGGTTGTCACTAAATGCTATGTTCCGTGAGCTCTAACTGTTGGATGTGATTGGCAGTGCCTGTTGGATGGCAGCATTAAGAAGGAGAGTGACCTCCCAGCTGCTGACCCAGAACACCCCCATCCCCCTGAAGTACTAGGATGGGAGTGAGGCCGTAGAGAAAGGGATCACACTTCTCCTGGACAGAGGTTGGCCATCACGGACCCCATCAAGATTCTGAAGCATAGCTATATGACATTATTGATAATGAATGTTGTTATACCATAATGAGCAGGTTCCTTGTTGTATGTGAATTTGCCCCTAGTAAATACCTAAATTTCTCCTCCTTATTCCTATATATCTATATTACCACCAGATATCACATTATCTCTCCCGCCCTCCCCCTCTGTCTCTCTCTGTTCCTCAACCTCTCTTTCCTTGGTTGAAGCCTCTGTCCCGATCAGGGATGATCCCAGGGTCCTGGCAGCACCGTATGAAGCTGCAGCTCTTCTTCAAAGTGCCCAAGGCCTACTACATACTGTCAGACGCTGCCACTAACCTGCTGAAGAACAGCCGGTCCCTGCACTACATCAAACTCACCCTCCAGTGCCACGGTCAATGTCTCCTCTCCGGCTCGCCTAAGCATGCTGTAGTCAACGTTGATCAGAGTGGCTGTCGGAGGTTGGACTGATGGATAAGGTAGGCAACCGGTTGTAATAGTGTTCAACTTTTCTTGCGTCACCTCAAATTAACCCTGCGGTACTACGATTACTTAATTTATTTTCTCTCCCTCCCTCTGCAGATGCCTACTGTTCGGTGAGGAGTATCATGTACCTGCTGGTGCTACTGTTCCGCGTCCAGTGTCTGTCTCTGTGTGGGGACATCCATCTGTTGCTGGCCCGGAATGCAAGTAACCGTGCTGCCTACCTTTAGGAGTCCAGCTACCAGACCAACAAGGACCAGGAGTTGCTGCACAGAGAGAGCAGCTGCAAGGGTGAGGAGACACTCGCACACTTTTCAACGATTAACATATAACACGTCCCTCCTAATGTGTTCAATTGACCCAAAAGGTTTAAATATTATTTAGAATGTATAGGTCTTGCCATTTTAATGTAGTGCTTTTCAAAAGCAAGAACCTGTCATAATAAAACGCTAACATTACAATGCTTACTATGTCAAAACTTTACCGATCCTCTATATAAATTCAGTGCGTTATTGTTGTTACAAATTAGAACTTGTTCTCAACTGGCCTACCTGGTTAAATAAAGGTGATTTTTATTTTTTAAAGATAATTCTGGCTGTGTGACTGTCCCCCAGCCTTTAATATGGCCAGTGATCTGGCCATGGACCGAGAGTACTAGCTGTTTGTGAGCAGTAAGTGTTATGAGGCGGCCTACGAGCTGCTGACCTCCGGGTGGTAAAGGAGCACAGCCCTGAACAGCTAGCCCAGGTGCTGAAGAGACTGGGCAACATTTGCAACGAGATAGGAGTCTTCTACATGAACCAGGCTGCTGCCATGCAGACTAAGAAGGAAGGTAGGGAGTCAGTCTGGCCTATCAGGTATGGATGCTGATTTTGTAAATGGTTGGTTGTTGAATTAATTTATGAATAGGAAATATTTCACAAACATGATATCGTTCTTCCAGTTAAAGGTTCAGGATACAGACCTCTCCCTCACTCTAATCCCCCTTCCTTTACAGTGAACAAGTCTGTATCTATAGCTGAACAGGAGATGTGGAAGAAGAGTTTCTCGTGCTTTGAGAAGGGCATGAAGAACTTTGAGGCCATCGAGTACAGCACCAACACCTCTCTGCTGCTGTGCAACACAGGCAAACTGATGAGGATCTGTGCCCAGGCCCACTGCTGTCTCTGCAGAGGAGAGTTCTCCCAAGAGGAAGCTCTCTATTACAATAAGGTACCACAACCATATCATTTTTTAGTAGACATATAATGATTTCAATGACTACCAACCCATGTTGTTTTCCACAGTAAGTTTTCCTCAGTACTATCTGCTTACCTTTGTGCCAGTCACTTTTGTGTCATTTTGAAAATTGATGCATAAGATCTCTAAGGTTTATTTTTTGGGGGGTGGCTTTAACTAGGACAATTCAACTTAAAATTGCTAGGCTTTCACTAAGATGTGATGCTCTAAAAAATAGACGGAGATCTTTAGAGCAGAGATCCTCTCCAGGCTATAGACTGCCTACCTGAGGGCTATGCAGTCCTTGGCCACCAGAGGGAACCACCCTGCAGTGTGGGACTTGTCCGCAACCTACTTCAGCCTGGCCACTCTGCTGCAAGAAGTTGCCCCTCTGTCCAGGAAGGCCCAGGAACAGGTAAGAGGCCATGGGCCACACTTGGAGAGATTTATAGTAGGTGAATGAACAGAATGGAATATGTCTAAGTTAACTAACCTTACAAACTCTACATGCTGCCCTAGGTGAAATGGTTAGTGTTTTTTCACAAGTCAAATGGTTATTTGAGCATGTGTATAGGAGCACAGTAGTTCGTAATAAAGCTGTCATTCCTGTGTGTTGCCAGATTGAGCAGGAGGCACAGGAGCCTGGCAGAGCTACGGCACAGGAGCCTGGCAGAGCTACGGCACAGGAGCCTGAGCTGCGCCACAGCAAGGCGGTCCGGTCCGCCTGTCCCTCAGCCTGAAGGACGCCCCCTGCGAGCTGCTCCGCACCCCTGCTGGAGAGGGTGGCCTTCGCCGAGTTCACCATGGCAGGTTAGTCAGTGAGGCTCACCCAGGCCAGGGCCAGATTCACACCCGCTAGGTCAGAACCGTCTTAGTATTCTGAAAGGTGGTGTCATTGCGTAACAATGCGTGTTCACAGTTCAGAGTGAGCAGTTAGGCCATGCTAAAGACCCTGACAGGAGCACACAGAGGAAGAAACAAACATAGAGCTAGAACTGGAACTTGGATAGCAGAAATTCCCTTCAGTTTGCACCTTCTGTTTGAGAATCTATGGTTACTTCTAACCACCAATTACTCACATGCCTCATCCATCTGTTAAAATTCCATATTAATGCATATAATTTTTTTTTTTTAAAGTATTATTCTTTTTTTGGTAGACGGATGGCCCAGAGTTGACAGGACCCCTTGACAGTAGTGCAGATGGCCCCATCTCCTCAGGGCTGAACACAAAGGAAGTGATGCAGTTGATCGGTGTCTTTGAGCTCAGTTTCTCCTTCCTACTGCTGCAGGTGGTCAAGCTGATGACAACCATGAAGCGCAAACCAATGTGACGAAAGGACTGGTTCTACACGGCCTGATTAACCTTATCCAGCAGGGCTAAATCAGGACTAAACATATCATCCAGTAGAAGCATAATACTGAACTTTCCGTAATATTTTCAGCCTAATTCGGAAACCAAACCGGCTGCGCGTGTGCGCCTTCGTGCATAAATTTATTTTGCCCCCCCCACACCAAACGCGATCACGACACGCAGGTTAAAATATCAAAACAATCCCTGAACCAATGACATTAATTTGGAGACAGATCGAAAAGCATTAAAAATGTGTGGCAATTTAGCTAGTTAGCTTGCACTTGCTAGCTAATGTTAATTTGTCCTATTTAACTAGTTTGCTGTTGCTAGCTAATTTTGTCCTGGGATATAAGCATTGAGTTGTTATTTTACCTGAAATGCACAAGGACCTCTACTCCGACAATTAATCCACACACAAAACGGCCAACCAAATCGTTTCTAGTCATCTCTCCTCCTTCCGGGCTTTTTCATCTTTGAATTTCTATGGTGATCGCATCTAAACTTTCATTGTATTACCATGACAACCGGCAACAAAGTTCGTCTTTCAATCACCCACGTGGGTATAACCAATGAGGAGATGGCACGTGGGTACCTGCTTCTATAAACCCATGAGGAGATGAGAGGGGCAGGACTTTCAGCGCGATCTGCGTCAGAAATAGAAAGGAGTTCTATTTTAGCCCTTGGCATCGCAGATGCTCGTTGGTGCGTGCGAGCAGTGTGGGTGCAATAACTGAACAACATGGATTTCTAAATTTATTTTGCGACGCACGCGACCTGTCCGGTCTGGTCAGCATGTATGACTGTATCATGTCGGCCTTCTAAAAATACTAATAGTTCACTGGTTGCCCTCGACACCTCGAGTTACACTGTACTATGTTGATTATCTAAAGAACCCTAAGCATTTAATTCCAGTGTGTTGGTCTAGCCACATTCCTCCACTCACAAAGCTGTGTCTGTTGCTTTCTCTTTAACTGGGCTGGCTGGCCGAGTTCCCATTTGTCTTGAAAGCACCATGAAACTCATGGTAGTCTGCCCTTCGCCAGCTCATATCCACACTATATGACCAAAAGTATGTGGACACCTGCTCGTCGAACATCTCATTCCAAAATCATGGGCATTAATACGGAGTTGGTTCCCCATTTTCTGCTATAACAGCTTCCACTCTTTTGGGAAGGCTTTCCACTAGCACTGACTCTCTGAAACTGACTTAGATAATACCTTTGACGATACAGTGGTAGCAATCCAAAGTTATAACATTTACAGAAAAGATAGAAATGCCAGTGGTGTAGGTGTTGCTGTTTTTATATTCAGAACCACATTCCTGTAAAGCAGGGGTGTCAAAGTCAAATGGACGGAGGGCCAAATAAAAAAATCAGCTACAAGACGAGGGCCGGACTGTTCGAATGTTCATTGAAAAATTTTTAAATGACGCATATAGTCTAGTGAACCTAATTGAACCTACTGAAAACCTAACAAATATATTACAATATGATCAGATAAATAAAGCAATATTTTCTTATGGCTCTGTCAGTAATCTTTAATTTTCAACAGACACAAAAGACAAATTTCCTTTATATAAATATCCCCATAACATGAACATTAAATGAAAGAAACCGGTATTCAAGGCACCATCAGTAGACTATATTTTCTATTTTAGCAAAAGTGGGCTAAATTTACTTCAAAGAAAAAACAATAATAGCAATTTTCTATCATCCACTCAACTGAAATATTTTTAAAATATAATTGGATTGAAATACAAAAAAATAAAGTGCAAAAATCTATTAATCAAAAACAACACTTTGTTTAAGGAGAAGTAACATGCAGTGAAAACAAATATTAAATTTTAACTTTTAAACTTGAACTGAGTAAAAACTCTAAATATGTGATTGCACAGTAATGTTCACTTGTTTGAGGTTGAGGGTGATACTTGGTGGTGTCCCATCTTTTCCACAAGTTCATCAATGTTCGGGGTAAGGCTCTGAGCTGAAGAAATCCTCAGAATTGAGTGGAGGTGTTCAGCAGTAAGTCGACTTCTGTGTGATGTTTTGTTCAGGTTCATCAAAGAAAACAGTTGTTCACACAGGTATGTGCTGCCAAACATAGACAACGTTTGAGCAGCCTGGATGCGCAGCTGGGGCATTGTGCCGGGGAGGAAACGGGCGAACTCCGCAGCACCCACTGCCGCATATTTTGCCCTCAGTGCATCATTGCATTGGAGGTCAATCAACTCCATTTGGAGGTTTGGTGGTGAGCTTTCCACGTCAACAGCAAATGGGTTACCGAGCAGTTCCAACCTGCTTTTTTGTGCTTCAAAGTCAGCAAATCGGCGTCGAAAGTCAGCGGCAAGCATACCTATTTTATCAGCCAACTGTGTGCTCGGGAACGCACTGGTAGAGAGCTTCTCTTTCATGGTCTGGCAGCTGGGAAAGTGGCTCAAATTTTCTTTCCGCATCTGCGTCTCCCACAGAGTCAGTTTGGTTTTAAATGCCTTCACTGTACTGTACATATCAGAGATGACACGATCCCGACCCTGCAGCTGCAAGTTTATTGCATTCAGATGACTCGTAATGTCACACAGAAAAGCCATTTCACACAGAAACATTTCGTCTCGGAGTTGTGTTGTGTCTTTCCCTTTGCTGTCCAAGAACAGACAAATCTCCTCACGAAGCTCGAAACATCTTTGAAGCACCTTTCCCTGGCTTAGCCATCGCACCTCTGTGTGATAAGGCAAATCACCATGCTCCGTTTCTAACTCCGTCAGAAATGCCTTGAACTGGCGGTGATTCAAACCTTTGGCTCTGATAAAGTTAACTGTGCGCGTGATGATGCTCATTACATGCTCCATTTTCAAGGCTTTACCGCACAACGCTTCCTGGTGTATGATACAATGATAAGCTGTCAGCTCACCTGTCGCGTTTTCCTCTTGCATCTTTTCCCGTATCTTCGCCACCAGTCCGCTCCTGTGTCCACACATCGCAGGTGCTCCGTCGGTTGTCAAACCCACGAGTTTTTCCCAAGGCAGCTCCATCTCATTTACACATCTTGACACCTCTTCATACAAATCATGCCCCGTAGTTGTGCCATGCATAGGACGTAAAGCCAAAAACTCCTCTGTCACGCTTAGGTTGGAGTCCACTCCGCGGATGAAAATTGACAACTGGGCAATGTCAGAAATGTCGGTGCTCTCATCCACAGCCAAGGAATATGCAATAAAATCTTTTCCCTTTTTCACAAGCTGCTCTTTTAGATTGATGGACAACTGGTCTACTCTCTCGGCAATGGTGTTTCTGCTCAGACTCACATTTAAAAAGAGTTGCCTTTTTTCTGGGCAAACTTCGTCACAAACTTTAATCATGCAGTTTTTGATGAAATCCCCCTCCGTAAATGGCCGGGCTGATTTAGCGATCTCTTCTGCCAAAATAAAACTGGCCTTGACAGCAGCCTGGCCTTGTGATTTGGCTTTTTTGAACAGAGCCTGTCGAGATTTGAGGCCTCGTTTTAATTCCTCTGCCTTTTGTAGCCTTTGTTCCATGTCCATATTCTTGTTTTTGTCCGCGTGTTTCGTTTCATAATGTCGTCTCAGATTATACTCTTTCAGTACCGCCACACTTTCTCCACACAGAAGACACACAGGTTTTCCAGCTACCTTCGTGAACATATACTCCGACTCCCACCTTGTTTGAAACCCCCGGTTCTCAGTATCCACCTTCCGTTTTGCCATTTTTGATGGGTATCTGAAAGTTAATTTTACTGTGATGCTGACGACTGCTGTGCCAATAAATATTGAAATGAAGCAGCCTACTGCTCGGTGCGTCACCTTTGCATTGTGGGAAATGTAGTATTGGTGCGTGTAAAAGATCTGCGGGCTGCCGGCTTGCTGCGGGCCGGTTCTAATAATAAATCAAGATCATCCCAGGGGCCGTAAAAAACCTTCTTGCGGGCCGGATGTGGCCCGCGGGCCTTGACTCTGACATATGTGCTGTAAAGAGATGAGAGGATCTCATGTCAAATACTTTTGAAGTAATATGGCTACAGGTTCATTGCCTCACCTTAATCCAATTCTGGTGGAAAGCTGCCATAGACCACCAAGTGCTAACAGTCGGTATCTGGATAAGATGTTGAAATGCTTGATAATGTATGTGACAGAGAGGTATATTTTTATGGGTGATTTAAAAAAAAATATTGACTGGCTTTCATCAAGCTACCCACTCAAGAGAAAGCCCCAAACTGTAACCAGTGCCTGCAACCTGGTTGTGGTTATCAGTCAACGTACCAGGGTAGTTACAAACAGCACAGGAAAGAAATCATTAACATGTACTGTTCACATCTTTACTAATGCTGCAGAAATTAGCTTGAAAGCAGTATCCAGATCCATCGGATGTAGTGATCACAATATAATAGCCATATCTAGGAAGGTTCCAAAGGCTGGGCCTAATATAGTGTATAAGAGATCATACAATAAGTTTTGTAGTGATCCCTATGTTATTGATGTAATGAATATCTGTTGGTCTGTGTTGTTTATTGAGGAGCAAACAGACACTGTACTTGACACATTTATGAAATTGCTTATTCCAGTTGCTAATAAGCATGCACCCATTAAGAAAATTACTGTAAAAACTGTTATATCCCCCATGGATTGATGAGGAATTGAAAAATTGTATGGTTGAGAGGGATGAGGCAAAAATATAGCAATTAAGACTGGCTGCACTACCGATTGGCAAACTTAATGCAAATTGAGAAATCATGTGACTAAACTAAATAAAAAGAAGAAACTACACTATGAAACAAATATAAATTACATAAAAAATGATAGTAAAAAGCTTTGGAGCACCTTAAATGAAAATCTGGGAAAAAAGGCAAACACATTTTCATCATTCATGGAAAGATGGCTCATTCATCACAAAACCAACTGATATTGCCAACTACTTTAATGATTTTTTAAATTGGCAAGATTAGCAAATTTAGGCATAACATGCCAGCAACAAATGCTGACACTACACATCCAAGTATCTCTGACCAAATTATGAAAGACAAGCATTGTAATTTCAAATTCTGTAAAGTCAGTGTGGAAGAGGTGAAAAAAATAGTCTATCAACAATGACAAGCCACCGGGATCTGACAACTTGGATGGAAAATGACTGAGGATAATAGTGGATGATATTGCCAATCCTTTTTGCCACATCTGTGCCCTCAGGCTTGGGGAGAAGCAAAAGTAATTCCGCTACCCAAGAATAGTAAAGCTTCCTTTACTGGCTCAAATAGCCGACCAAACAGCCGGTTAACAACCCACTTTTGGAAAAAAATGTGTTTGACCAGGTACATTACTATTTTACAGTAAACAAATTGACAAACTTTCAGCATGCTTATCGAGAAGGACATTCAACAAGCACAGCACTAATACAAATAACTGATGATTAGCTGAGAGAAATTGATGATGAAAAGATTGGGGGGCTGTAATGTCTTTTGACATTATCGATCATAGTCTGCTGCTTGAAAAACTTGTGTTATGGCTTTACACCCCCTGCTATATTGTGGATAAAGAGTTACCTGTCTAACAGAGGGTGTTCTTTAATGGAAGCCTCCAACATAATTCAGGTAGAATCAGGAATTCCCCAAGTAAGTTGTCTTGGCCCGTTTGAAAAAAGTAATCTTTACTAATGAATTGCGGAAAGCCAGTGTGTCTATGTATGAGGATGACTCAACACTATACAGGTCAGCTACTACAGCGACACTTAACAAAGAGTTGCATGTAGTTCCAGAATGGGTGGCAAGGAATAAGTTGGTCCTAAATATTTTTAAAACTACAAGCACTCTATTTGGGACAAATCATTCACTAAACCCTAAACTTCAACTAAAAGTTGTAATAAATAATTTGGAAATTGAGCAAGTTGCGGTGACTAAACTGGTTGGAGTTACCCTGGATTGTAAACTGTCACGGTCAAAACATATTGATACAACAGTAGCTAAGATGGGGAGAAGTATGTCCATAATAAAGTGTTGCTCTACCTTCTTAGCAGCACTATCAACAAGACAGGTCCTACAGGCCCTAGTTTTGTCGCACCTGGACTACTGTTCAGTTGTGTGGTCAGGTGCCACAAAAAATAACTTAGGAAAATAAATAGCAATTGGTTCAAAACAGGGCAGCATGGCTGGCCCTTGGCTGTACACAGAGAGCTAATATTAATAATATGCATGTCAATCTCTCCTGGTTCAAAGTGGAGGAGAGTTTTGACTTCATCACTGCTTGTATTTATGAGAGTTATTGACATGTTGAATGCACCGAGCTGTCTGTTTGAACTACCGGTGAACAGCTCGGACACCCATGCATACCCCACAAGACATGCCACGAGGTCTCTTCACAGTCCCCAAGTCCAGAACAGACTATGAGAGGCGCACAGGACTAAATAAATCCATGACTACATGGAACTCTATTCCACATCAAGTAACTCATGCAAGCAGTAAAATTAGATGCATATACACACACACACAATAGCATACGCTCTATACACACGTACACATGGATTTTGTACTGTATATATACTACCGTTTAAGAGTTTGGGGTCACTTAGAAATGTTCATGTTTTTATGGAAAAAAAATAAAAAATGTGTCCATTTAAAATAGCATTAAATTGATCAGAAGTACATTGTAGACATTGTTAATGTTGTAAATTATTATTGTAGCTAGAAACGGCTGATTTGGAATGGAGTATCTACATAGGCGTACAGAGGCCTATTATCAGCAACCATCACTCCTGTGTTACAATGGCATGTTGTGTTAGCTAGTTTATCATTTTAAAAGTCTAATTGATCATTAGAAAACCCCTTTTGCAATTATGTTAGCACAGTTGAAATCTGTTGTTCTTATTAAAGAAGTAATAAAACTGACCTTCTTTAGACTAGTTGAGTATCTGGAGCATCAGCATTTGTGGGTTCGATTACAGGCTCAAAATGGCCAGAAACAAAGACCTTTCTTCTGAAACTCATTAGTCTATTTTTGTTCTGAGAAATGAAGGCTATTCCATGCGAGAAATTGCAAAGAAACTGAAGATCTGGTACAACACTGTGTACTACTCCCTTCACAGAACAGCGCAAACTGACCAGAATAGAAAGTGGAGTGGGAGGCCCCGGTGCACAACTGAGCAAGAGGACAAGTACATTAGTGTCTAGTTTGAGAAACCGACGCCTCACAAGTCCTCAACTGGCAGCTTCATTAACCTATCTTGGAACTAGCGGAACCCCTCACCAACAGCCAATGAAATTGCAGGGCGCCAAATGCAAATCAACAGAAATCTCATAAATCAAATTTCTCAAACATACAAGTATTAGGCACCGTTTTAAAGATAAAATTCTTGTTAATCCAGCCACAGTGTCTGATTTCAAAAATGCTTTACAGCGAAAGCTCCACAAACGATTATTAGGTCACCACCAAGTCACAGAAAAACCCAGCCATTTTTTCAGCCAAAGAGAGGAGTCACAAAAAGCACAAATAGAGATAAAATTAATCACAAACCTTTGATCTTCATCAGATGACACTCATAGGACTTCATGTTACACAATACATGTTTGTTTTGTTTGATAAAGTGAATATTTATATCCAAAAATCCCATTTTACATTGGCATGTTTTGATTCCAAAACATGTGGTGATTTTGCGGAGCCACATCAATTTACAGAAATACTCATTAAAGATGTTGATGAAAATACACCTGTTATGCATGGAACTTTAGATAAACTTCTCCTTAAACTCTTCTGGGATAAGATTTCTATTGTAAAAAACAGTCATTGTTTTTAATCAAAGCTATGCTTAAAGGGATAGTGATTTAGTAAATTAAGCCATTTTCCACTTAACCAGAGTCAGATTAACTCATAGATACCATTTGTATGTCTCTGTGTGCAGTTTGAATGAAGTTGCTAACTAAGGTCAACACAATTAATAACTCATCTGCGACTGAGTAGGAGGCAGTTTACTCTGGGCACGCTTTTCATCCAAAAGTGAAAATGCTGCCCCCTAGCCCAAACAGGTTAAATAGTACCCGCAAAAAAACAGTCTCAACGTCAACAGTGAAGATGCGACTCCGGGATGCTGGCCTTCTAGGCAGAGTTGCAAAGAAAAAGCCATATCTCAGACTGGCTAATAAAAGATTAAGATTAAGACGGGCAGAGGAACTCTGCCTGGAAGGCCAGCATCCCGGAGTTTCCTCCTCACTGTTGACGTTGACTGCTGTACACCTTATTAATACAACATTTGTATGTCTCTGCATGCAGCTTTGAAGGTAGTTTCGTGAGCCATTGCTAACTAGCATTAGAGCAATGACTGGAAATCTTCAGGTACAGCTAGAATTCTTCCAGTCGCTGTGTTAATGTTAGTTATTAATTGTGTTGACCTTAGTTAGCAACTTCATTCAAACTGCACACAGAGACATACAAATGGTATCTATGAGTTAATCTGACTCTGGTTAAGTGGAAAATGGCTTAATTTACTAAATCACTATCCCTTTAAGCATAGCTTTGATTAAAAACAATGACTGTTTTTTACAATAGAAATAAGGTCGAGGAGCTTCTGAAGACCTTTAAGAATGGTTACTCTAAGCTACTTCATGCTGAAGACTGCTCCACTCCTCAGATGTGTAGAGCTCTTCCTTGACCTCCTGCAACAGCTGACCCCACAGACAGGAAGTGGGGACTTCTGGGGCAGGGTCATGATGACAACCGAAATAACAGACCCTTATCAAGGTGTTCAATGCTCTTTGCACCTGCAATGTGAAATTATCACCAGCTGTGCCTTACTACCACATTGAGCAATCCACAATTTTGCCTTTTGGTAGATTTTGTTTTACAATTCCTGCACTTCACCTTTTCAACTGACATTGTTTTGTAAAGGGGATTTGGAAATTAAGTTACAGATATAACATTTTATTTGTTTTCCCTAACTAAATGACGGATACATGAACTTAAACGTTGGAGTACTCGTATCGCAACGGGATTTGGTTTTATAAACCTGAATTATAGTAACTGCTTTGAAGAAACAGGGTATGGAATGAGGCAAGTTGCGGAAGCTGAAATGAAGTTAATGTTACAACATTTCAAAGTGAAAATGTGCAATAGCCTGCAGGCAATGTTGAATGCAAATGATTAATTCAAAGGATAATTTGTACTGGTTGCGGTATTTATGTTTGAATGTGTGTGCCTGCATGTTTGCCTTGACTTGAAATAAAGGTTAGTATATATTTCTAATCACCTTGTCTTGGTTCACGTTGGTAACGAGTGTATGAACACTACTACACAACGCCAACCTTAGTGCCAAGAAGTTCAACTTATTTCTGTCTGTATATAAAATGCCCTGGATCTTATGTATGCAGGACTAAAGAGGTCACATGGTGCTGTAATGCCTCATGTAGCTACAATACTGTAATGCACTGTCCCTGAATTAGGTCACCCCCACCCCACCTATCCCTTCTCTCTTCACAGCAGATGGAGCAACAAACCCAAATGATGTCCCTGTGCTACTCTGTTTCTGCTCCTCTGTGCTAATCCGTCTGGGACACACATTTTATGCACTATGACAGCCTAGAGTCATTTAACAGAAAGGTAAGGGAAATGGTCCAACTGAGCAGTGGAGGATAAGGGCAAAGTGTAAAGAATACGCCCGTGTGGGTTAAGTGTCTAAGCTGTTTTTTTTTGCTTTTGGACTGACTAAATATACATATTTGAAGCGTTACAGATTGCGCGATAGAAATGTAAAGGTCATTTCCGATTGAGCTGACATTTGCAGCATTTACCTTGAATGCATTCTCTAGTGCGGGAACATTGCCTTTACATTTAAATCACGCTGTAATACTGAACTTTCGCAATACGGATTGAGTAGAGCCCTAGATTTGCAGTTTATTATTAAACTGCAAGTTCCAAGAAACAACGTACATCCCTGTACATACGTAGGACTCTATAAATTAAATATACATTGACTAGAAAGGATGCCTATATAAATATTGCTAAAACTAACACATTGGCAATCTGGACAGATAGTGTAACTTTTCTTCCCATAATTCAATTCCAGTAATTAACTAATAGCCTGACATTAACATTATTCTTAGTTTCAATGACTCAAAGGTAACACTGGTGATGAGAAGACTCAAAGGTAACACTGGTGATGAGAAGACTGAAAGGTAACACTGGTGAAAAGGATCATATAATACAGTACCGGGGAATGAGTAGGGAGTTTATGCCTCCAAGACATTCTCAACCAAGGCCTTCACAATCACTGTATGACACAACTGGCGGTGACTTCGGGTATGCTCTCTAGGCTGGGGCTCTTTTGAAGCTTCTTCGCTTTGTAGTGTTCAGCTCCATTGTCTAAGATGTTCTGGAGGATGTCCTTGCTCTCGCTGGGAGGCAGGTTGAAGAAGAAGTACTGTGGAGCCATCTGAATGAACCTGGGTAGAGGGAGGGAATCATTGGTGAACATGGAGTTGGACATTGGGCGAGTCAACCCAATATTCTCTGATATATTTGCCTTTTTATTCATTTGGCTCTTGTTCTGATTTCACAGTAAGTATTGTCTTATTCATTTTCATTTGAATTTAACATAGCACGGGAACATTGGGTCAACTGCAATTATGGAGAGCAACCTGAAATTAATTTGAATTACAGTGAGAGGGAATTGAAATTAGTTAAGATTATCATAGACCAAAGAACGAGAATCTCCCAATGATGTTCACTGCAATTGACCAAAATTCAGCAATCAAGGATCTATGAATGACATCCAATCTCTTTGTTGGAAAGAGCACTTACTGTAACATCAGTCTAACAGTTGCCAGGAGCACCATTTGGTAAACATTAGAGCGATTTAAAAAAAATAATAATAATTTTAAAAACATTTCAGAGTGTAACTTAACACGGCATGTGAAGGCTGCCGAGCCTTCTGTCATTAACAGCCCCCATTAAACCAGCATCCTCTCTGTAGCTGTGCTATCCCTAATCCCCGTTTAACCAGCTGATACTGGAGGGCAGGATTAAGAAAACCCCCGCCCGTTACAATCTGACTCTAATGTGCCATGGTGAAGAGCGTGGTGCAAAAAGGAAAGCAGTGTGTGGGAACTCGTGTCACTCCCTGAAGTAAATGTCTAAGTAAATGTATCTATTGGAGGTTATAAGCTAGACACAGTTCTAACCTATTCATATATTTGTATTTTATTTAATTATCTTTTAATATATTATATTTATATATGTTATGTTTGGATGATTTTGTTGCTCTATATCTTTTGCAAATGGTTACTTCACATCAACAAAGCCCTTTTTGAACAAAGTTCAAAGAACATCCTCCACCTCTAATCCACTTACTCCTCTGGGGATATGTGGGACACGGTGCGGATGCAGTTGTCCTCTGAGAAGGAGTACTGATGGAAGAGGACCCACTCCGGCAGGCCCAGTTTGGGTGTCTTGGTGCCGTAGGCAGAGAAAGGGTGGATCTGGGCCACGTGCTTGTGTGTCAACATGAAGTAATTCCCCGATGAATCCACATCCCTTGCCACCTGAAAGTCATAACAGTATGTCTTTTATAATCACTTCAAGCTTCACTTCAAAACGAACGCGCACATCTGAGATATTGTTTTGCAGGTGCATGGGAACAATGTGATAACTTCAAAGAAAAGAGAAACCCGCACACTGCTCTTGCTAATGATACGAGGAAGTAAAAGGTAGATTGTATCTTTCAAGTTTCTAGAGAAGTAAACAGTTATCAATAGATAGCTAATGGTAGAAGCGAAGCCATATTACTGTACCTGCATGAAGAAGCCAGCTAGCAGCGCTCTCTTAATGTTGAGAGTGTTTCCCTTGGAGCCAAAGGAAGGCATGGAGACAGGCAGCTCTATCCTCCTCAGGATGTCAGTCAGCTCAGAGCGGATAGCATCAGCCGTCTGCAGGGCAGACAGACTCAGGAAGTAGTCCTGACACCACTTCTCCACACTGACAACTGGAAAATGCCAAACCAGAGAGAGTAAATTAGGGTTTTATGCACTGTGGCTACAGGTATGCCTATGTGCCTATGTGAACTCACAGGGCTCATGCTGGTTCTGTTTGAAAGCCTTGTAGATGTTGATGAGGGTGAAGTGGTCTCCCTCTGGGTGCTGGAACTTCAGGTGACACTGAGAGGCCTCTAGCCTCAACTCCCTTGAGGGGACCAGAAAGCAGCTTGGTGCTAAGAGGGGCAGCGTCAGAGAAGGGGTTAGCACACTAATATTGTACATTATGAAGTATATGTGAGGATTGACGTGACTTCACTTTGTATGAGGTGTGCAAGCATGACCACAGCATGGTGGTGGTGTGTGTTAACACAAACCTTTCATGTGGTATACAGACCACAGAGCATAAGTTGAAGTCCCACACACCTGTCAGCATGGCGGCGATGGTGACCACCTCGTTGACACAGTCAAACTCGCAGGAGGCTAGTAGTGTCTTGGCCATCTGGGGCTCCAGGGGGAACTCAGACATGATGATGCCGATCTCCGACAGGTTCCCATCGTCATCCAGGGCTGCTAGATAGTCCAGTTCCTCCAAGGCCTGCATCAGACCCTCCGGATCTGGTGGAAATTACACCGCCACGGAAATGAATCGAACTGTGCGTGACAGAATTGTGAAGTATCTGACTTTGTAAAGAAAGTCACCTGTAAACTATGTGATTACAACCTTGTAAAACAGATTATTTTCAAGGTACAACCAGCAAGCAGGCTAAACTGATTAACATTTAAGTCCTCAATATCCTAATATCAGCTGTGCATCACTATGCAAAATAAATGTTATGAGAGGCTTTGCTTTACACTGAGGGTTTTGGATGTAACATTGTTTTCAACAAGAAAAAAGCTACAGTATACAGGGCAATAAACATCTGAAATGTACTGTCCCGTTATGATCATTGTGATAGTCTAATCCTGAAAAACAGCATCACAACATCAGCAACATAATAATAATAATAATTATAACATCACACCCATCAACACACGCTTTCAATCAATGTCATTCATTCATGGGGCTTATAGTGAAATGCCCACATTGCCCAGCTGCACATGATCATTTCGCTGTAGTGCCTGGCAGGGCTTTTACACACACACACACAGAGAGAGAGAGAGAGAGCATGACTAAACTCATCGTTAATGAGTGTTAGACCTCTATGGCTGCTGCTGCATCACTAGGCCAGCTCTCCAAACATTGGCCGTAGAACAGTGCTTGTCAGCTCAGCTAACGCATGCCTCACCGACCTCCAATAGAACCCAATACCACACAACAGGCCTGTTTGTACTGGACACACGGGAAAAAACGAAATAACTAAGCTCAACCCAAAATGTGTCTCTCTACAGGATGCATGGAGCTCAAAAACTTAAATACAAAACAACATTATTGCCTTGTGCATTAAGAATGTAATTTAATTTAGCTGATGTATCACTCCACTCAGTTTGTATACATTTAGCTACCCTGTCACATATGTACTGTAGATACAATTAAAAAAAGTTATGTTGAAGAAAGAGCCTGTACGTGTTCAGCCTGTCTTTCCGTACCTGGCCTGTCGATAAAGTCACAGCGGCCCAGACCGCCGATGTCCATCCTCTTCAGGAAGAGCACTGTGGATGTGATGTCAGACTCAAGGATGTGGGGGCGTGTTTCACTGGGCAGGGGTGTGTCCTCTGGGTACAGACAAAAAGTCTTCCCTGCGGGAAATTATGCTCTCAGGTTAGCAAGAACACATGACCCTCCAAACTGTGTGACTTCAATACCTGGACTTTGTTACTGATTTCAGTCTTCGTCATACCTGTTGGTCCTACAAGCTGTTTGCGGCTTTCTGCTTGGATCCGACTGATAGGTTGAATGGCGACTGAGTTCGCCCTGATCCTAGGGTTATAAACCTATAACACGAGGAAAGACACATTCATTAAAAAAAAAAACACTAATTACCATTTATTACAATCTTGTTACCAAAAAGGGGTACAAAGGTTTGCTTAAAATAACTATTCAGCAATAAGTTACTCACATTTCTTTTCTGGACACCGGCATCAATGACAAAGTTCAGCATGTGCACAGCCCAAAAGAGGTCTTCATTTGGACTGGAGGTGAGGAATACTCTTCTGCACCGGCCTTCCTCTTCACCCGGCATGGGTAGAGTTCCACCCAGCCCAGGGTGCACCGAGATAGGGAGAAGTTCCCCTAGATGTGTGGGTATATTGGCCTCCTCGCGAAGGAGGATATCACGGGCAAGATCTATCTCCTAATAAAACACAAGAGAAGGTTGAGTAATGCTGTTGTCGAAGCAACAGTTGCCATGGTATGGCTTCTTCCACGTTCCCAGACTGTAGACTAGGATATGACATTTTAAGAAGATCTTACTTGAGTTGTGGCCAAAAACACGACTATATCCCCTTCCTCTTGGGAGTGGTGTATCTCCAGAACCAGACGCAGGGCAGAGCAGAAGTAGTCCTTGTGGCTGGTACCAGTATACACCACCTCCGCTGAACATACCCCCTCCAGCTGGATCAGTGGGACATTCTTGTAGTGGCCCAGTAGTTTGGGTCCTGGGTGTGTAGCTGTGAGGAGCACCACACGGAGCTCGGGCCTCTGCAGGGTGATGTCTTTGAGAAGACCCAGTAGAACATCTGTACTGACCGTCCTCTCGTGGGCTTGGTCGATGACGATGACACCGTAGTGCTCCAGCATGGGGTCTGACATCATCTCTCTGAGCAGCATGTCATCAGTGCAGTACCTGGGGTGGTGAAGAAGAAAATGGTCGCAAACAGGCGTAGGGTAACATTTTGTGGTAGTAGCATATGTGTTGATAAAGTTCTACTAAAGTGATTTATCAAGTACATACACTCTATTTACAAAAACATAAAATCAATCAATTCTAGTGCTCTAATAGCAAATTAAAGCCAAAGGTGTAAGACAACATGACGTATTAGGAGATGAATAGCCGTCCTCCTGGAAGGGTCCTTAATGAAGCTGCTGTGCTTGGCTACTTTGTGTAATTTAGGGCTCTATTCAATCTGTATCGCTGAAGTGTTACAGATTGCTCGATAGAAATGTAAAGGTAAACCCTTACTCTTAGAAAAGGGTTTCTTTGGCTGTCCCTATAGGATAACCCTTTTTGGATCCAGGTAGGATCCTTTTTGGTTCCAGGTAGAACCATTTTGGATTCCATGTAGAACCCAAAATGATTCTCTACCTGGAACCAAAATCATTCTATCTGGAACCAAAAAGGGTTCTTTAAAGGGTTATCCTATGGGGACAGTCGAAGAACCCTTTAAGGTTCTAGATAGCAACCTTTTTTTTTCTAAGAGTGTAGTTATTAGTCTAATCAGGGGATTCATTAGGTCTCCCTGTCTGCCTGTTTTCTTAGTTTGCCTTGGGTCTTTGTTCCCCGGCTGACTTATGGCAGTGAGAGACGCGGGAGTGTGGCATATGGTCAGAGTGAGAGCTGGGCAGCTGCAGGGGAGCCCCAAGAAAAGAGGCTCCTCAACTCTTTTGTTCAGTTCTTTAAAAAAAGAAAAGACAGCCACCAAGAAGGCGGGGGGTGATGAGGGAGGTGATGTAAGTGTGTGAGTGTGTATGAGAAAAAGAGTGTGTGTGTGTGTTTGTGAATTGGTGTGTGAGCAATGTGTGTAATAGTGTTTACAGACCTGAGAACAGTGTCACCAGAGCAGCATGTCTCTAGGGGGATGCTGTAGCCCACTTCATGGCCGATGTTGACGTCCATCTCATCAGCGACACGCAGGGCCAGATCCACTGTATGTTGCCTGTGGACCTGGGTGCACACCACCATGCCATTCTGGTACTGGACAGCCAGGCAGAACTCTGCACACCACTGGGGGATCTGAGCATGCCACAGGAGGGAAAGATAAGAACATGAAACATACTGCCACAACAGATTATCCTTTCTAATCACGTCCTTCTGTCATAATTAGAGCGTTAAACCAAAAAACCCTAATTTCTCTTACCAGTTTGAACATCTCTCTTTTCTCCTGAAGTGTGCACCGGTTCAGTACTCCCCACTAATGTAAAAATATTGAATTAGTATGGGCGTGGGCTAGAGGGAGATTCCACCATAGGCCTATTTCTTATACCAGTCCTTTTCTTTCAAATTCATTATGGTAATTGAACAAGTGCACCCTTTGGGAGAAAGGAAAGATTTTTGGGATGCAGTCAATAGTAACTGCATTACACACATATTTGTGTGAGATAAAACCTTGTTATTATCAGAGAGTAATCAACTCACCTGAGAGCTTCTGCCAGTTCTTGCCGTGCCAGAGACAATAATAAACTGCCTGTTGGCCAGCTTGTCCATGAAATCACACTTGGCTTTCCAAACTGGCAGATCCATCCTTTCCTTCAGTAATGTGTAATATCGAGAGGAGTAGGGTAGTCCGTCAAATCGATTAAGCTCCAAAACATCACCATATTCTACAACTTCTTGACCTGCTCCTTCTGTTTCGAAGGCTACTCTATCCTCCCAATACTTCTCTCCGGTTATGCCCTGCGCCATGGCTGAAATGGATTACGCGCTCCTTTCTTTACCCAATCGAGAGATAGGCTACGCGCTAACAGAAAGAGCCTCGACCATGCAAATAATTTAAAGAAAGTTTACGTGATTTTATATAATTCGAAGTCGGTTGTTCAAATTAAATAAAATTGCTTCGAATGAATGCCCCTGCCCTGCTCCAAACCGGGAGAGCCTGAATAATGAAACACACTCCAGCGACCGTGAAGGCTGACTAGTCATGTGGCCACTAATCCCTGAGTCCAACAGATGAGACTAGGATCAATGATGGAACAGGCCAGCCAGGGCATAATAGAATAGAGAACAATAGTTTGAATAGAACATGGCCAGCGTGGAGGAGGAGTGTGCGGCTGTGCACAGCTGCATGGTTAATACTTTATTGTGCAATATAACATTTGCATCAATGGTGCAAACATAGAGAATGAGATGAATATTGCAACAGTAGCAATAAATCACAGCGTCGTCCAAACTTCGAAGGATTCCCCGCACATCAGGTTTTCCCGCAACCGCCACAGTGTGGTTCCCATAGCAACCATCAACCGTCATCAAAAAGGCATTCATTACGCAGTGTGAAAAATGTTTCACTAGTTAGCTAACGTAGCTAGCTACTTTTTCATTGCGGCCCTAGAGTCGATGTCAGCGCCCCCGCGGAAATCAAATAAGCATAATAAAAACATCACCATACAAATCCTTCAATTTAAACTTGGGATATCTGTTTTTCTGTTTTCTGTTCTTCTTTTTTTTTGCATTGGATGAGTCTCAATCGACTGCATCAGCATTTGCAGGTGAAATGTTAAAACTAGAGATGTTTTTGTCAGACCATGAGACGTCCCGAAAATCGGTCTTCTAACAAAATCATCTGTATCATCCGAATGGATGCAACCTGTTATGACCCATTTATGTAAATATGATACTCTCCCGAACACGATTTGCTTTATGACCCACACAACGCCCCAACAAGCGTCATGGGACAGCCGATCTGCCAATTTATGTCTGTAGCGTCCGAACAGTAGGCTACACATGGTTAATTACCGTGAGACTGGCAGTATTTTGCATAACAATAGCCTGGGGATAAAATGTTATGACAGCCACAGCCCTAACCCTCAATACAAGTAGCTAAAAGTTTACCCACACCTTATCCCTTTCAATGTCTGTGCTGTTCTTGAGGCTGCCTTAAACCATTCAAGCCACCATCTCCTCGTCATTGGTAAAGTGGGTCACCATAGCATTGACCTGAGCTGGTAAACAGAAGAATATTGACCATGGACAGGCCCACTAGAGAAATGGACCTGCTTCTCTGTGGAAGAGATGGACCCCAAAATCACACACATACAGTAGAGGTGCATGCATGTATGTTTGTTAATTCCATGTGTAACTGCTTTGCTTTATCTTGGCCAGGTCGCAGTTGCAAATAAGAACTTGTTCTTAACTAGCCTACCTGGTTAAATAAAGGTGAATACATTTTTTTTTTATGCAGTGTTGATTTTAGCAGATTATTTTCTCAGGATTTTTGTCGATTTGATTCATAATGATGACTGCAAGCCAAGATTTTGAAAGTATGATGTTGACATGATCAGTCCAATAAAATCTACTGTACATATAACTGATTTGACATCATTTTATCTGTGGCCAATGACATTGAGCCTTCTTGGATTGGCATTTTGAGGTCTCCCTTTAGACTTGGTGGTGACGTAGTGTCCTCATGAGTGACAGAACACTGAGCCAATCACGGCGCAACGCTCCATATTTTCTGCTGGCTTATCCCACCACCACAGAATGCACTGAGCTAGGCTGAAACACCTGCATTTTGGAGCTGCCTTACTCAAGAAAACAAAAAAGAGACAATTTTGGATGCGGCTTTATTAACTCAATGACATATATATATTTTTTACATTGTTTGCAAACTGATATGCGACACGTATTAATGGAAAAATAACATGCAAAACAGGCAAGCCCCACCTGCCCTGAATGACGGGTCGCCACTGGGTGCATAGGTAAAATCACGGGGGAAGCCAGAAAAAAAGCCATATTACAACCTACAACCTCTAATTTCATATGCCTTGTGACCGTGATACAGTGCATTTGGAAAGTATTCAGACTCTTTGACTTTTTCCACATTTTGTTACGTTACAGCCTTATTCTTTTTTCTATTTAAAGTTTTATTAAGTTTTCTTGTTTTTCAATCAACCAACAAAACACATTCCACATTCACAGATGTGACAGGCTTTAAAAATAACATTAACATATATAATAATAGTAATAAAAATACAATTAAAATAAAAAATAGAAAATAATACAAAAATAAAGATTTTGTTGGTGTACAGTATGTATATACACCCAAAAAAACATTTTTTTTTTTTCCTATTTTTTATTTTAATAGAATTTGTATTGTTATTATTATTATATATTTTAATTATACATACACATATCTATATATACACACACATACACATACGTACACATATACATACATACATTCACACCCATATGTAACAGTATAACTTTAGACCGTCCCCTCGCCCATACCCGGGCGCGAACCAGGGACCCTCTGCACTCATCAACAACAGTCACCCTCGAAGCATCATTACCCATCGCTCCACAAAAGCCACGGCCATTGCAGAGCAAGGGGAACTACTACTTCAAGGTCTCAGAGCAAGTGACATCACCGATTGAAACGCTATTTAGCGCGCACCACCGCAAACTAAGCTAGCCGTTTCACATCCGTTACACATACACACACACATATCCTACATACCTACAAGTACTCACAAATAACAATATTATTATTTATTTTTTTAAACATATATAAAACTTGCAGCAGCACTATCAAGGTTCTTATTAGCTATTTCTAGCCTTCGCTGAGACGACGAGCCAGTAATTTGTTTTTAGGTTTTACAGCACCTTACATAACATGTATCTGCTCATTTCCCTAATCACCCCGTTCACTCTGTCCAGTTTGAAATATAGTTGAATAGTGGAGACCAGAGTCTATCAAACTTGGGCTGTCTCTTGTGGAAGTCATAAGTGAGCTTTTCAAGAGGGGGAAAGTCAACAATCTGGTCAATCCACATTTTAAATGTAGGAGGGGTATTAGAGGCCCACAATAGAAGAATACATTTCTTAGCAAAGTATGTAATAGTCATGAGCAAATTTTCTCTGTCAGGATCAAGAACAAAGTCCTGCTGGGCATTAAGAAGATAGATACACGGGGTCATATCAAACTGTACATCTAGTATTTTCTGTGCAGCAGAAATCTGGCAATCTCTCTTCAGCTCCAAAATACATGCATATAGGTTCCACTTTCAGAGGTACATCTTTTACAGTTAGGAGACATATCTGTTTTCATTCTATGGAGTCTCAAAGGAGTGTAATACAATTTGTACAAACACTTGTAATTAGATTATTTCATTTTTACATTAGTAGAGGTGCAGTATACCCCGTTGCAAACCTCTGGCCCATAGCTCATCACTGATAGTCAGACCAAGGTCCTTTTCCCAGATTATTTTCAAAGGAGTAAAGGAGGAGCCTCCTTTCTCAGAAAGGAGTCTATAGATATAAGATATTTTGCCTTTAATGGATTGTGCTGTGACAAGAAGGGTTTGAACTTCATTCAACTGAGTTCTAAACCTCCTCTTGGAAGTAAATGAGGAAATGACCTGTCTAATTTGAAGATATAAAAAAAAAAAATGGGATCTTGGCAAATTGAATTCACTGCAGAGCTTTTGAAAGGATTTCAGTGTAGTGGTTTTCTGATGAAATAGGTCTGAAAAGGTCCTGATTCCTAGAGTATGCCAAAGATTAACGTTGGCATCCCCCCGGGCTTTTGGCAAGTCTGGGTTGCCTACTATAGGCGAGTGAGAACATATTTGGGAGGAAATGCCCAGGTATTTCTTACAGTCCCTCCACGCTAGTAGGGTGCTGTAAATCACAAAGGTTTTGGCTATGTTGCCCACTTCACTAAAGTTATTAATGAATATAATTGAACTGAAGGGCAATGAACCACAGGATTAGGCTTCTATCTGAATCCACGTTGACTATTGTCTGTTTGTGATCCATGTTAGCATGTTGCGGATTTGGGCAGACCAGTAGTACAATTGAAGGAAGGGAAGGGCAAGACCACCCTTAGATTCAGGTTTCGATAGAGTGGAGAACTTGATCCTAGGTTTTTTATTGCCCCATATAAATTTGGTGATGCGTTGGTTAGTTGTTTTGAAAAAGGAAACTGGGAGATAGCATGGGAGCATCTGAAATAAATAGTTAAGTCTAGAGAGGACGTTCATACGGATGACATTCATTTTTCCTACTACGCTAATTGGGAGGGAGATCCAGGTTTGGAGATCGTTCTTGATTCGATCCAGGAGTGGAAGATAATTTTCCTTGTGTTATGAAGATCCCGAGGTATTGAAACCCCTGTGTTTTCCATTGGAAAGGACATAGTGTCTTCATAGAGATGGTGAGTGTAATATTGAAAGGGCAGACAGTGGATTTGTTAAAATTGATCTTATAACCTGAAACTTGCCATACTGAGCAATTGTGTCTAAAATGGCAGGGGGGGGGGGGGGGGGGGGGGGGGGGTTCTCAGGGTTGGATATGTAGAGCAAGACATAATCCGCGTAAAGCGACATCTTGTGCTGCAGGCCGCCTGCAGAAACACCCATTATACTTGGATTGCTCCTTATCAGCTCTGCCAGAGGCTCCGCCCCCAACAAGTAGAGCAGGGGCGTACAGCGAGCACCCTTGTCTTGTGCCCCGTTCCAGAGGGAATCTGTCAGAGTTCAGTCCATTAGTAGTCACCATGGCATTTGTAAGAGAGTATAGTGATTTAATCCATTTAATACAATTTGGGCCCATATTGAACTTTCTAAGACTGAAAACAGAAAGCTCCACTCCATCCTGTCAAATGCTTTCTCAGCATCCAGTGAAGCCAGCAGGACAGGGGTCTTCTGTGCGTTTACTTGATCAATAATATCAAAAAGATGGCGAATGTTATCAGAAGAATATCTGTCTCTAATAAATCCAGTTTGGTCAGCTTTTATTAGTTTGGGAAGAAGAGTGTGTAGTCTTTTGGCGAGCAATTTGGTAATTATTTTGTAGTCGAAATCCAACAAGCTTATGGGCCGGAAGGACGAGCAGGATAGGGGATCCTTGTCCTTTTTGAGCAACACTGTAATGCAAGCTGTGGGCATTGAGTCTGGGAGAACTCCGTTTTTGCAAAAATCCTCCAGCATTGGCATGAAGATGGGGCTGAGCTGGGGCCAAAAAGCTTCGTAGAACTCTCTGGGGAATCCATCTGGGCCTGGGGACTTATTAGGTGGCATGGAGGTAATTGCCTCCAGGATATCCTCAGGAGTGAAGGGGGAGTTGAGATCTTCTTGGTCGGTCTCTGAGAGTTTAGGTAACGAGATTCCCTCTAGGAAAGAGTGGAGTTCTGCCTCCGTGTGTTTTCTCTCAGAGGTATATAGTTTGCAGTAAAAATCATGAAAAGTTAAATTGATCTTTTTGGGTCATATGTGACCTCGTCCTCTGCTGTTCGGATAGCCATGATTGTACGCTCTGACTGCTCCTTTTTTAATTGGTACTGTAAGCAAGCAATCTACTGGGCCTATTGCTATACTCATGGTATTTCTGTTTAGTAAAGAAAACCTTTTTTTTATCTCCCGAGTATTGTCCAAATTCAGTTTGGCTTTGGCTGCTTTAAGTTGACTCCAGGAGGTGCTGTCTGGGGATTGTTTATATATTTTTTCACAGCATTCCAGCTCACTCTCAAGATCTAGCCTGTGTGCTTCCATTGCTTTTTTCTTAGAGGAAGCATATGCAATTAGATGACCTCTTAGTGTGGCTTTAGCAGCGTCCCACATTGTGGCCGGAGAAACAGGACAATCTTTGTTGTCTTGTGTGTAGTTGTCTATCCATGTAGTTACCAATGTATGGAATGCTTCGTTTGATAGCATGGAGGTGTTGAATTTCCAGCTCTTTGACCTCGGGATGTTTTTGCAGAGGTCCAAGCGGAGGTGGACAAAGGCGTGATCTGAAAGTGCTATGGGTCCGATTGTACATGTGGCTGAATTTATGAAACTCTTTGGGATAAAAATGTAATCTATACGGGAATAGGTGTTATGGGCATTAGAGTAGTATGTATAGTCCATAGATGAGCTATTAGTCTCTCTCCAGATATCTATCAGTCCCATCTCTTTAGTAAGATAGTTCAACATCTTTGCAGATCTAGGATTTGTGTTGGGGACTTGAGATGATTTGTCTAGGGTTGGGGGAGGGTACAATTAAAAGCTCCGGCCACCACGCCAAAGGAAACACAATGCTCATTAAACAGGGTTATAATTTTTGACATGAAAGCAGGAGTATCTGTGTTAGGGGCGTATATGTTTAAGATAGTAATTGGTTGACCAAACAGTGACCCAGTTATCAAAATAAATCTCCCTTCCGGATCAGATGTTTTTGTCAATTATGAATGGAACATTCTTCTGGATAAGTATGGCTGTGCCTCTACTGTTTGATTTGAAAGATGAGAAATACACCTGTCCCACCCAAGCTCTGCGGAGTTTGGCATGTTCGGCATCACAGAGGTGTGTCTCTTGTAATAGCGCAATGTCTGCTTTTTCCTTTTTTAGAGCACATAGTATCTTTTTCCGTTTTATTGCATGCCCTAGACCTTGGCAGTTCCATGTCAATAGATTTAAGGTACTAGTCATCGAACAGTAATCAAACTTTACTGCAAGTCATCGCTGGGTAAAAGTGGATAGTAGTTACAGCTGCGTTCACATAAAAGGAAAATAAATGGTGTACATAAAATAATAATCTCTGAACACCCCAGCCGAGTTCCCAAACAACTCGACACATCCTGTTGGATCTATTACCCCCCAGCTCAGTCTCAATTCTGTGTTCCGAATTAAACAAGAACCGGGAACAGTTAGCAACGCACAACGTCTCCCCACCAAAGAAATGCCTCATCCTCTCCTCTCCAACCCGCATTGAGTAAATGACAACGTCTCCCTCTCCCCACCAAAGAAATGCCTCATTCTCTCCACCCCGCATTGAGTAAATGACAACGTCTCCCTCTCCCCACCAAAGAAATGCCTCATCCTCTCCTCCCCGCATTGAGTAAATGACAACGTCTCCCTCTCCCCACCAAAGAAATGCCTCATCCTCTCCTCTCCGCCCCGCATTGAGTAAATGACACAGTAGCCCCCGTCCAGACCACACCAAAAGAGGGAGAAAATAAAATCAATAGCCCAGCCTACATATACCTCCCCCAAGGGACATAGGGAACCCCAAGTAATAATAGCAACAAAAAAACAGGGAAATAAAAGTAGGCTGAAACATTAGTAGGCCTAGTTTAGGCTATAGAGCCTATCCCTCTCAGCTAAAGGAAAATAAATATAGATTGGACTGCTATAGTGACATTTAGCGGGGCGGGTGGGTCTTTGGATATCGGCTATATGTTGTCTTACCTCCTTAATCGCATTTAGTCATTGGTCCGTTTCTCATTGACCAGGATTGTCTTTCAAAAAACGTTTTGCCTCTTCGGGAGTTTTGAAGTGTCGCAAGGCTCCTTGGTGAAGAATCCTGAGCTCGTTTGGGTATTTGAATCCCCTGAAGATGCCTCGGTCAATGGAGTATTTCTTCACCTCGTCAAACTCTCGGCTCTTTCGGCGTATTCCAGCTGACAGGTCCTGGTGTAAAGTGCATTTGGCGTTCCTCACTGGGCATTAGAGTAGTATGTATAGTCCATAGATGAGCTATTAGTCAACAGTTCTCGCAGTGACATTCTATTAAAATGGACACTTGCATAGTGGATAAAAAATAATAAATAAAAAAATGTAAAAAAAAATGAAAAGACTGTCAAAATTAGAAATGTGTAATATCTGAAAATGTAGCTAGTTAGACTATATTACCCTTGGTCTGAAATTGGAGTAGATAGCCAGAGCGAATTTACCGGCTACGTCTGTCAACAGTTGTCGAAGTGACATTCATTTGCAATGGATACTTGTATAGTGGAGTTTTTTGTTAAGACATGTAGCTAGCTAGCTAGCTAAACAATGAACCATCATTACTACCCTGCATGAATCTGCAGGTCAAATCAAATCAAACTCATCTTTCGGCATGTCCAGCCCACTCATTATCTCAGCCAATCATGGCTAACGGGAAGGTTGCTGACTTTTTCTGTGGCAAAACCAACTAGGCTTGTAATTTAACCATTTTATTCATATTGACAGATGGCTTGCAAGTTTCTCATTAAGGCAGACAAAACTTCACATGGTCCAGACACATTTTGACAAAAAAAAAAAAAACGATTACGTTCAAATGGCTTTGCGACATACTGCTAGTTTCCTGAAATAGGTCACATATAGACAGGTGTGTTCATTTCCAAATCATGTCTAATCAATTTAATTTGGAAGCAAAAGAAACACACACCTGTTTAGGCGAGGTGCTGGCTAGCTGAGTAGAACACCTGTTTAGGCGAGGTGCTGGCTAGCTGAGTAGAACACCTGTTTAGGCGAGGTGCTGGCTAGCTGAGTAGAACACCTGTTTAGGCGAGGTGCTGGCTAGCTGAGTAGAACACCTGTTTAGGCGAGGTGCTGGCTAGCTGAGTAGAACACCTGTTTAGGCGAGGTGCTGGCTAGCTGAGTAGAACACCTGTTTAGGCGAGGTGCTGGCTAGCTGAGTAGAACACCTGTTTAGGCGAGGTGCTGGCTAGCTGAGTAGAACACCTGAAAAAGAAAATGTGTTGGTGTTATCACGTGCTCCACTAAGGCAGTTATTTATCTAATAACTTGTCCTTGTGGTAAAAATGATGTGTGTCAAAAGAAGTGCGAAATAAAAGTACAAATCTCGGAGCATCGTAGCACCTTTATGTGCAAAAACTCTGCGTACCCAGTTGCAGACCACTTTTTGGAAGCAAACCACAAACCACTCTAGGAGAGGGGGTGACCTTGACAATTTAATTTAAAGACCCTTGCTCCCTTCGGTCTCAATGTGGACTTTGATATGAAGTCATTCTTGTGATTATTATGATTTTGGTATTCCTTGTAAATGTTTGTAGGCCTAGTATGTAGCCTAATTGTATCTATGGATTGTATGCTATCCATTCATGTTTTTTACATGTTCTATTTATATCTGTAAATCAACCAATGATATCAAGCCACCCCAGCCATGATTACAGACACCTGTGTGTGTGTCCTTGAAACTATATAAACTAGTGACCCGCAAGCTTTGTCATTATACCCTTATGAAGACAGCTTGTCTGTCAAAACGTGGGTTATTAGTTTATACAATTATTGCATCTGAGCTCCTAGAGTGTGCGGCTCTCCTTTTCAATCAATTGAATTTACCACAGGTGGACTCCAATCAAGTTGTAGAAACATCTCAAGGATGATCACTGGAAACAGGATGCACCTGACCTCATTTTTGAGGCTCATAGCAAAGGGTCTGAATACTTATGTGAATAAAGTATTTCTGTTTTTTCCTCCTCTCTTTCATGTTGACGAAACAGTTTATCACTGTCATACAGTACACACTTTTATTTTTTGTTGTCTGGCTGAAATACTTTCATTAATGGGCAGCGTTATCTAGTTAACATTAGCCTTCTACATCTAGCTGCATGCTGAACTTCCATCCTCTCAGGCCAGGGTCACAATGTATGAATTAATGGTTGGATCAGAATCGCCGTTATAATCATTGGCCAGTACGGCTGACAGAGGACACCTTGCTGTCATGGCCTACATGATTCAGGATGGCTGGGAGGTGAGATTGGTTTCAGCATTTACGAGCTACACTCTATTCTCTACAGTGAATGTAAAGTGCACTACTTTTAACCAGAGCCTTAGTTTAACTATCCAAAAGGAAAACTAAAGGAAGTGAGTTATAATTTTGAGACTAAAATCACGTTGATTGTTGTCTCAGTTGGATGTTAGAGACAATGTGTCCCCCTGACTGGACTCCTTTGATGAGGGTGTCAGCAGTCAGTGGAACCCAGCGGTGGCCTCTCTCCTCATCAGAGCCGGGGCTGATGTCAACACCAGGACAAGGATGGGAAGACGCCACTTATGGTACACTCCAAACACTTCTTCACAAACTTCTGTTGTGCCACAAAAGAGGTTACTCATGGTGCAAACTCATCGAGATACAACAACGTTGTCTGCTAGGTGGCAGTGTTGAACCCCCACGAGTTGCTGGTGCAGTTGTTGTTGGACAGGGCCGACCACGATGTGAAGAACGAGGTAATGACAAATAACAGCATGGGTTCTGTTTCGATTAGAGCAATTGAAATCATTCTGGAATTGACTGATATTTTTGTCTTTGCAGTTTGGGCCAGGGGCAGCTGAAATAGCAAAGGCCTTTGGGAGAGAGGTAATGCTTTCTCCATAAACATTACGGTTGCGTTGTACAGTATGTTACTGTTATAGTGAATATATGAGCAAGTGTTGTTTATTATTTTTCCCCTACAGAATTTCATCAGTTTCTTAGAAGGACAGAAGAGTATCGTCAGAGATGGTACAGTCCATTAGTAAAGGGCTTAGGTGGACAGCGTAATTTTTCCCCCTAATTTCTAAAAGCTTTATTATCGTTGCTTATTTTTTTTTAACACATTGTATGTATGTATCTAAACCTGCATTTTTACCTGGATATTTGTTTTGCGTAACAAAAGTTTTAACCGTGTGAGATTTTTATGGATAAATGAAATAATAAACCATCAAGAATAACCTCAAGACACAAAGGATTGACTTGGTTTCGCTTTACTGTACAGATGTCTGATGAAACCTCATCCTACGAGAGGGAGACACATTTCACATTGCTGTGCCAATGAGTCATGTAATATTATTTGGAATAATGTGTTTGTGTCAAGTCTTCTGCCTACATTCGCCTGGACAGTCAGCAAAATAAACGCATTTAAATCAAATGAACAGCATAAGAGAAATATCATTTATTTGGCTCTGCAATAATGTTCAAGTACTCCAACTGCTCCAGAATCCAATCTTTTACCATAATCCTCATTCCAAATGGAGTTCAATAAAAAAAAAACCACATGTTTTATTGAACAGGAGAAGCCATCACTTTGTGGTTCTCACTGCTCTTGTAAAATAAAATACTGATTGCTGACAGACACTATATTTACACTAACTGTACAATGGCTTTTAACTTGAAAATGTAAGAGTGAAACAAAAAATACAGTACATTTGTAGAAAGCAACTTTTACAAGTGAATAGACCTGAAGATCTGACAAATGCTGACATCAGATAGCAGTTGATCTAAATCTGTAAAAAAGGAACATAGACAGTGATGACTAAAAGTGTAAATGCAACTACACAATGCAAGTCTGATGAGTAGCGAGTAGTGCATTCCACACTATTGAGCGACAAGACATACACTGCATTATGAGTACACACACATGCATCCATTTAATTAAAGCACAACAGTATATTGGTGATCACGATACATTGCAGACCAGGTTTGATATGTTGTTTTACAACCTACAATAATGCAACATGTGCCCCTGTTTGGTGCTGTACTGAATACTTTTTAATGTAAAATATCCCCCCTGTTGAAACAACCTTACAAAGTAGTTATGAGAGTGAGGTCATAACTTCATATGGTAAGCTTGCTGTTAACATACACACACGCAGGCATGCACGCACACACACACACCCCGTGCCATGCCAGAGGACTGAGCAGTATGATAAACACTCTTACTCAGCACCCATCAGAGCTATATTTAATGAACCATATTGTGGCCAAGACATTATGTACCCACAGTCTCTACTTTAATTTGGACAACATTTTAATGTATTGAAAATCAATTGTGTCACTTAGTCCGCAAATTAAAATAAAGTAAAGTTTAAAGGGAAAAGAACAGGACATTAAGTACAGCTATTGGATGTATTTGCTGTAAGACTAATGTTTCAAAGGACAAATTCAACTTAATTGGAATTGTCTTGAAAACCTCAAGGAGAGTTATGTGCCAATGTGTGAGACCGAGCTCCAATAGTAAATGAATAATGATAACCATGAGGTCAAGTACCGGCAATTACCTCGTAAAGTAAACCACTTTGGCATACTTTTGTCTGAGTAAACTTTGAAAAGATAAAAATGAATAAAACATTGGACACCATCTAAGTGGGGTTTGGACTCTTCACAACACTGAAGTCATCTTGACACCACAGCATCAAGTGAGTTGAAGTGTAGCACGCTCCTCCACCAGCCGTTATATTGCATTATTTGGTGTTGCTGTGATTCTCTGGAACCCAGCAGTGTCAGCTCATTTTAGACTCTCCTGGCCCCGCTGGGAGCATTACGTATTGCACAACTGCCAGCAAATACTCCAAACTGTGTGTAAGAGAGTTGAGTATTTATGAAAGCGGTGACTACAGCATATCCTTCAAGTCTGTGGTCACAACATGAACTATTAAGGGCATGTAAGAGCCCAAAATCATTTGTAAGTTTGTAAACGTGTTCAAGTTCGCCAGCGGAGAAAAACTTCAAGGTCAGAGATACTTTTCTCTGTGGTACTGTAGTTATATACTTGGGTCCAATACCCTGTCAATTAACTCATATTACGGAGCATATGAATAAAGATCATGTATGTGTCTCCTGACACCTCCTGTCTCAGCCTCCAGTATTTATGCTGCAGTAGTTTATGTGTCAGGGGGCTAGGGTCAGTTTGTTATATCTGGAGTACTTCTCCTGTTTTATCCGGTGTCCTGTGTCAATTTAAATATGCTCTCTCTAATTCTCTCTTTCTCTCTTTCTTTCTCTCTCTCAGAGGACCTGAGCCCTAGGACCATGCCTCAGGACTACCTGGCATGATGACTCCTTGCTGTCCCCAGTCCACCTGGCCATGCTGCTACTCCAGTTTCAACTGTTCTGGCTGCGGCTATGGAACCCTGACCTGTTCACCGGACGTGTCCCAGACTACCTGTCCCAGACCTGCTGTTTTCAACTCTCTAGAGACAGCAGGAGCGGTAGAGATACTCTGAATGATTGGCTATGAAAAGCCAACTGACATTTACTCCTGAGGTGCTGCATCCTCGACAACTACTGTGATTATTATTATTTGACCATGCTGGTCATTTATGAACATTTGAACATCTTGGCCATGTTCTGTTATAATCTCCACCCGGCACAGCCAGGACTGGCCACCCCTCATAGCCTGGTTCCTCTCTAGGTTTCTTCCTAGGTTTTGGCCTTTCATGTGAGTTTTTCCTAGCCACTGTGCTTCTACACCTGCATTGCTTGCTGTTTGGGGTTTTAGGCTGGGTTTCTGTACAGCACTTTGAGATATCAGCTGATGTAAGAAAGGCTATATAAATACATTTGATTTAATTTGATATGTAGACCATGTATGAATGCAAAGATCGAACAATAATTCAACATGTTAATTCTCAAGTACGTGTCCATTCTGAACAATTCCCTTGCTTTTGCACCGAATTTGATTATTTGAAACCAGTGGAGGCTGCTGAGGAGAGGACGGCTCATAATAATGGCTGGAACACAACAAATGGAATGGCATTAAACACATGGAAACCATGTGTTTGATGTATTTGATACCATTCTACTTAATCTGCTCCAGCCATTACCACAAGCCCGTCCTGCTCAATTAAGGTGCCACCAACCAACCACCTGTGGTCGAAACACACCGCAATTGACATCTCCAACATGTCAGTTCGACACTGTTGCAGATTATGAAGTGAGTGGATGCCTTGGAATGCGAAAGCAGTTCTTATTAACGACAAACTGAACATAACCTCCCAGTCCCTAACACTGCTGCTTAGTGAGTTACAAGGTGTAGACATTAAATAGTTCATTTGTACCTGAGCGAGGACAACAAAAGCACCTTTCAGAGGCATAGCACCAATGTTTGAAGTCAGTCCCCTTTTCCTAAAACTCTGAGACCCTTTCAAAGTTGCAAAGGTCTGGTAGAGTCTTGTAGTGCAAATATGGGTCTCCATCCATAGAGCACCCCACTATTCCATCTCCATTTCTTTGTGATCAGCGGTCAAAATGATGAGTCTTAGGCAGTCTCTGGGATTGTATGGGTGCAGGTCTGAAAAGGGAGAAAAACATTTATTTTATTTTCATACATTTTTCATTCATACAGTATATAGCTATAAACTTTTTGCCAGCCATCCCACCGTAGCACAGACCTGTTTGGTTGTGGAATGGTGAGTAGGGTCCTGGGCACGGTGGGGATGGGGATAGGGATGGGTCCAGGGAGGCGGACCCCCACCACCGAGGTGCTGCTTTCTACCCAAACACGCCTGTCCAGAGGGTCTGCAGGCAGGGGCTTCTGGGGCGGACTGGGCTTCTCACGGTCCTAGGAACGACAAACCAGAAGTTGAAGAGTAGTGTTGGCACAGAAACCTCACTAGAGGGCACTGTGTTATAGAGTGTCACCAGAATAATGTATCTGTCTGTTCTGTAGCCACCACCTCCATAGCAACTCTCTCTGGAAGGTTATCTAAATGAGGTGCCATCATGTGTTACTAATCTAAAATGGGGAGGGCGAGGTAATGGCAAACATCTGCTAGCAGCATCCCAGCTGCTCTGCACAGTTTGTAGGAGGAAAGGAACAAACCTTGAGCAAAACTCAATAATAAGTGCCAAGTTACAGCAAACACCAAATTCAAAGGATTTAGAGAACAGAATGAAGTGTTAAAGGCAATTCTACAATAACAGAATGAGGCCAAGACTCCAATATTTCACTTTAAAATGTAAAAAAAAAACTATGATTGCAAAGTTAAACAAACCATACAACTGTATGCACAAGGACAACTTTGAAGAATTTCCACTGAACATTTTACAAAAACACATTTACTTGAAGAACGATGCAGATGCAAAGTTTGGTAACAGAATGATGGTTTGTGCTGTTTGAGCCGTCATTCTGTTACCAAACTTTGTGTTCTTAACATAGAGATGTGCATTGAGTTGTAGGGTTTGTTGAACTTTGCAATCACTGTTTTCTGTTTAAAGTGAAAAGTCGGAGTCTCAGCATCTTTCCGTATCACCACAATAGGAACGAGAAAGCATGCCCATGCTCGCACATGGAAAAGTATCGCTCGAGTCTGACAAAATGGAATGTAACTTTGAAGATAAAGTTTGTAATGACACAATTTCACGTGTAACAGTATAGCTTCCGTCTCTCTCCTCAACTTGGGCTCGAACCAGGGATCCTCTGCACACATCAACAAGGAGGAGCAGACACCCATGATCTGGGTCAACAGCTATCCATGTCACAACCGTTTCACCCCCCTTTTGACCTCCTCCTTTTCCGCAGCAACCAGTGATCCGGGCTAACAGCATCAATGTAACAGTATAACTTTCGTCCGTCCCCTCACCCCTACCCGGGCTCGAACCAGGGACCCTCTGCACACACAGACAACTAACACCCACAAAGCATCGTGGGTAACAAAGCATCGTTACCCATCTCACCTCAAAAGCCACAGAACAAATACTTCAGGTCTCAGAGCGAGTGACGTCATGCTATTAGCGCGCACCACCGCTAACTAGCTAGCCATTTCACATCGGTTACACATGTGTACAACATCTGATGACCTACATCACTATACTTGGTGTTTTTGGAGCTTTTGTTTTTATCCGTGCCCTGGCACTGCAGAATGAGCATGAGGAGGTATATCGCTGGTTGGGGTCTGTTTCTCAAAACCAAGTGAAATCTGTCACGCCCGGACCTTAGAGAGCCCTTTTATTCTCTATTTTGGTTAGGTCAGGGTGTGACTAGGGTGGCCAATCTATGTTTTCTATTTCTTTGATGGCCGGGTATGGTTCCCAATCAGAGGCAGCTGTCTATCGTTGTCTCTGATTGGGGATCATACTTAGGCAGCTTTTTCCCATCTGTAGTTTGTGGGATCTTGTTTTGGTACTGTGCTGTTTAGCCCTACTAAACTTTACGTTTTGTTTGTATTTTTTATTTTTTTTGGTGTTCATTGAATAAAATTAAGATCTTCCAACAAAATCGTCCAAAAAGTGTCTGGAATCTTCCATAACATTCCATTTATTTAACACATATGAGCTTGTCCTTCAAGGGCGTAAAGTGTGTCCTGGACTAGATGACTTTGTTGGGTCTTCCAGCTCTCTAATGTTTCACACATCAGCAAGAAGGTGACTTACATCAACCATGCTTGAATAACTGTGACCCCCTGATGTGAAAGATTATTATTCCATTATGTGAGTGGTTTGACCATGCATACATGGCAGCGGTAGGTAGGCATGGCATAGTGTGGTAGGTAGAGAAGTGAGGTTGTAACAGCACCTGAAGACATGACGTGTCATTTAACGAATCAGTTATGAATGGCCATCCCCAGTGACGTCATCATTAGTGGCTACTCTGTTGTAGTCGATCATCAAGCTCTTAGACCAGATACGACTGCCCCCACAAAAACACATTTGACTGAGTCTACAGTACTAGTGTTAATGTTTTGTAGCTTAAACCACATCTTGTGACTTGGACTCAGTTAAATTGTATTAGGACAAACAGTGGAGACCACTTCTTGTGAAACAGCGGTCTGTTTGTTGCTTCAATTTGCCTTTTGAAACACTAAACTCAAAGAATAAGATCACCTCCTGGGGATGGCAGCTGAATCGTCTCCTGATGCAGTTAAACCAGAGGCGCCACAGAGGTTGAAATAAAGACCTAATCAGATTGAAGCCTTCTCTCCAGCCTGGTGTGGCTCCCAGTAAGTTGAAGTGCCTCTAACCACTCATCCTGCATCAGATAGGTTATCCTCTCTCTGATAGTTAAGGGGTAGGGTAATCTGATACTAGATCTGTTGTTAAGGACATCTAATACCTCAAGTGTTGTGTGTCTACCTCTCTGTGTTGGGTAGATGGAGAATGAATCCCACACAGCGGGGGTAGTGCTGGACCAGGTACTCCACTACTGCAGTAGTCTATGTAGACGAGACGTCACATTGGACACCATATAACATAATATGGACCCCCACATTCAAAACCAACTGTGCCCCTCAGCAGACCTCCCAAGTCAAGATGTACCTTTTGTACCATGCTGACAACCCTCGGGCAGTTAGATAGCATAGTGGACATTTGGGTTGTATGTACTACATAAATATACAGCTCACGAGTTTGAATTTCATCATTTTTAAAGTTTTGTTTCAAAGATAAATATGTACAAGAGAGCCTGAGTACAAGATAACCTGAGTAATAATAATAGTAATGATAAATCGGACTTACAGTGCCTCCGGAAAGTATTCAGACTACTTGACATTTTATTAGGTTACAGCCTTATTCTAAAATGTATTAAATCATTTTTTCCCCTCATCGATCTACACACAATATCCCATAATGACAAAGCAAAAACAGTTTTTTTTTTTGCATTTTTTTTTTTTTTAAACAATGAAATATAACATTTACATAAGTATTCAGACCCTTTACTCAGTACTTTGTTGAAGCACTTTTGCCAGTGATTACAGCCTTGAGTCTTCTTGAGTATGACACTATAAGTTTGGCACACCTGTATTTGGGGAGTTTCTCCCATTCTTCTTCGCAGCTCCTCTCAAGCTCTGTCAGGTTGGATGGGGAGCGTTGCTGCACAGCTATTTTATGGTGTCTCCAGAGAAGTTTGATCTGGTTCAAGTCTGGGCTCTAGCTGGGCCACTCAAGGAAATTCAGAGACTTGTTCTGAAGCCACTCCTGCATTGTCTTGGCTGTGTGCTTAGGGTCATTGTCCCGTTGGAAGGTGAACCTTCACCGCAGTATGAGGTCCTGAGCACTCTGGAGCAAGTTATCATCAAGGACCTCTCTGTACTTTACTCCTTTCATTGTTGCCTCAATCCTGACAAGTCTCCCAGTCTCTGCTGCTGAAAAACACCCCATCAGCATAATGCTGCCACCAACATGCGTCACCGTAGTGATGGTGCCAGGTTTCCTTCAGACGTGATGCTTGACATTCAGGCATAAGAGTTCCATCTTGGTTTCATCGGACCAGAGAATCTTGTTTCTCATGGTCTGAGAGTCTTTAGGTGCCTTTTGACAGCCAAGTGGGCTGTCATGTGCCTTTTACTGAGGAGTGGCTTCCATCTGCCCACTCTACCATAAAGGCCTGATTGATGGAGTGCTGTAGAGATGGTTGTCCTTCTGGAAGGTTCTCCCATCTCCACAGAGGAACTCTATCAGAGTGACCATAGGATTCTTGGTCACCTCCCTGACCAAGGCCCTTGTCCCCCGATTGCTCAGTTTGGCTGGACGGCCAGCTCTAGGAAGAGTCTTGGTGGTTCCAAACTTCTTCCATTTAAGAATGGAGGCCACTGTGTTCTTGGGGACTTTAATGCTGCATAATCTTTTTGGTACCCTTCCCCAGATCTGTGCCTCGACACAGTCCTGTCTCGGAGCTCTATGGATAATTACTTCGACCTCATGGCTTTTTTGCGCTGACATGCACTGTCAACTGTAGGACCAATCAAGTTGTAGAAACATATCAAGGATGATCAATGGAAGCAGGATGCACCTCAGCTCAATTTCGAGTCTCATAGCAAAGGGTTGGAATACTTACGTAAATAAGGCATTTCTTAAAAACATGTTTTCGCTTTGTCATTATGGGGTATTGTGTGTATATTGCTGAGGATTTATAAAAAATGTAATCCATTTTAGAATAATGTAATAAACGTAATAAAATGTGTAAAAAAGTCAAGGGGTGGGAAAACTTTCCGAAGGACACAAAGTTGCCTTTGAAGTTGCCTTACAATTGTAGAAAAAAAGGCTGCTAGGCTGCTACACACTCCATTCTCACATATGTGATCCATCTGTTGCCACACCTCAACAGGGACTTTCTCAGGAGAAGGGGATGCATTGGATCTATATCTGTCTCTCTCCATCTCTTACAGGCTCTTCCCTAACATCTGGGAGTAGTTGGTGCTTTATACACCAGAGAGAATAGTAACATCTCAAAGTTAATGTCTTCCTATTTTTTTTTTTTTTACAATGACGTGCATCTGCCAGTGCACTCTGCACCTCATAAAGCCATGGACATCTGACATGGTGCTCTACGCATACAGATCACCTGCCTGCATGAGCCCTGAGCAGACAGATTGAATTACATACTCTAGAAACAGCCCTGCTGGCTCAGCACAAAACAGGATTTGTGAAGAACAACTTTAAGGATGAAGCGCACGGTAAAAAAAAATTCTAGTTGTTTGTAACTGGTTCCACAGCATTTGTTTGTTTACTCAACTACTCAAGTGTTACCTGAACTTTAAAACAAATGTTGTTGGCCGAGACTTAGCTCCAACTTGAGAAAACTTAAGCAAAAATTCAGGCAACTTAAAATGATGTGTTTGCTCAACTCGTCTCAAATGTTCATTCAACAAAAAACATTTTATTTGGCCATCTAAACTAAAAAGGCTGTGGAACTATTTACACACCCACAAACAGTGCTTTTGACATACCATGTTTTCATATTTGACACACATTATTATTTTGTGCATGTTAATTTGGACAGTAATTATTATTCAACATATCCTCACCTAGGATTTAAACTCACAACCACTAGGTTCACAGCATACCGAACTTCCTGCCGATCTTTCTGCTACTCCACCATGTCTGTGCCAATGACTGATTTCACCTGTATTACTACACTTTGCACACAATCTCAGCTCTGTTAAAAGTACAATCAAGTACATTTAAAAAAATATATATCATAGTGATTAAGGAGTAAAATTAAAACAGAGTAAATATGCCCCACCAACATTAGACAACTACACAGAAAACCCTTACATCGCTGAAATAAGTCAATCAAATCCATGATGAGAAACTAGTCAGATTAACAGATAATAGACACAGACATTATAGCAGGAAGATCAGAATGCTGTGAACCAAAAGGTTGAGAGGACATGTTGAATAACAGTTACTGTATAAATGGACATGCACAATGTATTCATGTACTGTATGCTAACGGGTGTCAAATATGTAAGTTGAAAACATTGTATAACACTGTGTGTGTGTGTTTGTGTATAACCAGTTGCACAGCCTTTTTTTTAGTAAAGCCTTTATTTGCTCAAATAATCATTTCCAGCTGAATGAACATATGAGACTAGTTGAGCAAACACATTCATTTAAGTTATTTAGCTATGCCTTCCAGGGGTTATAGCAACACACTATTTAGTATGCATGGTCCATAACTTACTCATTGTGTAATAATATTCTATTGGGACCCAAGGCAGGGGTTTTGAATAAGCGAGTGAGGGAATACGTATTTCCGATTGCCCTTGTTAAATTGACGTTCTTCAAATGTTATGGATTGTGTGAATTAATAAATCTACTTTTTACTATGTTGTTTCCAGCAAGATCAATTTCCAAAGAAATCCCCAAAAAGGGAATTAGGGCAGCACGATATGGGCAAAAAATATCATTGCAATTTTTTTACAAAATATTGCGATTGCGATTTTACTTGCGATATAGATCAAAACACTTGGGTGAACTGATGGAATCCTAGAAATAGAATGATTTATATTAAAAAGCAAAGTGGAAAGCAGCATCTTTCTTGTTTGGAACAATCTGCTGACTGCATTTGACCTAGAACAGAACAGCATCTAAACTTATAGAGAATCTAACAGCGAGGAGGAAGAACTGCGCTACTTGAATGAGTAAACTATAAAAACAAACATTGCATGTGATATGAATCTCTTGAGATATGGATATTGCACATGTCAATATTGCGATTTCGTTGTGCATTCAATTAATTGTGCAGCCCTACGGAAAATACATTGGATATTTGTATTCATTGCGGATGGCATGGCAGAACAGTGACTACTAACCTGGTCTATCCTGTAGGGCTGCTGTCTGGGCAGGCTGTGGCAGGGTGGTGCCCGCGGTGGGGAGAGGGCAGTGTGGGCCGGCAGGGCCCTGTGGTGGGGTGGGACTGGGGGCAGAGGTTGCTGTCCCACACTCAGTGAGACAGGCATGGGGTGGCTGATGTGGATGGGCTGGTAGTTGGGCAACCGCCGTAAGCTGTGGGAATGTAAACTGTGTGAAGGGAGGAGAGGCTCCAAACTCTGGTGGGATGGCTGTAAGGATGGAGAGAGGGGGAGGGGATATGGAGGGGAAGGGAGGTAGAGAAGAGAGCTGTTAGTTTGTGTTTTCTGTCAGGGCTTGAGCTATTATGTTCTCCTCCCTCTGCTCCTCCTCAGATAATTTATCTTATTTCCTGTTGGAGTCTCACAAACCATCATTTCAAACCCCTGTGACCTATGTACAGTGGCTGGATACAGCTAGGAGAACCCAGGCTAAAACTATACCCACGTTCTCCGTCATGGATGTACTATTACTATGAATTAACACGTTTCACAGGCAGTCAATAACAGAAAACATAGTAAGTGAATCTATCACACTGAAATGCTCAAAGCCAGCATCAGATTGCCTGTCCAGAACTGCTGTTAGTCCTCAAAAATAAACCTAATTGCACCGGAGATGGATAGACTGGCTGAACTGGCCTGGCCTGTAGCTACGCTACGCCAGGCGACCTGCAGAGAGTCTGCTGGAAATCTGGACAGGGGGAACTGTGACTGCCAGAACAAACAGTAAACAGCAAGTAGACTGAATACTGTTGAGGAGCCAGAGTCACGTTCACTAGAGGAGACAATACTGGTGTTGGAGACGGAACTGGGTTAAGCATCCTTCCTAGCCAAGCCAGCAAACCCTTAACTCCTGAACTCTGACCACAATGATACACTCCAGCTGTTCTCCATGGGAATCAACTGTAGATGTTTTAATGCGCACACACACGCACGCACGCACGCACACACACACACGCACACACGCACACACACACACACACACACACACACACACACACACACACACACACACACACACACACACACACACACACACACACACACACACACACACACACACACACACACACACGCACACACACACACGCACACACAGACGCGCACGCACACACACGCGCACACACATGCACACACATGCTTATCAATTCTAAAACAAGTCCACCCCAATTTGCCTCTTACTCTTGACTCCACCAACTCTTTTCTCCTGTGTCGAAGTACACGAAGGCTTTTATCTCAGGCAGAACCATTATACACAGCCCTATGATGATCCTGCACCATGATCACCATTTCATTTAAATGGTGCGGCTTCTCAATCAAAGTTTCTTCAGCCTTCTGCCAGCAATACTGTGGCCTCATTAATATTTCTTCAAGAAAGAGACGCTGAGACTAAATAAATTATACGCTTAGCCGTCAACTTGTTTTGACAATAAGTCTGGAATGAATAGGTTCAGATAAGCATGGCAAGTCTCAGACCAAGTTGATTCCCTGTTGTGGTGCTGCGGTTTTGATACAGTAGGATTGCATTAGAAATCCAATGATGTGTGACCGATAGTTTGTCAGCAGTTAGTTTGTAATACTTCTTTGCTAACACACGTTTTAGCTCTCCCTACATCCATCTTTTATACAATGCAAAGTGTACTTGTTAAATCTTCCATTGTGTAGGCCTATAAGTGAACCATACTAATCAATTGATCATAAGGTAAGGTTGGGGGAAAAACTGCAGCTCCCTCACGTGTAACAAACAGTCTGTGTTCTACTAAAGTGACTATCAGGGAAAATCAGCTGCCCGTTAACTCAGCAGCAGAAAGAGACCCACCTTGTATACGCTGGCACCTGGAGGCTTGGCTGGGGGCTTGGCTGGGGGCTTGCGTCGTGAACTGTACATGGACTGAGTCTGGCTGGGACTGGTTGCTCTGGTGGATCCAACAGACCTATGAAGACAGAGAGGTAACATTCCAACTACTATACTAGTCTTCTACTAACTACTATTGTACATCTCTTAAAAAGCTGCAGCTTTGAGACACACAGTAACAGGCCTTCCTCTGTACACAAGGCCCACGTGCATTGTGAGGACTATGTGCTGGACTATGCGTCTTCCTCTCACATGGTTAGTGGTTAGTGGAGTCACAAGGTTACTATCGCTGTGAACACATCAAATCCCCAGAGAGAGACCATTGGACCATAATGCATATTAGAAACAATATCTGTGTAATTTCTACACGATAATCATCTCTACATGAAAGCATCTCTATAAAAGTATTTCGTCTTGATATCCAGAACATAAAATGAAACACAGGTGTGGGAGGAGGTGTCCTACTGTACCTCAGTTTATCCATGGTGGTCTTCTTGTTGGTGAAGAGCAGACGGACCAGAGTCTTCCTCTTGAGAAATACCAGGAACCCAGCACCCATCAGGCTGAGGAGGGTGGCCAGGATCGCCACGGCAACCCCCCTGCTGTCGGCTGACGTCACATACGACAACACGCACATTAATACACACACACGCACATCTACAGCACGGCACAAACAAGACACACAGGGAGTGTTAATAGAAGCCACAGCAGGGTTTTAGTACATTTGACATGATTTAAATGATTATTTCCTTCCATTCTTGAATGACCAGACAGGGAAAGTTGTACGTGTCTAGTTGTAATGAGTTGTATGTCGCTAGGGTGAATAGGTGACTGAGGTAGATCCGTCTGCAAGTTTGGAGAGCTTAGTCGAGCTTCAAAGTAACTAACTTTCTGTGAGCAGGTTATGAAAGTACAGCTAAAGGTGTTACCCTGATTATTATCCCAAACTAACTCTCTTAATCTGCCCAGGTTAGTGGAACACAGGGTGCAGTTAGTGAAGTATAAAGAGGACAGAGTGTACTGTACCTGACAGTCTCATTGGTCCGCTGTCGAGGCTGCCTCCAAACCCCGCCCTCTCACAGAAGGGAGGGGCCCAGTGCTCCTCACAATGGCAGTTCTTCTTGTTGTTGCACACCTAGGATCCCAACACATGCTGGTTAATATTCAGTTGACACATCTTCACCTGTACAATACAATACTGTCCATATCTTGTGTTCTACCAATAGATACTGGTCAGAGTAAAGGAATTATTGTGTGCTAGGCCTCTAGGCTCTAGGGATCATCCAACACACAGTAGTGAGAGACTACATGGCAAGGATCCATGGGATATGGCAAGTATGCATGACTTATTTTACGTACTTTATAAGCTACCACTATGCATTGTACTTGCCTATGACACACATGACATACGAGAGATGCATTCATCTGGCCCACAGGCCTGCAATTCCTCAGAAAATTCCTCAGAAAAGCCCAGATCTGAAATGCTTGAATTACTTCTACAAATAAACTATACACTCGTTCCATCAGACCCATCGGTTTTCATGTGGCGGGCACCATAGACTGTGCAGTGTCAAACATGATGGAGAAAACATGTACAGGGGAGAGCCCATCCCAAAACACAGTTATCCGAGCGGGAAAAGGATCCAACAAGATTCCCTGGAGGGATAATGGAGTCCAGCTGTCAGCTGCAGGGAAGTCTGTGGCTGGGATCGCTCCAGATCGGATCTGGCCCCGAACTGGGAAGAGCTTTCCCTGCCTGCCTCAGAGTGACTGACACTCCCTTATGTGTGTGGAGTGTTTGGGGTCAGAGGTGGTCAGGTCAAGACTTAAGGACACATTAGAACCCTTGAGGGGAGCTCTAAAGATGTGATAGGATTATGTCACAACGTACTGTACACTTGCAAACACACTCATGCACATTTAAAGTTATACAGAATGACATCTACACTGAGCCACATATGGAGATGCATACTGGCTCTGGATTTATTTAAAGTCTTGGGTTGGTTAAGGTTGTGACATCATGTGGTCTGAATTCAATTTAGATAAATAAAGACACTAATGTGTAGTTAGTAATAGGGGTGACATCACCACCTAGTTCCACCTGTTCTTAACGAATGACTGGATCAGACATCATCCAATTAAATGTCAAATCAAACTTAAAGGAAGCAATTATTATTAAGGTAGACTAGGGCCATTTCTTACTCCAGCTTTGATTCTGTGTTTTATATTCACCTCGGTTAAAGGTGGGGCAACCATGCAGAGGTTCAAAAGTCACAGTAAGAAAATCTGGCCCAGGGTCCTGCTTTTCATTCATTCATTCATTCATTCATTGAACAGGAAGACTTGTGTGCTAGAACTAAACAACAAAGTAAATACAACATAAAAGGCTTCTCTTCGCAGTATTAATACCTATTCGAACAGCAGTGAGCATTTTGACTAGTGCAGTTTGATGCTTCCAGACTATAGCTACTTGCTAGTATTTTCTCCTGCTGCTTGGCCTGCCTTCTCTTTGCCAAAAGATGATGGATGGCACTTTAAGCAGAACATAAATGATGCCATTAGATGGGATTGATTTAAACCATCTGGAGAGATGAAGATTGATTGTAAAACCATCGGGGTAGCTGCCATGACTCACGGGCAGTGAGTTAACTACAACTACGATAACTACATTGGCGCTCTGTGTAGTAAAGGGCCTACTGTACTACTCTACAGTGTGGCAATGTTGAGGTCAACAAGATGCTGTGATGCGTTAATAATATCATGACAACAGTGTTACGCTAACATAGGGAAATAAGTCACCACATTCTAGATACCCAACACGGAGTACTCACCCCTCGTTCGCTGCACTTCCCTGAACATTGGTGCACACCAAACACACTGACATTCTGGCACTGACGATTTAGACACATCTATGGAACAGAGAAAGAGTCCTATTGAATAAATTACTTATCAAATGTGAAGTACTGTAGTACTCCAAATGTGAAGTACTGTAGTACTCCAAATGTGAAGTACTGTAGTACTCCAAATGTGATGTTAGCTATTGAATGGAAGGTCTATCTTCCGAGAACTGCATTCTATTCCATTCTCTGAGACCCAATTCAAATGATCCCAGTGATGACAGTAAGTGATTGGTTTGGAATTGGGCTAAATACAAGCCTTGGCATTAGCATCCCCACCACTGGTGACTATAGTCTCTCTCTAGTTCTGCTTGATAACAGGTGCAGCGCCCTACAGAGTGCCCTCACCATGCCCTCTCCACACGTGGTGCCAGCCAGAACCAGTCCAGGGTCAGGCATGTCATCACCCAGGTAAACGTGTGTCCCCCGACACAGGATTCTCCCTCCTTCCTGAAGAGGGATGTTGGTTTCTATGGAGACGGCATTGGTGCCAATCACAGGCCGGTTGGCCCCTCCTTGACACTGAATTTTACCACACTTTGCGTCTCTGTGTTAAAAAAACCAACCCACAAATTCATGCGCACACACACACACACACACACACACACACACACACACACACACACACACACACACACACACACACACACACACACACACACACACACACACACACACACACACAAATGACAAGGCATAAAGTTAAACACTGACAATCTCTGACATGTGAGAGATGGTGTGTAATTGTAACCAAAGATGAAAGACAACTAGAGAGCCTTTGTCTCACCTTAATGACTCCCTCAGTCCTCCAGTCATTAAAGCAATTACATCAATTAACAAATGCTTGATTAGAGATCCAAGAACAATTAGCCGACATGAATAGTATAAAGTGTTCATGAATGCTTCAAACTGTAATTTGCCTTATATCATCTCCAAATTGTGTTTTTAATTATTGTTCCTTCCTAGACTATTTCTCCCACATAATGTGCCATGCTGATTGTCAATTGGCACTCTTGATAATACCAATTCAGATAAACAACATTGTTTTATTCCTTGGTCTTTCTAGCTAGCTCTTTTTGCTTTTAAGGTCAATAGACATGACATACATCACAACAGCTGCTAAGTCTTACCGGGCTTCACATTTGGCAAACAATCCTTTGGAGTCCTTGCCACAGTTCCCGTAAGGATCTCCTGCTGAGTTGACCCTCTCAAAGCAGATCCCCGGGGCAGGTTTGGCTCCTGCAGGAGAAAGAGAGAGTGGAAGATAGAAAGAGAGTGAGAGAAGAGGGGGGGAAGTGAGAAGGAAAGAGAGAGAGTGAGAGAGGGAGGGGAAGAGGGAGAGAGCGAGATGTGATGAGTCAGAGATGTAACAAAGCATCCCATGAGCCAAAGGTAACCCCTGACCTCCAGATGTTAAGGCAGGTCAACTGAGGAGGAACCTGTCTTCATCAAAAGGATTGTTTCCATGATGTCTGTCAGCTTGTTCTGTCCAGGTGCTGCATGGTCTCTCCCTTGACATTGAACTGATTTATAAACTAGGATTAATTGTTCCTTAGCTACTTCAAGAAACATGTTAAGGAAAGTTAGATGTATTCATCTGATCTCTCCAAACATGGAAGACTGTCAAAAAAATAAAATCAATCAAGACTTCCAGTCCCCTGGGGGGCGCCCTACTGACCTGGTCCCCATAGTGTGATGCACTGCTGCTCGTGGGTCTGGCAGATGCCGTTGTAGCAGTATCCGTCCACTTTGTGGCAAGAGTGCCCGTCATGCAGGTACACGTTGGCAGGGCAGTGGGGGTTGGCACCAGTACAGAACTCTGGCAGATCACAGGAGTTACTGGATTCTCGACACGGTGTGCCAGCAGGCTTCAGCTGCAGAGAGAACACATAGACAGACAAATAACCACACACCCACAACTCAATGACAATGGAATCAGAAGGGCAAACTAAATTGAAAATGTTTGGCATCTTTTTTTGTACTCTGGAGGGCCCTGTGCTTGAATACACCTTGATTTAAAAGTCTACATTTTCTTTTTACTGTAAACTCTCACTTTTTTAACATGTCAATGGAGCAGAGAATTAGATTTTTTTTTATCACTTCAACAGGGAGGAAAGAGGGAGAAAGAGAGAGAAAGAGACATCACGAGAGAGCAAAAGTGCGAGGGACGGAGAGAGAGGGAGGGATAGACATTTGTGAGAGAGGGAGAGGTAGAAAGATAGAAACAGAAAGAGCAGTCTTACCCTGCAGTCCTCACAGCACTGTCCGTGTGCACACACGGCATCTCCCTTCAGGGTGCAGGTGGTGGCATTGCAGCAGGGGTTCATGCATTCCTGAGACACAAAACAACAAATGGACCTCATTATCGGTCTGGACCCCTGAATCTCAGCTGTCGTTGCTGTGTCCATGTCAGATCAGTCTTCCAGGTCAGCTGGTCGGACAGAGCACCGTCAGTCCTCAAGTCCCACAGCACAGCCCTTTAACGCTGTGAGCTAAAGCCTGGAGATACAATACCACGGCACAAACAGACAGGAGAGAGCCCATTCTCTGTCAGGGTCCCTGTACGGGGCTCATATGTTTCGGAATTGGTGCGCTCTGGTGTTAAAACAGCATTCTATTTTAATATCCATTGATGTGCATTCTATACAATGGGTGGGTGGATGTGGAGAGACACAGATCAAGTTTAGGGTGTATTGTAGGTTGGGGGTGTGGTAGGGTAAGGGGACAATGTTTGAGATTTCATTGAAGGTGAATCGAGTGAAAGGATGTTGTAGAGGTAGTTGAGTGGTTGGTGGGGTGTGGTGAGGTGAGGTGAGGTTGGTGGGGCTTTGAGGCTCCTGAGTGCTGGAGATGACAAACACTGAAACACAACAAAAGGAGAAGGAGCCCACACAGGGAATGAGATGAAGAGAATGAAGGGGTGTTAGAGAGAGACAGATAGCTGCTGGAGAGGGAATGACAAGAGGTGATGGGAGTGAGAAATGAACTAGGATTAAGAGAGGGAGAGAGAGTAGAAGTAGATGGTTCATGTGATAGATTAAAGGAGTAAAGGACAGAGTACAGAACGGTGTTGAAACCCCATTTAGATCTTTAATTAGAAGCTGAACCCCATGAATATTCTCTTCCAGGCCACAACAGAGTCCCAGCTACACCATCTCTCCTTTTTACTTCCCAACAAGACCCTGGTGCTTTGACGCTGTGGTCTGACGACATGTTGATTCTGATGGGTCAGGACTAGAGGTGGCTTAGTTGGCTTCTGCTTCACTGTTGAAGGGAGTTTTATGGGATTGGTTGTGCTCTTGTGGCCTGACGTCAACCTATTGTTTATGGGGAGAGAGGGATGCTTTCATCCCCCGGTCCAACTGGGCTTGTGGTGACATCACCGGGTCACGGAGGGGCACATGGAGGAATGGTAGTATGCCAACCCAAACCACACAGCTGGCATTACAGCGTACTAATTAGTACCTGATTGGAAATACCTCATACTGTAATTGAGGTGACACTGGTCTCATCATTGCTTGACAAATCTGTAAACACTTTAGATCGAATGACATCAGTGTGTATCACTGGGGTAGACTCAAAAGCACAGATACTGTATGTTCTGTTTATTAGTTTAGTCATTGGATGCCACAGTAAATGAGCTAGTCACCTCGGAGAGGAGTGGATACAGAGAGTTATGTGGGTGTATGATGGAATGGGAGTGCTGAAAGAGTTCTATTGTGTGCATATCAAATGCATCAAACCCCCCCCCCCCCCCCCCTAATGGTATCCTTAACCATTCTGTCATCCTTAAGACAACAATGAAAACAAAAACACACCCACATCCAGTTCATGACCAGCTTTCTTGCTGTTCTGTTTTAAGACGAACACCTCAGCACAGTGCCAGAGGGATTTCTGATATTCTGTGGGATGTGAGAGCAGCTGCTGTGGTGATGCTGAATACTGCTCCAGTACCTGTTCCCCAGATGTGGGTCTGGACTGGTTTGGACTGGCTTCAGTTCCCATGGCAGCCATGTCAGTGTGGTGCTCTGTTGTGTTGATGGCACAGACAAAGAAAGCTCCACCTCGCCCTGATTACTCTCTTGTTTATTAGGATTGTCACAAATCTGGACGGCACACTTGATTAATGAGTAAACGAACAGGATGTGACATTGTGGCACAGTGTCAGGGCAGTGCTCGGCACATATGGGAGGCTGACAGGGAGAGGGGGGGCCTGGGTAAATGGCTGAAAATAGCTGAGGGTCTCCAGTGTTTTGTAGTGTTATGCATGGAGTTGTTTTACACATCAATGTATTTGTCTTTGTGGCAAAATAACAATGTTGACAGCATGGCATGCAACTATATGTAGCAGAATGATGTTGTTACCATAGATTATGCACAGGCATTTTATTTCTAAGGACTCGTATTTTGATAGAGCAGAGGTGACTGGGTCAAGGGGTCCTCTCAAGAGGTGATACATTCATTTTTGGAGTAATTTACATTGTATGTGTATTTTAGCACAACTGGGTTGCTGTCAATTCATTTTATGTAAAAGCACTAAACTGTATTATCTCATGTTTAAAACCGTGTGTAATGTCAGGTTTGATAGTGCATCCTTGGTTTGTTCAGTCCATTTGTTTGGTAACCTATCCTTAGGAGAAGGTACAGTGCCTTGCGAAAGTATTCGGCCCCCTTGAACTTTGCGACCTTTTGCCACATTTCAGGCTTCAAACATAAAGATATAAAACTGTATTTTTTTGTGAAGAATCAACAACAAGTGGGACACAATCATGAAGTGGAACGACATTTATTGGATATTTCAAACTTTTTAAACAAATCAAAAACTGAAAAATTGGGCGTGCAAAATTATTCAGCCCCCTTAAGTTAATACTTTGTAGCGCCACCTTTTGTTGCGATTACAGCTGTAAGTCGCTTGGGGTATGTCTCTATCAGTTTTGCACATCGAGAGACTGACATTTTTTCCCATTCCTCCTTGCAAAACAGCTCGAGCTCAGTGAGGTTGGATGGAGAGCATTTGTGAACAGCAGTTTTCAGTTCTTTCCACAGATTCTCGATTGGATTCAGGTCTGGACTTTGACTTGGCCATTCTAACACCTGGATATGTTTATTTTTAAACCATTCCATTGTAGATTTTGCTTTATGTTTTGGATCATTGTCTTGTTGGAAGACAAATCTCCGTCCCAGTCTCAGGTCTTTTGCAGACTCCATCAGGTTTTCTTCCAGAATGGTCCTGTATTTGGCTCCATCCATCTTCCCATCAATTTTAACCATCTTCCCTGTCCCTGCTGAAGAAAAGCAGGCCCAAACCATGATGCTGCCACCACCATGTTTGACAGTGGGGATGGTGTGTTGCTTTTACGCCAAACATAACGTTTTGCATTGTTGCCAAAAAGTTCAATTTTGGTTTAATCTGACCAGAGCACCTTCTTCCACATGTTTGGTGTGTCTCCCAGGTGGCTTGTGGCAAACTTTAAACGACACTTTTTATGGATATCTTTAAGAAATGGCTTTCTTCTTGCCACTCTTCCATAAAGGCCAGATCTGTGCAATATACGACTGATTGTTGTCCTATGGACAGAGTCTCCCACCTCAGCTGTAGATCTCTGCATCCAGAGTGATCATGGGCCTCTTGGCTGCATCTCTGATCAGTCTTCTCCTTGTATGAGCTGAAAGTTTAGAGGGACGGCCAGGTCTTGGTAGATTTGCAGTGGTCTGATACTCCTTCCATTTCAATTATATCGCTTGCACAGTGCTCCTTGGGATGTTTAAAGCTTGGGAAATCTTTTTGTATCCAAATCCGGCTTTAAACTTCTTCAGAGATCCTCACTGAACTTCTGGAGAGAGTTTGCTGCACTGAAAGTAAAGGGGCTGAATAATTTTGCACGCCCAATTTTTCAGTTTTTGATTTGTTAAAAAAGTTTGAAATATCCAATAAATGTCGTTCCACTTCATGATTGTGTCCCACTTGTTGTTGATTCTTCCCCAAAAAATACAGTTTTATATCTTTATGTTTGAAGCCTGAAATGTGGCAAAAGGTCGCAAAGTTCAAGGGGGCCGAATACTTTCGCAAGGCACTGTATGTTGTCCTCTGCAGAATGCTCAATGAGGTTAAAAAGAATCCTAGAGCATCAATTGAAGACTTACAGAAATCTCTGGAACATTCTAACATCTCTGTTGACGAGTCTACGATACGTAAAACACTAAACAATAATGGTGTTCATGGGAGGGCACCACGGAAGAAGCCACTGCTGTCCAAAAAAAAACATTGCTGCACGTCTGAAGTTCGCAAAAGAGCACCTGGATGTTCCACAGCGATACTGGCTAAATATTCTGTGGACAGATTAATCTACAGTTGAGTTGTTTGGAAGGAACACACAACACAATGTGTGGAGAAAAAAGGCACAGCACACCAACATCAAAACCTCAACTGTAAAGTATGGTGGAGGGAGCATCATGGTTTGCGTCTGCTATGCTGCTTCAGGGCCTGGACAGCTTGCTATCATCGATGGAATAATAAATTCCCAAGTTTATCAAGGCTTTTTGCAGGAGAATGTAAGGCTCTGTCCACCAATTGAAGGTCAACAGACATTGGGTGATGCAACAGGACAACGACCCAAAACACATAAGTAAATCAACAACAGAATGGCTTCAACAGAAGAAAATACGCCTTCTGGAGTGTCCCAGTGAGAGTCCTGACCTCAACCCGATTGAGATGCAGTGGCATGACCTCAAGAGAGCGGTTCACACCAGACATCACAAGAATATTGCTTAATAACTGAAACAGTTTTTTAAAAAGAGGAATGGTCCAAAATTCTTCCTGACCGTTGTACAGGTCTGATCCGCAACTACAGAAAATGTTTGGTTGAGGTTATTGCTTCCAAAGGAGGGTCAACCAGTTATTAAATCCAAGGGTTCACATACTTTTCCGACCCTGCAATGTGAATGTTTACACAGTGTGTTCAATAAAGACATGAAAACGTATAATTGTTTGTGTGTTATTAGTTTAATCACACTGTGTTTGTCTATTGTTGTGACTTAGATGGAGATCAGATCAAATAGTATGACCAATTTAAGCAGAAATCCAAGTAATTCCAAATGCTTACCATACTTTTTCTTACCCCTGTAATTATACTTACCATGCATGAGAGCGTTTTAAGAAGTTTTATTTACTGTAACTCGCTAGCTAGGTTAGCCACACAGCCTGTGGGGTATGATGGTGTAATGTTTCCATGTACTTAACGGTTGGCTGTACCCTGACAGGTGCGCAAGAGCATTTCTGCAAGAGCTGACAATGCAAACTGTTTTTGTCAACGCTGTGCAGGTGGCAAATAAATACTCACAGATCAATGCAGTTCTCAGAGTGACGTTATTTCCGACGCAGCGCATATTAAAGCATGCTACACAAACCTTTTCATATGCTTGTGCTTTCTTGTGTGAGTTGTGCTTTACTATATATATATTTTTTTAACTAGGCAAGTCAGTTAAGAACAAATATTTTTCTTATTTTCAATGACGGCCAATGACGGGGTAAACCGCCTTGTTCAGGGGAAGAACAACAGATTTTGACCTTGTCAGCTCGGGGGATTCAATCTAGCAACCTTTCGGTTACTAGTCCAACGCTCTAACCACTTGTCTACCTGCCGCCCCTGACTGCCTGTAGTTACTGTGTGTCATTTGTTGCTATTCTGTGTGAGTGTTCATGTTTTTTTTGTATTTATTTTTATTCTTTAGTCTGGATAGTGACTGGTGGTCCAATACGTTAGTATTTAAACTGTACAATATGATATGAAAAATGTTCCTCTGTGTTCTGTGTGGATGAATGTTACTGTACCTCCAGCTCTCCACAGTCACACTCCTCTCCCTCCTCCACATATCCGTTGCCACACTTCTGTCCCCCGTAGAGCACCTTGACCTCAGGCATATTGTACAGACACATCCCCACTCCCTTCTCCAGACTGGCTGCCAGGTCCTTCTTACTGCAGGTGCTGAACACAGTAGGAAATGGATACCTGAGGGGCAAAGATAATGGCAACTTGTTAAGTGCAAAGTGTTGCTATGGAGATACACTGTTACATTCAACCAGTTGTGTGCACAATCCTTTGATATGGGCACAACCAATATAGAATGTTCCTGGCGTTCAAGGTCAGAGTTTCCATAAAACAGTCCAACAGGATATTACATTCAAGAATGATCTGATTCATTCCCAAATGTATGTAATTCCCGGTTCAAATTTGCTTTAAAAGTACATTTAGGATAATTGAATTCATAAGTACTTCTTAGATTACTTTAAAATTAAGAAAGGATACACAATGACACCTTTCTGTTTTCTGAATTACATTAAATTCAGGATATAAAAAATGTGCTAGTTAAAGTTTCTTCCACTTGCGCGAGTCTGACCACAAGTCAGAGACCGCTATGATGACACACCAAATGCTTTTGCTGGATCATTTTTGTCTTCCTCTTTATTATTATTTTTTTACGTTTTTTTTTATTTTACCCAGTTTTCTCCCCAATTTCGTGGTATCCAATTGTTAGTAGTTACTATCTTGTCTCATCGCTACAACTCCCGTACGGGCTCGGGAGAGACGAAGGTCGAAAGCCATGCGTCCTCCGAAACACAACCCAACCAAGCCGCCCTGCTTCTTTAACACAGCATCCAACCAGGAAGCCAGCCGCACCGGGTGAAACACCGTGCACCTGGCGACCTGGTTAGCGTGCACTGCACCCGGCCCGCCACAGGTGTCGCTGGTGCACGATGAGACAAGGATATCCCTACCGGCCAAACCCTCCCTAACCCGGACGACGCTAGGCCAATTGTGCGTTGCCCCACGGACCTCCCGGTCGCGGCCGGCTGCGACAGAGCCTGGGCGCGAACCAGAGTCTCTGGTGGCAATGCAGTGCCCTAGACCACTGTGCCACCCGGGAGGCCTTTTTTTTTTGTCTTCTTCTGAGTAAACCAAAAGTGAGTTTGGGGAATCCAAAAGTTACATTACTGATTATAAATTTAGACAGCTAACTAGTTGTAACGGTTTTCTTCGTGAGAAGGAGAGTCGGACCAAAATGCAGCGTGTGGTTTACGATCCATGTTTTAATGAACAAACGTAAAACACGAATCAATGCAAACACTACAAAAATAAAGAACGTGATGAACGTAACGAAAACCTAAAACAGCCTATCTAGTGAAAAACACATAGACAGGAACAATCACCCACAAACACACAGTGAAACCCAGGCTACCTAAATATGGTTCCCAATCAGAGACAATGACGAACACCTGCCTCTGACTGAGAACCATATCAGGCTGAACATAGAAATAGACAAACAAGACCTGAAACATAGAATACCCACTCAGATCACACCCTGACCAATCAAAACATAGAAAATACAAAGTAAACTATGGTCAGGGCGTGACAGTACCCCCCCCCAAGGTGCGGACTCCGGCCGCAAAACCTGAACCTATAGGGGAGGGTCTGGGTGGGCATCTGTCCGCGGTGGCGGCTCTGGCGCTGGACGTGGACCCCACTCCATGACAGTTTTAATCCCCCTCCTAAACGTCCCTAAATAGGTTACCCACCACAATGATAACATGGGACAGAGGGACAGCTCGGGACAGAGGTAACTCGGGACAGATAGGTAGCTCAGCACTGAGAGGAAGCTCAGCACTGAGAAGAAGCTCAGCACTGAGAGGAAGCCCAGGCAGGTAGTAGAAACTACCAGAACCTGGCTGGCTGGCGGTTTCAGCAGATCCTGGTCGACTAGCAGATCTGGGAGAATCTGGTCGACTGGCGGATCTGGGAGAATCTGGTCGACTGGCGGATCTGGGAGAATCTGGTCGACTGGCGGATCTGGGAGAATCTGGTCGACTGGCGGATCTGGGAGAATCTGGTCGACTGGCGGATCTGGGAGAATCTGGTCGACTGGCGGATCTGGGAGAATCTGGTCGACTGGCGGATCTGGGAGAATCTGGTCGACTGGCGGATCTAGGAGAGTCTGGTCGACTGGCAGATCTGGAAGAGTCTGGTCGACTGGCAGATCTGGAAGAGTCTGGTCGACTGGCAGATCTGGAAGAGTCTGGTCGACTGGCAGATCTGGAAGAGTCTGGACGACTGGCAGATCTGGAAGAGTCTGGACGACTGGCAGATCTGGAAGAGTCTGGTCGACTGGCAGATCTGGAAGAGTCTGGTCGACTGGCAGATCTGGAAGAGTCTGGTCGACTGGCAGATCTGGAAGAGTCTGGTCGACTGGCAGATCTGGAAGAGTCTGGACGACTGGCAGATCTGGAAGAGTCTGGATGACTGGCAGATCTGGAAGAGTCTGGACGACTGGCAGATCTGGAAGAGTCTGGACGACTGGCAGATCTGGAAGAGTCTGGTCGACTGGCAGATCTGGGAGAATCTGGTCGACTGGCAGCTCTGTCTGCTCCATGCTGACTGGCTGCTCCATGCTGACTGGCAGCTCTGGCTGCTCCATGCTGACTGGCTGCTCCATGCTGACTGGCAGCTCTGGCTGCTCCATGCTGACTGGCTGCTCTGGCTGCTCCATGCTGACTGGCTGCTCTGGCTGCTCCATGCTGACTGGCTGCTCCATGCTGACTGGCTGCTCCATGCTGACTGGCGGCCCTGGCTGCTCCATGCTGACTGGCGGCCCTGGCTGCTCCATGCTGACTGGCGGCCCTGGCTGCTCCATGCTGACTGGCGGCCCTGGCGGCTCCATGCTAACTGGCAGCTCTGGCGGCTCCTTGCAGACTGGCAGCTCTGGCGGCTCCTTGCAGACTGGCAGCTTTGGCGGCATCCTGCAGACAGGCAGCTCTGGCGGCTCCTTGCAGACTGGCAGCTCCATGCAGACTGGCAGCTCTATGCAGACTGGCAGCTCCATGCAGACTGGCAGCTCCATGCAGACTGGCAGCTCCTTGCAGACTGGCAGCTCCTTGCAGACTGGCAGCTCCTTGCAGACTGGCAGCTCCTTGCTAACTGGCAGCTCTAAGCTAACTGGCAGCTCTATGCTAACTGGCAGCTCTATGCTAACTGGCAGTTCTGAACTAACTGGCAGCTCTATGCTAACTGACAGCTCTATGCTAACTGGCAGTTCTGAACAGGCGGGAGACTCCGGCAGCGCTGTAGAGAAGGAAGGCTCTAACAGCGCTAAACAGGCGGGAGACTCCGACAGCGCTGGAGAGGAGGAGGGCTCCGACAGCGCTGGACAGGCGAGGCGCACTGTAGGCCTGATGCGTGGCGCTGGCACTGGTGGTACTGGGCCGAGGACACGCACAGGAAGCCTGGTGCGGGGAGCTGCTACCGGAGGGCTGGGGTGTGGAGGTGGTACTGGAAAAACCGGACCGTGCAGGCGCACTGGAGCTCTTGAGCACCGAGCCTGCCCAACCTTACCTGGTTGAATGCTCACGGTCGCCCTGCCAGTGCGGCGAGGTGGAATAGCCCGCACTGGGCTATGCAGGCGAACCGGAGACACCGAGCGCAAGGCTGGTGCCATGTAAGCCGGCCCAAGGAGACGCACTGGGGACCAGCTGCGTAGAGCCGGCTTCATGGCATTAGGCTCGACGCTCAATCTAGCCCGGCAGACACACGGAGCTGGAATATACCGCACCGGGCTATGCACCCGCACTGGAGACACCGTGCGCACCACTGCATAACACGGTGCCTGTCCGGTCTCTCTAGCCCCCCGGTAAGCACAGGGAGTCTGCTCAGGTCTCCTACCTGGCATAGCCATACTCCCTGTTAGCCCCCCCCCAAGAAATTTTTGGGGCTGCCTCTCAGGCTTCCATCCGCGTCGCCGTGCTGCCTTCTCATACCAGCGCCTCTCTGCTTTCACCGCCTCCATTCTACGGTAACCTTCCTCGCACTGCTCCAGCGAATCCCAGGCGGGCTCCGGCACTCTCCCTGGGTCGGCCGCCCACCTGTCGATCTCCTCCCAAGTAGTATACTCCATACTGTACTCCTCCTTGGGCTGTTCCTGTTGTTTCTTCTCCCGCTGCACCTTAGTGCGGCTACACTCCCCTGGTTTAGCCCAGGGTCCTCTCCCGTCGAGGATTTCCTCCCATGTCCAGAAATCCTTATTGCGCTTCTCCTCGCGCTGCTCCTGCCTGTTGACACGCTGCTTGGTCCGTTGGTGGTGGGTGATTCTGTAACGATTCTCTTCTTGTGAAGTAGAGTCGGACCAAAATGCAGCGTGTGGTTTACGATCCATGTTTTAATGAACAAACGTAAAACACGAATCAATGCAAACACTACAAAAATAAAGAACGTGATGAACGTAACGAAAACCTAAAACAGCCTATCTAGTGAAAAACACATAGACAGGAACAATCACCCACAAACACACAGTGAAACCCAGGCTACCTAAATATGGTTCCCAATCAGAGACAATGACGAACACCTGCCTCTGACTGAGAACCATATCAGGCTGAACATAGAAATAGACAAACAAGACCTGAAACATAGAATACCCACTCAGATCACACCCTGACCAATCAAAACATAGAAAATACAAAGTAAACTATGGTCAGGGCGTGACACTAGTAACTGTAACAGATTACATTTAGAAAGTAACCTTCCCAAACATGCTTATTCATTCATAAGGCCTTGGCACATATTTAACGGTCTACCAACATCAGTTGTGCTCTGATTCGACACAGTTTCATAAGCACAAAGACAAACAAACAAACAAACAAACAAGCAATACAACAAAGCGACACAGCTTGGTCTGCAAGCCCCTTAGTTCATAAATATGTATCCGCCGCTCAGGCAGACCTAAGTCTTCAATCACAGAGGATCTTGGGTAATCTGGGCCGTTTGAAGAAACCGACTTCTGAAGTGGAGGGCTATGGGGAAATTACACATGCCTCTTAGTGCGTGTCTGTGTGTCTTCAACAACAACATCATATTCTACTTATACCACGCGGTGAAGCATATTTTAAACATAATGATCAGACCTGATCAGACCTTTAGCTGCAGCCAAGCTTGTGGCACATACAGTACATTGATATTCTTGTTTGACTTTTAACCAGTCTATGTATGTCTACATAAGAAAGTAAGAAAATCGGAAATAAAAACATCCTAAATGTAGAGAAATGTCTGTTTGTAACAGCTGTTCTCCCTGGGGGTTTCTGTGATAACAGAGTGTGTACTGTATGTACCAACCAACCACAGGAGGAGAGATGGATACAAACTGCTGCTTCACCTCATTATCAACCCCTGTCCTCCTCTAACCTCCCTCCCACCCTGACAACTCTGACAGTAAGAGACTAAAGCCAAAGGACAGAACACTGGACGTGACAAATCTGTAATTACAGTACTATAAATGGCAGCAAGTGGGCTGAGCCAGAGACTTATAGGCCTACAACACAACTATACTGTATGACCCTAGGCTGGCCTACCTTCAGTATGTAAAGCTGGCTAATGATACAGTGTAAGGGACTGGTATTGGCAGGTGGCTGGCACAAAAAAATAGGTTTTGGGTAAACTTGCAATCTGACAGTGAGCGGTGTCGTGAGTGGTGAAGATGGGTAGTTGGCTCTGGACAGGCGACATTTTGAAAAGCCTTCTTAAAAGCAACAGATGAGGATAAGGGCTGGTAGGCTAGTGTGGATCGACCAGGAGGGTGACGGTTGTGATGGCATTGTGGAAAAGCTGACATCAGACATGACTGCTTCAATAAGTCAGAGGACTAAAAGGACTGAGAGTCTTGGCACTGGGTGGACCAGGTTGGTAAACTTGTCATTGCGTGGACCAAAAAAGGTTTGAAGATAAACCTTGACATTGGACATAATCACTTTCTTTAACAGGACATTACACAGAGTCGAGTTGTAGCTAAAACTTGGCATCTGGTTTGTGAGGGGATCTGTGATGCTTCGCCTCCGCCTAGGGGGGATTTGGCATCTGTAATTCTATGGACGTTGCACTGTCATTAGTTCACTCTTTTGCCTGCTAGGGGCATAGAGGTAAGGCGGACCAGCCAGAAAACACATTGTGCTTCCTCCTTACCACCGAGGAAAAACACACTGAACTCTCACTTACAACATCTCCCTGGAAGTAGTGATGACCACCACCACGTCAACATGTCTGCTGCCCTAATCCACTTGCTATGGTTGTAGATGTGTTTACCCCTGCTCTTTAGGAGGGACCAAAGCTAGGGTGAGCAGGCCACTGAGCAGGCCCTCGTAAATAGAATGCCTGCTGCTGATAACACACCAGAGCGGTGGAACCCCATGATCTGTGTTGGGAAAAAACACAGGCCGAGAAAGCTTAACTCCACTAGCAGACAAAGCAATCTGCTCCGACCAGCCTGAGACTGTCCATCATCTCCTCCCCAGCTGAGGACCCAGAGCAGGTCCACCAGGCCTGGGGAGAGGCGTGGGCTCTGCTCTCTTGTCCCCTCTAGTCTTTTAATACAGTTGTGGAATTTGGATCCCCCTACACCCCAGTGACTGTTTTATCAGCTGATGCCATGTGCCGGCTACACCGTCCAGGAAATGATATTACAATACGTTTCAGTGGATAATATTAGCTTAAAATCCCCATCTTTTCTCCACGTGCAGTCAAGCAATGTAGATCTAATTAGGACTAGGAGGTGTTGGGGCGGACGCCACATAATGGTCGTAGAGTATCTCAAACCTAGTCATCCTGCAGGGCCTGATTGACGGACAGTATGACATTTCTGTCATTTCACAACTAAATAAGGTACTTCAAAAAACCCTTAGATGGCACAACCTCATTCATATTCTGATCACGCCTTGATAGTTCATAAGATGAATGGGTGTTCATATCTTACTTAGAGCAATGATGACAGACAGCACCTTTTTGTACTCCCGGGGGGCTCAGATGCCGACAGCCTGGGTTATTACTAACAGGAGTTCATGCCAGGCAGACACACAGAGGGAAAGAGGAAATGGATATGATCTGATGTGCTCTTTCGTCAGCCGGTCTGAGGAATTACACAGAACTGATTTACATTTTTCCTTGGAACGCTTTGAAAGTAGAGAGGGCAAGGACAACAATCTGCACTGCAGTCATTTTCAGGTCGCCAGTGCTCAATGTCTCCTCCTCTGCGACAACAAGGCCTTGTAAACCTCTGTTGACTTCTGACATAGAGGATTTGGGACCCTCCGTGGTCATGCCACACATGCAGAATCACACTGCGATGGGAATGTTGTGCTGAGGCAGATTTTGGGCTGCCACCCCGGGTGACTAACAACAGCGTTTCTCTGAATATAGCCTACATCAGGGGGCCCAGAAGACTGTTGTCAGTCTAGTCAAGTCAAACAAGGAGCCGCTGGGTTCAGTGGCGGAGTAAATACCAAGGAGGATAGGACGCTGGCATGGCTGTCTGTGGAGGTGGTGGGTGAGGAGACTCTCCGCAACATAAAAGTAAACTGCGACACACACACACAGACACGGACGCATGCTGACGCACAACTCGGTCAACCAAGCCCATAATTAGTCAATGTTCCCTCAACCCCTTCCTACCTTGACATTGGTAGTTATTTCCCCCTATTCCAGAAGTTCATCTTGAGTGTGCAGCCCAGTTATACACCGTGCTGTGGATCTGGTACAGCCCCTAACTGGGACTACCCAAAATAAAACTTATTTGAGGCTGTCTGTGCTGCCACAAGTGACACAATCCACAAGCATGGAAATACCCCACCATCCCTGTGGCTTTCTCGGCTCTCTCACTCGAAGATCTGACATACTTCAAATCAGGAGCCCACCTTTCTTTGGGATCGTCTTTATGTACACTATGCAAACACAATCGTGTAACTGTATATTCCAACTAAGCCCAACACATCTCTCTGTCTCCATCTCTTTCTCTCTCCCTCTGCTCTTCTATTACAAATCAAATGCAGTAAATAAACGGCCACTGGCCACTTAGCGCTTGTCTAGCCTAGCAAAAACCTGTCTCAGTGGATCTCTCTCTGAGCCCCTGATTATAGTTGGCAGCGTCAGTGATAATCACATCATTTAGATGCAGCCTGTCCTCCACTCCATTAGCAAGTCTGAGTAAAGAATGTCCCGACACAACACCCAGGCAGCTACACAGGGGTCACTGGCTGCCTGCCTGTTCCTCGGCTTCTCACATTCTGAAGATGAAGCAGGACTGAGGGACTGGACAGTGTGCACTACGGTAAAGAAGGCAGACAACTGTGAGGAGGAAGTGAGTTTCAGATTGGACTGCTGAAATGACTGGTTTTGTCAACAAGCCACTGTAAATTCAGCCCGGAAGCGGATATCTTTGACTGGCTGAAATAAGGTATTGCTACTGCATATCCAGCTGACGTGTATATGTGAACGAATGAATGCACACACACACACACACACACACACACACACACACACACACACACACACACACACACACACACACACGCACATATTTAGCATACACACCAATAAACACACAGAACTGCAATGCCTTATTTCTGTGTGTGCTCAGGGCCTTTCAGCTGAAGTGAACCGAGGACATTGTAGGATTGTTCCCATTGATCCATCATTCTGTTGAAAACAGGGCTTTGTCTGAGTTCTAGTTTAACTGGGGTTTAGCCCTGAGTTTCTCGAGTAGAAATGCTTTCACCTCAGAAAAACAGACATGGCAATACAGTATTTCCTTATCTGCACTGCCTTACAGAGTGTGTCAATTAAAACACACATACTGTGTTAACAAATATACAAAACCTGACAACAGGGTGTAAGAATAACCAGTTTTGATTATGCTAACTTGGTGGTCACTCATCACTCATTAAATTGGGAAGATGGTGATTCTAGTGACCTTCGTTTCAACTGAATATATTTGTGACCTACTGAACTCCTAAAATGAACTTAAAGGCCTAATGCAGTCAAAAATGTGATTTCCTGTGTTTTATATACACTGAGTATAACCAAACATTAGGAACACCTTCCTATTGAGTTGCACCCCACCTTTGTTTTCAGAACAGCCTCAATTCGTTGTGGCATGGACTCTACAAGGTGTCGAAAGCGTTCCACAGGGATGCTGGCCCATGTTGACTCCAATGCTTCCCACAGTTGTGTCAAGTTGGCTGGATGTCCTTTGGGGGGTGGACCATTCTTGATACACACAGGAAACTGTTGAGAGTGAAAAACCCAGCAGCATTGCAGTTCTTGACAAAAACCGGTGTGCCTGGAACCTACTACAGTACCATACCCCATTCAAAGGCACTTAAATATTTTGTCTTGCCCATTCACCTTCTGAATGACACACAAAATCCATGTCTCAATTGTCTCAAGGATTAAAAATCCTTCTGTTAAGGAATCGCCCCTTTTTCCCCAATTTCACCTAAAATTACATACCTAAATCGAACTGCAGGGCCTGAAGCAAGGATATGCATATTCTTGGTACCCTTTCAAAGGAAACACTTTGAAGTTTGTGGAAATGTGAAAGGAATGTAGGAGAATATAACACATTAGATCTGGTAAAAGATAATACAAAGAAAAAACAACCGTTATTTTGTATTTTTTTTGTACCATTTGTACCAAAATGCAAGAGAAAGGCCATAATGTATTATTCCAGCCTGGCTGCAATTTAGATTGTGTAGCCACTAGATGGTAGCAGTGTATGTGCAAAGTTTTAGACTGATCCAACAAACCATTGCATTTCTGTTCAAAATGTTGTATCAAGACTGCCCAAATATGCCTCATTTCATGTTCAAAACTGTGCACTCTCCTCAAACAATAGCATGGTCTTCTTTCACTGTAATAGCTACTCTAAATTGGACAGTGTAGTTAGATTAACAATAATTTAAGCTTTCTGCCAATATCAGATATGTCTATGTCCTGGGAAATTTTCTTGTTACTTACAAACTCATGCTAATCGCATTAGCCTACATTAGCTCAACCGTCCCGTGGAAGGGACACCGATCCCGAAGAAGATTTATTTTTTAACCTGTCTCCTCCCCTTCATCTACACTGATTGAAGAGGATTTAACATGTGACATCAATAAGGGATCATAGCTTTCACCTGGATAGGCTATGTCATTGAAAGAGCAGGTGTACTCAATGTTTTGTATACCCAGTCTATAAATCCATACTATGAGGTTTGAATGATACTGTGAAAATTATGATAATTCCCTTTTAGTGTAAGACCTGTTTGAAAAGACTGCCTGGAATTTCAGCCTGTTTTGGTGAGATGGTATTTTGGCCTGCCTGGTGACATCACCAAGACATCGCCAATAACAGCTAGTTTTCCGTTTTCTCCTCCCCACTCAGACCACTCCAAGACAGTCCTAGAAAAATTATTTCTTTAGAAATAGCTCTTTTCTAAGAAGCTATATGTACATTTTTTAAAACAAATTTAATTGAAAACAATCACAGTAAGATTCTTATTTGACAGCCAGATATTATTTGATATTGAGATAAAAACGTCTGGCCTTTGACACTAACAGATACCCTGAATACTCTAAAGGTGAATTCATTTCATGACTTTTCATGATTTTTTCTCAATTAATGTCGCATTAGTATAACAGAATGAGCTCACTGCCAATTCTGGTGAAGAGTTTTTCGGCTATTTTTTGGGTAAAAGGTCATCATTTTTTCTGTCTGACTTCAACAAACGGATAACGGTCTTTCGCTAATTCACAGACCTGATAGCATTTATTTTCGAAGGATGCCCTTGCAAACCCTGCGCAGTTTCCTTCCAGTGTGTGGCTATGTTGTTTTATGAGCACATAATTGAGAATAGTGTTACCGTGTTTTTCATGGCCTGGCTCCAATGACAACAGCGAGAGCATGGGCCAGTGAAAACACAGAGAGCCCAGAGCCAGAGGGACTGTCGTCAAACAGGCTGTGAATCAGCTGTGTCCGACAGCCGCCTACCCCTCAGATTCTACCCATGATCCCCAGCAGCTCAGTTCTGAACAGGCGCCCTCGGATGTACTGTACTGCTCAGGATGCAGCTGAATTTTCTCAATTTCCAATTCCGATGGCAATAACAGACTCCACTGCTTGGGCATCCATCTGTCTATCTACTATTTTCCTCTTCTTTCCCTCTCTCAAACGGAGGTGGAATCCATCCCAAACACATCCATCCGTCTACACGCCCAGACTCAGCATCAGATAAAACTAATTGTCATCGGACCAAGGGTGAAATCTCATATTAGGCACACGGTACACCTTATCTGACCACTGTTGACTCAGAAACAGTCACATGGTCCATCAGTCGAGGCGTTATCATGAGATCCCAGGCTGGGGGCAGGTGAGAATCTGTGAGCAGCCTCTCTGTCTTCAGGCTGGGAGGTTGGTCCCAGCCCTCAACAAGATGCATGGCCATCCACACATTGACAAGGACACACAGGCAACTAGTGTTTACATGAGATAACGATCAACCCTGTACAAGCTGTGAAGGCATTCATCTTGTCTTAATGGTCTATTAGCAGAAGGTTAAAACGCGTTGCGTTTCTAATTTATTCTGAAAAGTTGAAGAATGAATGGGAACTTAATTTGCATGCTCGTAAATTGTACAGCTGATTTGGGAGACAAAGTTAAACTGTTACACATTGATGAGAGAAATGGGACTATCTGAAAATGCCAAGGTTGATGTAACCTCCATTTCAATTCCAGCCAGTACAGATAAACTGAAAGCTATATTTTCCTAAAATGACTGGAATTGATAGAGCTGACCCACCATCCTCTTTGACTCTGTTTAAAAAAATTATTGCTCAATGAGACAACACAGTATTTATAACCCATTCATATGGTTGGACTGGACCATTGGCATCACTCACCCAGTGGAGGGGGTCATGATGCAGCCCCCACGGTCCACTGTCATCCTGCAGCCACACCCCCGCTCCGGGGTGTCGTGGTTCATGCCAAAGTTGTGCCCCAGCTCGTGTGCTAAAGTCACAGCTGCACCCAGGGGATTTTCCGAATGGTCCTACAGTGGAAAAACAGCATAAGTTCAGATTCGGTTTGAAACTGAGATAAAAAAGTTGAAGCGATAACACCTTTCTATATTATTAGAACATCACAACAAAGCATTGCATTGTATAATGTCTAGCATGGATAACTAAGCAGCGGCATGATATGTTAGTTCATAGAGTTCAGTGGATATATCCATCGATGTTTGGAAGATAATGGATGTTGCATAGAGTAAAGAGCTGCAAGGTAGAGTAGTACATTAGAGCCCATTATCCCTTAGTTCAATACATATCTGTCTTAGTTCGGTTGACTCACAGTGGTTCCATTAGGTCCAACTGCCCAGTGATCCACATTTCATTACACATTCTGCTCATGGAGGATAGGAGCTGATCAGTTTGTCTGCTGTTCCCTCACCAACCCCAACCAACCCTAATCACACACTACTGCCGGCGGGGACAGATGCTGGGAAGCAATAAAAACTTGGTGCATTATGACATTTTAGTGAACATATAAGCTAGCCAACTGTCCTTCAGAAGGAGAGAGGGTACAGGGAGGGGCGGGGGGTGTAAAGAGATAGGGAGAGGGGAGAAGTGATGGAGAAAAACCTAGTAAAAATTTGACAAACAGAAAGCTACTAGACAGAGAAAGGCAGAGATGCATGCATGCAGAGAGATTGGAATGAAGACTGAAAGAAAGTGCAGCAAAGACACTGATTGACATGGAGAGACAAAGAGAAGAACACAAGGGAACAATAGAAGTGAAGGTAAGACTGGCTGCTGTAGCTTGCTGCACAGTTAAGTGCCGAGTGTGCACAGCAGCAAACACAACAGCAGCATAAATTATGAAGGTCCCGGCCCATGGAGCTTTACACACACAGACACACTCTGTGGATGTGTGTCTTCACTACTCCACAGGCCTAGATAGGTACACCAGGTGAACCACAGCCACAGCCATGAATTATGTATACACACACTGAAACACACACATGCACACATACAGCACTGAATATACTGGAGGATACTGGAGACAGAAAGACTTGTCTCAGTCATATAATGTTTCCCCTACGTGGATGCTGTCATCCAATGCGACACAACAAGTAGGATTATGAATCAGACATTTTCCTACTGTATGTGGGTCTCTAGTCTAAAGAGCCTAACAACTCGTCTGATTTACACTGCTCTGTACATACTGTAGGACTACTATTATGTCCATAATAAACTCCTGCGCTTTCCCTTTACAGAGGGTCGTATGTCAGGGCCCTATGTAAAGCAAAGCTATTTCTGCCCTGATTACAGAGCTGCGTGGTGGGACCAGTTTCCTGGGGTTTTTTTCGTGGAAGGATGAGAACTACGTTCCTCCCAGCCCCGTCATGTTTGAGAGTGGATGTGGTGTGGATATACTGCTCGCATCACGGCTGAGCGCCTCTTCACAAGCACTGTAATTGAAGAGAGTGGATTGACGTAGGTGAAGTCAGAGTCAACCCTTCAAAGCAGCTACATTGGTGAGAACAAAACCGGGTTAGTTTGGTCATGAAGGGGTTTTCCGGTCTTTCTGAAGTAGTTTCAAGACATGCAGGGGATATTTTATCTCCCAAAACATGATGATTGTATTCGTTTACATTTAACGACAAACCCACAGTGGTTGACGTACAAACGTTTCTGGCGAAATTTGTTTTAAAAAACCCAGCGATGTACAAACTGTGAAATTCAACCTACATGTGGACCAAATAAAGGGGGGGTTGGAGCTGATAACATATGTTGAAATACAAAGTGGTTCATCTGGTCCTTCGGCCCTATAACTCAATACATGGTTCTTTAATCCTGCTCCAAGCCTTTGCCATGTGTGAGTAATGGGAAGGACAGACATCTGGAAATAACCAGCCAACCCTGGCCAGAAGGAAAACATATCTATTAATGGGAAATACACCTCTTTGTTGAAGCTGCATGGCATGGGCTGACTCTGAGAAGGGAACTGCCTGGCGATTTAGTACGGGTATCAAGTGATACAGTGGGGATGGAAACACAGTTCATTTTTGCTCATTGCATAACTTAACTGTGTGGGCTGTGCGTGGTAGTGAGTAAAGGGCATTCTATTTTGACATTTAGTATATGGCCTGGCACAAATAATTTATCACTCCTCATAAAAATGTTAATGTGTCTTGTTTAAGCTCCGTGTACAATGACTTACCTCAAACCCACATCCCTGTACATTTATAACTAGACTGGGTGGTTCAATGATGAAAAAGCTTCAAATAACCTTGGATGGTGTGTGTGTGTGTGTGTGTGTGTGTGTGTGTGTGTGTGTGTGTGTGTGTGTGTGTGTGTGTGTGTGTGTGTGTGTGTGTGTGTGTGTGTGTGTGTGTGTGTGTACATTGATGTGAATATCCTGGTGTTTACAATCATCATTTCTCAGACAGCACTCACAAAACAATAAAAAACCTTTTCTTTACACGCCGTCTCTGGATAGTGTTGAGCTGAGCTCATGCTGACAGCGTCATAGAGTAGGAACAGTGTGAGGTTGAGGTTGTGCTCACCATGACGATGCCTCCAGACTGCTCCACTGTGCACATGCTCATGATGGGAGCCATGCCAATGGTGGTACCCTGGAAGTACACCCCACTGGGGGGAAGGGGGTTGAGGAGAGGTAAAGAAGGTGACTTCAGGGGTTAAATACATACTAAGAATCCTATCATAGTCTATTTGTTTCCCAAATCACAAACGACTGAAGCTTCGATACGAATCAGAAATGGTATGGGCTGTATAACTTCTGTACCTGTGTCACTTCGTTTTGAGTGTGTGCTTCAGGTATTTGTTTATGAGATTGTGTACTGTAGAATCTCCACCTGATGAGCTGAGCGTTGTCGTGCGATTTTGTAGGCAGCAGTTTGACTTTCCTCCAGTCTAGGAACTCATGCAGGGTGTTGAAGGGGTCCTGAGTGACAGGACACTTATCAGAGTCGCTCCATACCTCCAGGCCCACCAGGGCCACGCGGATGTTCAGGACCCTGTAGAACTGAGGGGCAGTGAGTAGAAGGATGCATTGTTTTACAACCATCTTAGGATCTCTCCCATATAAACAATACATATAGATTTGTTTTATTTAAATAAAAAGGTAGTATGGATAAATGGCTGGGGACTGGCTTGGGAACAGGTTGGCATTTATTATCAGGAATCTTGCCCTGGAGGTAGTTCTGCAGAGTGGTCACTAGCTGACACAGCCAAAGTTATAATATCTGATTTTAAACCTAAAACGAACCTTAACCACACTGCTAACCCTAGTGCATAACACTATCCTTAAATTAAGACCCCAAAATCATGCATGTTTACTATATAGCACATTTTGCCTTTGAAGCTGGCCCATCTAGTGGAAATCACTGAGTTCTAACTCCAGGTCAAGATTCATGACAAAACGTTGACTTGGGATCCTATATGATACCATTTTAGATGGACTAAAAGCAGTTGTGAGAGACTGACATTAGCCTGGGATGACATTAATATGTGTTGTCAGAGGTATTTCTATTTGAAACATATGATAGGTCTCTCCTGTGCATTGGGAAGGTGGTGGTTTTACCTTGTCCACGTAATTGGCTATCTCTGCCAGTCTCTGCTTCACCCTCTCAACATCCTTCCCCTGTTTCTGAAACTGAACACGCAACCCAGGGTGAATATTGTTAGATGTTAGTGAGCAAAGAAAAACATTAATAGTGGATGAAATGAGTACAAGGTCATGGATGTAGTATACAGTACTGCAGACTGGGCTCAATATCATTTGAACAAGTGTGACGATGTGCCTGTGAGACATCGTCACGTCGGGACATTTCCCTCCATTGCTTCACACACAAATGAACAGATTTTTTTGGTACAGACATTTCCAAAATGGCATTATTATTATTAATATAAAATCATTATTGATATGATACAGTATAAGAACACAAACGCTAGAGTCTGGTTTATATAATTTATTTAGAAATGTACCACTGTATTCTCTTTGTTTGGTGCTGCTAGACCGTTCTACTCACCACATTATTTTGGAACTGGCTTCCTAGGGGAGCATCCGTTGGTGATGTTCAGGGATTTAGGAAAAGGTAGCGCGCCTCTCGTTATTTGTTTTTTCCTGTTGAAAACTTTTTCAGGATCTGTGGGTCCCCTGCGGGACATTGTGCTAACATAGGCTAATGTGATTAGCATGAGGTTGTAAGTAACAAGGACATTTCCCAGGACATAGACATATTATGTCCAACGTTTCGACAGACAAGCTGTCTTCATCAGGGTATAATGACAAACACGGTGAGATGACTCATTTATATAGTGTCAAAAGACACACACTTTCCTAGGCTGTCATTGTAAATAAGAATTTGTTCTTAATTGACTTGCCTAGTCAAATAAAGGTTAAATAATAAAAAAAATATAAAAAAGTCACTGATGTGATCTTCCTGTCTGGGTTTGGCGCCACTCTCGGGTACGTGCTGTGGGGGAGATCTATGTGGGCTATGCTCAGCCTAAAGCATTATGTCTTTGTTGTAAATGTTTTGGCGCCAAACTGTGGCAGTTGTGAAAAAAGTTAATAGTTGGAAGAGTTGCCATTATTATTATTATTGTTATTTTGCCATTTTTAATTCATTGTAAATAAGAATTTGTTCTTAACTGACTTGCCTAGTTAAATAAAGGAGTAAAGGCCTAGTTAAATAAAGGGTAAATAAAAATTATATACAAAAAAAAACTAGATGGTTTCTTTCCCATTATTTTCTCTTGAACCATATGGTATATTCTCTAGAAACGCATGGACAATATGGACACAGATATACAAAAAATGAATACTACATATGAATATATATATTTTTAAAGTTATGCAAGTATAAATTACCAAAGATCTCTGGCTTTGCCCTCGACCGGTCCAGGTCATATCTATGTGGCAGATGTTTCTCAGTGATGGTTCAGTATAGTCCCCAGCACCTATTCACGTTATTGTCCCTCAGGGGTCATCCTTTTTTCCCTGTACATGCTTCTCCTTGGTGACATCATCCACAATCATAACATGCAGTTTCTACTGTATGCGGATGACACACAGCTTTTATATATCAATCAGACCCAGTGACCAAGTGATATCAAATGTTGGATGTCTGACAACTTTCTCCAACTCAATGATAAGAAATCAGAGGTTGTTTTATTTGGTCCCCCTTATTTAACTCTGACCTAAACGTCCAGCTGCATGTAAAGAAGGTTGTCCAGTCTGCTTTTATCATCAGAGAAATATAGCTAAAGTCAAGTATTTTATCTCAGTCACTGATCTGGAGAGACTTCTACCTGCTTTTATTTCCTCACTCCTAGATTACTGTAACTCTTTGTATACATCTGTCAGAAATCACTCCATCGTCTACAGTTCAAAATGCTGCAGCTCAGCTTTTTATAGGCACCAGAAAATCTATCCATATCACAGCTATTTGAGCTTCTCTACACTGGCTACCAGTCACTTTCAGAATAGATCAAAAATATATATTAATCAAGTTTAAGGCTAGGCTTGGTTTAGCTTCATCCTATATCTCTGATCTTTTATCTCCTTACACGTCAGGACACAGCCTGAGATCCTCTGGCAGGGCACTGTTGACCATTCCAAAGTCTAGGGCGAAAACAAAAGGAGACTGGGCATTTGCTATTAGGGCTAGACTTTGGAATAGTCTGCTAGAAGAGATCAGGCTTGCAGATTCAGTGTCTGTTTTTAAATACCCACTGAAGACACACTTTTATAAAGGTGCTTTCAATGTATGATTTGAATTAGCTATATCTGTCTTTGTTTCTAAGTTAGTAACTTTTATTTTATGATGTGAATAACTTTGTTACTTGTATTGAAAAGCACCATACAAACAAAGTTATTTGTATAGAGCTTATGCAAATAAGACAATTATTCTATTGCCATAGATCACCTGTTAATTACCAAAATTACTGAAGATTCCGGTAACTTCTGTACATTACTGGTAGCTCTGCAACCCTAGCAGTACAGTATAATGGTAGTTTTTGGAGAAATGGCATGGCACATATGTTACAGATATCTTCAACCAGTCTGGAAGGGAAGGTATAACATGTTGGACAGGTTGTCAAGCTGAGGTCCATCTGGATTTGGGCTCATCTCAGAAACAATTGGCGAGAGAACGGGGAGCATGTGCATTGGCAGAAATGGCATGTGAGAGGCATGCAATCCAAGGTGAGACAGACTCTCCTTTTTCATCCCACTGTGCATCCACCTGCTTGTGTATACTGTGTGTAGACCTACTTAGTCAGCTACATCCAGCCTGGCCCTTATAGAGCAGCACAAGCAAGTGGGTCCTCTCCTCCTCTCTCTTCCAGTTCAGGTCAATAGCATCAGCTAGGGGCAGCCAAGGGGAAATCCCAGTGCGAGCGTTTCTCTCCTTCTTCTGTATCCACACCGTTTCCTGTTTCCTGTCTAGTCCACTGGGGAATTGTTTAGCACTTCCCGTGGAATACGGCTGCCACCGACGACCGCACTGTAGCAGCACACTGACCTAATTCTGCCGTTACCATGAGGATTTGTTCTTGCTTTGTTAAAATCTCGCCTATTTTCTTCTGAAAAGTCTGTGTGTCTCTAGCCGTTCTGAATGGGCACACCACATACTGTAGTCATGGTAATGATGAGTAGGACGACACTAGGACTATTATCTATGCATTTTAATTCATTATAGATACATTACCTCTCTGTTGTCTGCAACGATGATCAGCTCTACGTATTTGGTAGTCTTCTGAGCGTGCCTCTTGTGCTGTGATGCAGAGAGAGGGGGGAGGGCAGAAAACCCATCATTTGAACAAAATCTTTACTCAAGGACATGGACATTCTAAATTTAACCACTCCTTTCTCCTCCTCAAAGTCCTGTCTTTTTTTTTTAGCTTTGTAAACAACGCTCACTTTCGCACAACTTCTAGTGAGTCCACATTAGGTTATTTATGTTAAAGCTACTTCAAAAATATTGCTTATCAATCTTTCAAAAGGCTCCTGTCACGGAATCACCTGTGATTTCAACTTCACATTGAAGGCCTACACACCAGTGGCAAAAGCTTCATAAAAAAGCCTATTACTCATGTGCTTAGTCACGCAGAGAGCAGACATGTTTCTATGAAATATCCTGTCCTATCATAGTGCTCCTGTTCTTTTTATCAAGCTTTATGTTCCAAAGCTCCAATATTGGAAACTGATGATTCACTGTGTCAGTGAGTGTCTTGGTTATTATTTCTGAAGGAAAGGGTTGATAATGGAGGATTGATAATGGATGCAGGCAGGTACTGTAGGTGGTGGCAGATGGACCTGTACACCTGCTACATCGAGACTGGTGTGGGGAGCTGTGCCCATGCTCCTGCCCTGGCCCTGATTTAGGACTCTGGAGCCAGGGAAAGAGTAAGGGCAAGGTTGGATCTCTACCATGGTTCATGTGCTGGTCTGAGCGCCAATTCAAGTACAAACCCAAGTACAAAACCAATACAGCTCAAGCCCTGGTTTCTGGTCACAGCGAAAATTGCCCTCATTGTTTATAATCGATCATACTGCCACAAAATCCATCGTCTTTGTTACAACAGTATGGTAAAAATAAGTTTGATCCTACCTTTGAGGCAATAGCTATAAAGGCATGCATCAATTTACAAATGAACAATAAACATCTCCCTAGGGACCCTGGCTTGCCATTACAAAACAAATACCATATTAGCATGTTTCAAATGGTGTCATGTGTTATATCAGAGAAATTAAGACATAGGTGTTTCCATAGCAAATCAATTGCTTTCCCACCATGAAAGGTGGCATCATCCCCTCTCAGATTGTTAACAAACCCAGAACATTGTGTTACAGACACTCTCAGACAGATACAGTGCCTTGCGAAAGTATTCGGCCCCCTTGAACTTTGCGACCTTTTGCCACATTTCAGGCTTCAAACATAAAGATATAAAACTGTATTTTTTTGGGAAGAATCAACAACAAGTGGGACACAATCATGAAGTGGAACGACATTTATTGGATATTTCAAACTTTTTTAACAAATCAAAAACTGAAAAATTGGGCGTGCAAAATTATTCAGCCCCTTTACTTTCAGTGCAGCAAACTCTCTCCAGAAGTTCAGTGAGGATCTCTGAATGATCCAATGTTGACCTAAATGACTAATGATGATAAATACAATCCACCTGTGTGTAATCAAGTCTCTGTATAAATGCACCTGCACTGTGATAGTCTCAGAGGTCCTTCAAAAGCGCAGAGAGCATCATGAAGAACAAGGAACACACCAGGCAGGTCCGAGATACTGTTGTGAAGATGTTTAAAGCCGGATTTGGATACAAAAAGATTTCCCAAGCTTTAAACATCCCAAGGAGCACTGTGCAAGCGATAATATTGAAATGGAAGGAGTATCAGACCACTGCAAATCTACCAAGACCTGGCCGTCCCTCTAAACTTTCAGCTCATACAAGGAGAAGACTGATCAGAGATGCAGCCAAGAGGCCCATGATCACTCGGGATGAACTGCAGAGATCTACAGCTGAGGTGGGAGACTCTGTCCATAGGACAACAATCAGTCGTATATTGCACAAATCTCGCCTTTATGGAAGAGTGGCAAGAAGAAAGCCATTTCTTAAAGATATCCATAAAAAGTGTCGTTTAAAGTTTGCCACATGTAACGGTTTTCTTTATGAGAAGGAGAGTCGGACCAAAATGCGGCGTGTCTATTGCAATCCATGTTTAATGAAGTAACACACTAAACACAAACACTATCAAAACAATAAACTTAACGAAAACCGAAACAGCCTATACTTGTGTAACCTAACACAGAACAATGACATCAGGACACAAAGGACAATCACCCACGACAAACTCAAAGAATATGGCTGCCTAAATATGGTTCCCAATCAGAGACAACGATAAACACCTGCCTCTGATTGAGAACCACTTCAGACAGCCATAGACTTAGCTAGAACACCCCACTAGCTACAATCCCCATACACACCACATACAAAAACCCCATGCCACACCCTGGCCTGACCAAATAAATAAAGATAAACACAAAATACTTTGACCAGGGTGTGACAGAACCCCCCCCCTAAGGTGCGGACTCCCGAACGCACCTCAAAACAATAGGGAGGGTCCGGGTGGGCGTCTGTCCATGGTGGCGGCTCCGGCGCGGGACGTGGACCCCACTCAATCAATGTCTTAGTCCCTTCTCCTCGCGTCCCTGGATAGTCCACCCTCGCCGCCGACCATGGCCTAGTAGTCCTCACCCAGAACCCCACTGGACTGAGGAGCAGATCGGGACTGAGGGGCAGCTCGGGACTGAGGCAGCTCGGAACTGAGGGGAAGCTCAGGAGTGAGAGGAAGCTCAGGAGTGAGAGGAAGCTCAGGAGTGAGAGGAAGCTCAGGCAGGTTGATGAATCTACCAGATCCTGGCTGGCTGGCGGTTTCGGCAGATCCTGTTCGACTGGCAGATCTGGAAGAGTCTGGTCGACTGGCAGATCTGGAAGAGTCTGGTCGACTGGCAGATCTGGGAGAGTCTGGTCGACTGGCAGATCTGGGAGAGTCTGGTCGACTGGCAGATCTGGGAGAGTCTGGTCGACTGGCAGATCTGGGAGAGTCTGGTCGACTGGCAGATCTGGGAGAGTCTGGTCGACTGGCAGATCTGGGAGAGTCTGGTCGACTGGCAGATCTGGAAGAGTCTGGTCGACTGGCAGATCTGGAAGAGTCTGGTCGACTGGCAGATCTGGAAGAGTCTGGTCGACTGGCAGATCTGGAAGAGTCTGGTCGACTGGCAGATCTGGAAGAGTCTGGTCGACTGGCAGATCTGGGAGAGTCTGGTCGACTGACAGATCTGGAAGAGTCTGGTCGACTGGCAGATCTGGAAGAGTCTGGTCGACTGGCAGATCTGGAAGAGTCTGGTCGACTGGCAGATCTGGAAGAGTCTGGTCGACTGGCAGCTCTGGCTGCTCCATGCTGACTGGCTGCTCCATGCTGACTGGCTGCTCCATGCTGACTGGCTGCTCTGGCTGCTCCATGCTGACTGGCTGCTCCATGCTGACTGGCAGCTCTGGCTGCTCCATGCTGACTGGCTGCTCTGGCTGCTCCATGCTGACTGGCTGCTCTGGCTGCTCCATGCTGAATGGCTGCTCCATGCTGACTGGCTGCTCCATGCTGACTGGCGGCCCTGGCTGCTCCATGCTGATTGGCGGCCCTGGCTGCTCCATGCTGACTGGCGGCCCTGGCTGCTCCATGCTGACTGGCGGCCCTGGCTGCTCCATACTGACTGGCGGCCCTGGCTGCTCCATACTGACTGGCGGCCCTGGCTGCTCCATGCTAACTGGCAGCTCTGGCGGCTCCTTGCAGACTGGCAGCTCTGGCGGCTCCTTGCAGACTGGCAGCTCTGGCGGCATCCTGCAGACAGGCAGCTCTGGCGGCTCCTTGCAGACTGGCAGCTCCTTGCAGACTGGCAGCTCCTTGCAGACTGGCAGCTCCTTGCAGACTGGCAGCTCCTTGCAAACTGGCAGCTCTATGCAAACTGGCAGTTCTGAACAGGCGGGAGACTCCGGCAGCGCTGTAGAGAAGGAAGGCTCTAACAGCGCTAAACAGGCGGGAGACTCCGACAGCGCTGGAGAGGAGGAGGGCTCCGACAGCGCTGGACAGGCGAGGCGCACTGTAGGCCTGATGCGTGGTGCTGGCACTGGTGGTACTGGGCCGAGGACACGCACAGGAAGCCTGGTGCGGGGAGCTGCTACCGGAGGGCTGGGGTGTGGAGGTGGCACAGGATGGGTTAGACCGTGAAGGCGTACTGGAGATCTTGAGAGCGGTGCTGGCACAGGACGTGCAAGGCTAGGGAGGTGCACAGGAGGCCTGGTACGTGAGACTGGCACCATCTTCACCAGCCGACTAACACGCACCTCAGGACGAGTATGGAGCGCTGACCCAGGTGCCATCAAATCCCCGACACGCTCCGTCGGGCGAATTCCATGTTTAAAACACCAACACAGCAACTCCCTCATTTCTCTCTCCTCCAATTTCCCCATTAACTCCTTCACAGTCTCTGTTTCGCTCACCTCCAACACCGGCTCTGGTTCTGGTCTCCTCCTTGGCTCCTCACGATAAACAGGGAGAGTTGGCTCAGGTCTGGCTCCTGACTCTGCCACACTCTCCCTGAGCCCCCCCCCCAAGAAATTTTTGGGGCTGACTATGGGGCCTCCGTCCGCGCCGCCTTGCTTGCTTCGCAAACTCCATTCTCCTATATCCTTCCGCGCACTGCTCCATCGAATCCCAGGCGGGCTCCGGCACGCTCCCTGGGTCGACCGCCCACCTGTCTATCTCCTCCCAAGAAGTATAGTCCATACTGTACTCCACTTTGGGCTGTTCTTGCCTGTTGACACGCTGCTTGGTCCCTTTGTGGTGGGTGATTCTGTAACGGTAGTGTTTGTGAGAAGGAGAGTCGGACCAAAATGCGGCGTGTCTATTGCAATCCATGTTTAATGAAGTAACACACTAAACACAAACACTATCAAAACAATAAACTTAACGAAAACCGAAACAGCCTATACTTGTGTAACCTAACACAGAACAATGACATCAGGACACAAAGGACACAAAGGACAATCACCCACGACAAACTCAAAGAATATGGCTGCCTAAATATGGTTCCCAATCAGAGACAACGATAAACACCTGCCTCTGATTGAGAACCACTTCAGACAGCCATAGACTTAGCTAGAACACCCCACTAGCTACAATCCCCATACACACCACATACAAAAACCCCATGCCACACCCTGGCCTGACCAAATAAATAAAGATAAACACAAAATACTTTGACCAGGGTGTGACACCACAAGCCACCTGGGAGACACACCAAACATGTGGAAGAAGGTGCTCTGGTCAGATGAAACCAAAATTGAACTTTTTGGCAACAATGCAAAACGTTATGTTTGGTGTAAAAGCTACACAGCTCATCACCCTGAACACACCATCCCCACTGTCAAACATGGTGGTGGCAACATCATGGGTTGGGCCTGCTTTTCTTCAGCAGGGACAGGGAAGATGGTTAAAATTGATGGGAAGATGGATGGAGCCAAATACAGGACCATTCTGGAAGAAAACCTGATGGAGTCTGCAAAAGACCTGAGACTGGGACGGAGATTTGTCTTCCAACAAGACAATGATCCAAAACATAAAGCAAAATCTACAATGGAATGGTTCAAAAATAAACACATCCAGGTGTTAGAATGGCCAAGTCAAAGTCCAGACCTGAATCCAATCGAGAATCTGTGGAAAGAACTGAAAACTGCTGTTCACAAATGCTCTCCATCCAACCTCACTGAGCTCGAGCTGTTTTGCAAGGAGGAATGGGAAAAAATGTCAGTCTCTCAATGTGCAAAACTGATAGACATACCCCAATAGACTTACAGCTGTAATCGCAGCAAAAGGTGGCGCTACAAAGTATTAACTTAAGGGGGCTGAATAATTTTGCACGCCCAATTTTTCAGTTTTTGATTTGTTAAAAAGTTTGAAATATCCAATAAATGTCGTTCCACTTCATGATTGTGTCCCACTTGTTGTTGATTCTTCACAAAAAAATACAGTTTTATATCTTTATGTTTGAAGCCTGAAATGTGGCAAAAGGTCGCAAAGTTCAAGGGGGCCGAATACTTTCGCAAGGCACTGTTTCTGGATGACAATGTCTTAAGTCCATGAGCCCACGCTCCTACATCACTCTCTATCTATCTCACTGATACCATTATTCCAGATCTCATACAACATGAATCCATTATCAAGCTCTTCCTTTTGAACATCTTCTAGATCTAATGATTTGATCTGATAGCTTTATCATGAGCATTTTTGTTAATGGAATGCTACAGTACCAATATTTCTAATGTGGTATTTGATGGAGGTAATCTGAAGGAAATGGTCAGAAGAAAAACTTAGTTGTTGTCGATGAGCCTTACCCTGGTACTGAATGTTCTGAACGGGCTTCTTAGATGGTTGTCAGGTGTAACAGAGGACATGTTGAAGCCATGACCACAGGTTCCAGAGGACAGGTTGAGGTTTTCCCCTCGGTAAATGATGTGTGTATAATTGTCCTGGTCCAACGATGGTTCAAGGATAAAGGTCTTATTTTCAAGTGAGATGAAACCCCTGTAAGACAAGGGAAGACGAGGCATAGCTGTTCAACAGATCTGGCATAATAAATTGACTGTGTGGACAAAGCATTCTGTGACCAGAAGGGGGAAGCCATCTTGATTTTTGACTGCATGTTATGCTATGGTCAGAAATGTTTGTAATTAGGAAAATGTTTATAGTTTAAAGGCCTAGGTCTTTATCTTTGAGTGAGAACTTTCTCAAAGTCTAGTAAGGGACAGTGCTTGACTTGGGCAAGAGCTCACCGGAACGGAGTACCGGTGCCTCTATTTTTCTACTGCTAGAGCTCCCGCACCTCATAGAATATTAGCTCAAAAGTATTATGGAGCCCCTGCACCTAAATATAAACAGTACCAGCACCCAAAATGAGTACTAGCATCTATTTCAGTCCAAGTCAAGAACTGGTAAGGGATATTGTATTGATCATCAAGAGAAGTTTCCTTTATGTGGACTGTGGACTTCCAAGGACCAAAGTGTGGAAGGATATTTCTAAGGCCTACTTATATATTTCATTTTTTTCTCTCTCTGTACTGGCTTTTTAAATTTTTCGCATCTGGATTATTTAGATTTGTTTTATTTTCTTACTGGATGTTGGGACTGAACAAATGTCTCTTAGTGAAATAACTCAGTCAATGTAAATGGCCCCACTGACTTACAGTAGATTCAACTCCCCAAAGAGGCTCTTAGGCCAACTAAAACTCTGAAACAATTTGTTTTGGCATTGAAGCCAAGCCACATGTTGCTCGTCAAACATCTGTCTGCCTCAAGGATTTTGTGAGGTACAAGATTAAAAAAAGAATGACCAGTAACACTTCTTGTGGGTGGACTCTTATTCAGGTCAACATTTTTATCACAAATGTATTACCGCTAAAAGTTCCTCTTCATTAGCTTTTATTGCATCGTTAAAAGGTTTCATGGCATACTAAACGTTTTCTCGTCACATAATGCATCTGTAGTTTGGGGTAATTAAGCAGGAGATGAGCGTACATCAGCAGGCTTTCTGTTGCTGTTTAGACTCAGCCAGGCAGCTTTATTACTTCCAGGTGGCCATTAGGCACAGACACATGCCCAGAGGAGAGTGGAGGAGAATACAGATAATCACTGGGTGGCCCAGACCAAGACCATGTTCTATGTCTAGGGATCTATTATACACTTTCGGTGGACTCTTCTATACTCTTGGGTAAGTGGAAACTCATACCTGTTTGTTGACAGAGAATTAAGGGGCTAAAGTGCGATTCCACAGCAGCGGAAAATATTTGTGGTATCTCAGATTGTTCTGGCAATTTTCACATACATTTCATTGGGATGAAGGATGTTTGAAATGCTTTTTACATTTGTATCACAAAACATCATTCTGAAAATATGATGAACTTGGCCATCTATACATGCCTCATTTAAGACCCTATGATATGCAAACAGTACATGATATAGACATCTTGGTGTCACTATACTCCTTTTGGTGTGCTCTAAGATATGGAGTATGAAATAAAAAAAATGACATTCAAATGGTTTGTCATACACATCCTTTCTTCGCAATGAAGTTCCTATGTGAGAATTGCCGGAACAATCTGTGGGTCATGATTGTGGCCACTTACACAGCATGTCTCAGGCTTCTGGGATCCTATAGACTGAAGTGTTACTTACCGGAGGCCAGAGCAGGTGCTGAGAGTGACGTCAGAGTTAGCGTGGCCTTCCACTTCTCCATGGTAGTAACAGTTCTTCTGAAAAATACCAACATGACACTCAAGTCAAATTTAAACCGTGTCAGGACATTCTTTAACATACTATAGTATACATATCTTTCGTTTCACCAATGGTCAACCAAGGAGAAGTGGAAAGGAGGCTATTAAGTGTACAGAGACATAATGAAGCTACTGTCTGTCTGAGACAGTATGATGAGGAAGTGTCTGGTTTGGAGTCAAAACAAAACTCTGTATTATGGCTGAATGGCTTCCTTCAAGTCTACACCAATTACTCTAAGACCAACTGCTTTGTTAGCCAAAAGTCTGTTTGAAAAATACTGAACGTCAGTACTGAACTGTGAGACAAAATACTTGAAGCTGGCATTTTCCGTAGCCAGTTCATACTTTTACACAATCACTAAGGATGTACTGACTTGACTCCAAAAGAGACCCCTTTACTGCTCTGAAAGGAGACTCCTTTTGAAATAGCATTGCTATGAAAATACTTGGCTGAGTCACCAACTAACATGAACATGTCGGTGCCATAGACATACAGGAACAATATATAAAAGTATGTGGATACCACTTCAAATTAGTGGATTCGGCTAATTCAGCCACACCCGTTGCTGACAGGTGTCTAAAATCGAGCACACAGACATGCAATCTCCATAGACAAACATTGGCAGTAGAATGGTGTGATGAAGTTTGTAGCGTGTAAAAATCATCCTCGTTTGCAACACTCATTACCAAGTTCCAAACTTTCCTCTGGAAGAAACATCAGCACAATAACTGTACATCAGGAGCTTCATGAAATGGGTTTCCATGGATAAGCAGCCACACACAAGACTAACATCACCATGCACAATGCCAACTTTGCCTGGAGTGGTGTAAAGCTTGCCGCCATTGGACTCTGGAGTAGTGGAAAGCGTTCTCTGGAGTGATGAATCACGCTTCACCATCTGGCATACCAGGAGAACGCTACTTGCCCAAATTCACAGAGCCTACTGTAAAGTTTGGTGGAGAAGGAATGATGGTCTGGGGCTGTTTTTCATGATTCGGGCTAGGCCCCTTATTTCCAG